>NW_028270151.1:75530334-75837172 GCF_037043375.1 Chiloscyllium plagiosum
AGCAACTAAATAGAATTTATATATCACTCCTCATTACGTACAGCAATAGTTAATGATATCCATTCTAAATATTTCAAAATGCAACCAATATCATCAGCTGTAAAGGTGGCAAAAATCTTATAATGCACCTAGGTTTGACAATGTAGCCTAGGTTTGACAATGTCACAGGTTACTACAGTATTACAGTTCTGCCAATGAATTTTAAATCTTGACAACCAGCAACTTAATTGTATTTTATGTGGCACTGTCACATTACGTTGTGAAACATGACAACATACAACACTAAATTGCATTTCAGCAGATTGAAGCAATGCAAAAATGCTGCCATGAGTTGGAACCTTGTTGACTCATTGAATCAGATTTTCTGAAATACATATGCCATTCTTTCTTGATGTAAACAACAAATTGGGGTTAACTGCAAGAACTCCATCTGATGAGACGCATTGGAAGTAGTTAAAAATTGCACAACACCAGGTTATAGTCCAACAGGTTTATTTGGAAGCACTAGCTTTCAGAACACTGCTCCTTCAGCAGCTACCTGATGAAGGAGCAGCTCTCCGAAAGCTAGTGCTTCCAAATAAACCTGTTGGACTATAACCTGGTGCTATTTGATTTTTAACTTTGTCCACCCCAGTCCAACAGCGCTTCCTCCATAATATTGGAAGCAGATTTTCCTGGTCCTGCCAATGATGTGCAATTAATACAGAAATGTCACTTAGGGAAGAATTCACTCTCCTTCATTGGAACCTATATGCTTTTTCCAATATTCACACAGGAGTGAGATACAAGGGCTAGAAGACTTGTCCCACCATATAACAGCAAACAGCAAAGTGGTTGTAATCCTGTCAGGCCACAAATGCAAGTCTTAAGAAAAATAGTTTTCCACAATTTTACCTTCCACATCCAAACAGTAGATATGACATTATCTATGACTGTGTTACGAACAGGTTCAAATAAAATTCAAATTGATTGAATCCCTCACTCTCAGTTCACATTTCATTTAACCCAAAATTAATTGGTGCAAACATTCACTGGGCAAATGCAGAATATTCCACAAATATTGGTCACATCCAAGTTTATCCAAAGCAACCTTGTAAATTTACAGCTATTATTCTCCACCAGACCCACTGTATGTTACATTCTATGCACAAATGAATATGAAGGACTGTGGTCAAAGCTATTTCAGAAACAAATGTGTATGTCGTAGTTATAACATTACAAGTTTCAGACTTAACCTTGCAATCACAGACCTTCATTCTCAGGAAAACATCGCCATATTACAGCAAATGCATTTCAAATGTATTTTGTCTTATCATGGTTACAGTGTGTAGGACAGATCACAAGACAACAAAGATAATTGGAGAAAAACCCCTGTGCTTTTTAAACTGAAGTATAAGCCTGTTTGTCAGATATATTACAATCTATAATGCATTGAAGGCACTTACATATTGATTTGGGTGTATTTTGTGCTTAACCTCATATTGTTATGTAGAGCACTAAAACTTTTATGTTCATAAATTATCACAAATATTGTAACATTGCAGCCAAAAATGCACAGTCAATATCTTACTTGTCATTTCATCAAAACTGTTCATTTTCAGTAAAAGGGATCTCAAAACGTTTTTGTCTCTCTGTTCTCCATTAGTGAAGTGAAAGAATGAGTAGGATAAAAAAGTGAAAAAAGATTTGCATTTTTTAATGCCTTTCCTGACAATTGGACACACGTAAGTGGTTCACGCTCAATTAAATGTTTCTAATGTATACTTACTGTCTCGACATAGGAAATAAGACAGTCAATTGAAGTAGAGATTAGAAATGCTCAAGTTGTTTAGTAGCTTGTGGTTGTGGATTATGGGACCCCAGCTTAGCAATAACTATAAAGTAAAACAGAATAGAAAGAAAGAAATACTGTAAACCTAACAGAAAGGAGTGTCACTTAAAAAGTTAAACTACGTACAGACAGGAAAAAGAAGATGGACAAAGGCAGTCTGAGGAAGGAATTCACAGAATCTATTCAGGACAGTTTCTTAGAGCAATGGGTTCTGAAGCCACTTAGAGAGCAGGCTACACTAGATGAAGTATTCTGCAATAACACAGGATTAATTAGTGCTTTAATGGAGAAAATACGCTTAGGTAACAGCTACCATCCCATGATTGAATTTTACATTGAGTTTCAGGGAAAGAAAGATGGGTCCAGGACTAGACAGTTAGGAAAGTGTGAGAGGAGGGCTAGGTAAAGTGAACTGGGAAATTAGGTCAAGTGATAGATAATAGAGATACAGTGAAGGACATTTACGGGCATATTCCAGTAGACAAATAGATCACTCCTAAGAGAACCACCATATGTGTTGAACTAAGACAGTTCAGTATCATTTCAATTTTAAAGAAAAAATGTAAATGTGCAAAGATGGCTAGTATGTCAGAAGATTGGACAGAATATAGAAAAGGATGTCTAAAAGATTACTAGAGAGAAAAACAATTGAGTATGAGAGAAATCTGGTTAGAAATAGAAAGCGGATACTAAGAATTGCCAAAGATGTTTGAAGAAAAGAAGCAAAAAGAAAGAAAAAAGTGAGAATTTGTGCTTTGGAAATTAATAATGGAATAAAAGCAGGTGACAGGTGAATTGAACTAATATTTTGAAGCAACCTTCATTCAAGAGAAACCAGTAATAACCCTGAATTAGCTGTAAAGAAATGGAAGGAAGAGAGAAGCTTCCAAAAATTACAATCACCATAGAGATTATGCTGAAAAAATAATTGGCACTACAGGCTAACAAGTCTCTGATAGGCTTCATCCTTGGGTCTTAGAAGAAGTGGCTACTGGTATTGTTGATGGACTGGTTTTAATTTTTCAAAAATAAAAAAAACAAATATAATCCCTTTATTCAGAAAAGGAGACAAAGTAGCAATTACAGGTCAATTAGCTTAACAACAGCCATTGGAGAGTTGTTGGGAAGACATGTATGGATTATGAGAATTGGAAAATGGGAGATTTGAACAATCCTGGATTGTAAAGGCCTTACCGTGTGTCAAAGAGAACAGGTGCTCCTTACAAAGGTCAAGTGACTTTGGAAAGAAAATCTTAAAAGAAAGATAACAATTGTTTTATGACTTATAATTTCTACGAAAACAAATTGGTTTTGGATGGAGTCTTTTGTTGGAGGTTGCCTCACAACTGCTTCTGAATGGGTCCTGTGCTGGACATTGCTTAGGAACAATCCCTGAATTGATGTTGTTGTGCCTTCCAATAAACCGTTTTTGTTCGGTTAGAAAAGTAAATAGCTAAAATTGTTTTTCATGGAAAATTGCAGTTTGAATGCAGCTGATAGAAAGAAAAAAAAACATCTCCATCTCTCTTAGCCAGGAAAAAAAACATTTTAAACCAAACCCAGAACTAACAAACATCAGTGAATCAGCTTGAAAAGTACATCTGATGAAGTTTCAGAAATCAAGATCCTCAATGTTTCTCATTTGAATTAGAAATCGGGTCTGTACCTGATAGTAACTCAGGGTCATAGAGATTTAAGCACGGAAACAGACCCTTTGCTCCAACTCGTCTATGCTGACCAGATATCTAGCCCTATTTGCCAGCATTTGGCCCACATCCCTATAAATCCTTCCTATTCATGTACCCATCCAGATGCATTTTCAATGTTGTAATTGTACCAGCCTCCACCACATACCTCTGGCAGCACTTTCCATACATACACCACCTTCTGCATGAAATAGTTGCACCTTAAGACCCTTTTTTTTTTTTCCCTTTCACCCTAAACCCATGCTCTCTAGTTCTGGATTCCCCCACCCAAACAGAAATGACCTTGTTTGTTTATCCTATCCATGCCCCTCATCATTTTATAAACCGCTAAAAGGTCACCCCTCAGCCTCCGACGCTCCAGGGAAAACAGCCCCAGCCTATTCAGCCTCTCCCTATAGCTCAAATCCTCCAACCCTGGCAACATCCTTGTAAATCTTTTCTGAATCCTTTCAAATTTCACAACATCCTTCCGATAGGAAGGAGACCAGAATTGCATGCAATATTCCAAAAGTGGCCTCACCAATGTCCTGTACAGCTGTAACATGAACTCCCAACAACTATACTCAATGCTCTGACACATAAAAGAAAGCATACCAAATGTCTTCTTCACTATCCTATCTACGTATGACTCTACTTTCAAGGAGCTATGAACCTGCACTCCAAGGTCTCTTTGTTCAGCAACACTCCCTAGAACCTTACCATTAACTGTGTAAATCCTGCTCTGATTTGCCTTTCCAAAATGCAACACCTCATATTTATCTAAATTAAACTCCATCTGCCACTCCTCATCCCAGTGGGCCATCTCATCAAGATCCTGTTGTTCTTTGTGGTAACCTTCTTCGCTGTCCAATTCATCTCCAATTTTGGTGTAATTTGCTAACTTACCAACTCCTATGTTCACATCCAGATTATTTATATCAATGATGAAAAGTAGTGAACCCAAGAAGTAGTGATCCTTGTGGCACTCCACTGGTCACAGGCCTCCAGTCTGAAAAGCAACCCGCCACCACCATCCTTTGTCTTCTACCTTTGAGCCAGTTCTGTATCCAATTGGCTAATTCTCCTTGTATTCTATGAGATCTAACATTGCTAATCATTCTCTCATGGGGAAGCTTGTCAAACATCTTACTGAAGTCCATATAGATCATGTCTACCACTCTGCCCTCATCAATCCTCTTTGTTACTCCTTCAAAAAACTCAATCAAGTTCGTGAGACAAAACCCATGTACAAAGCCGTGTCGACTATCCATAATCAGACCTTGCCTTTCCAAATACATGTAAAATCCCGTCCCTCAGGATTCCCTCCAACAGCATGCCCACTACAGATGTCAGGCTCACCAGTCTCTAGTTCCCTGGCTTTTCCTTACCACCTTTCTTAAATAGTGGCACCACATTAGCCAACCTCCAGTCCTCTAGCACCTCACCTGTGATTATGGATGAGACCAAATGTCTCAGCAAGAGGCCCAGCAATCACTTCCCTACCTTCCCACAGAGTTCTAGGGTACACCTGATCAAAACCCATGTACACCTGGAAATTTATCCACTTTTATATGTTTCAAGATGTCCAGCACCTCCTCCTCTGTAATATGGACATTTTTTTCATGATGTCTCCATCTGTTTCCCCACATCCCATATCTTCCATGTCTCTCTCCACTGTAAATACTAATGCAAAATATTTGTTTAGTCTCTCCCCCATCTCCTGCAGCTCCACACATAGACTGCTTTGCTGATCTTTGAGGGGCCCTATTCTCTCCTTAGTTACCCTTTGGTTATTAATGTATTTATTAAAACTCTTTGAATTCTCCTTAACCCTATTTGCCAAGCTATCTCATGTACCCTTTTTGGCCTCCTGATTTCCCTCTTAAGTATACTCCTACTGCCTTTATACTGTTCAAATGATTCACTTAGTGTCTCCTGTCTATATATGACATGTGCTTCCTTCTTTTTCTTAACCAAAACCTTAACTTCTGTAGTCGTCCAGCATTCACTACACCTACCAGTCTTCCTATCACCCTAACTCTCTCTAGACTTGTGTTGTCTCATTTTTGAAGGCTTCCAATTTTCCAGCCGTCCCTTTACCTGTGATCATCTGCTCCCAATCAGCTTTTGATAGTTCTTGCCAAACACTGTCAAACTTGGCCTTCCTCCTATCTAGAACTTCAACTTTTAGATCCGGTCTATCCTTTTCCATCACTATTTTAAAACTAATAGAATTATGGTCACTGGCCCCAGAGTGCTCCCCCACTGACACCTCAGTCACCTGCCTTGCCTTATTTCCTAAGAGTAGGTCATGTTTTGCACCTTCTCTATGTTCCATAGACCTGTATCATTTTTTCCATTCAGTGCATGAATGTGTAAGTGTGCTGGGATTAAAGGACACATGGTATGAGTCTGCATAGTATATTTTTGATAAAAAAAAGTTCTTCAGTTATTTAAAGTATAAATTTGTTCTTAATAAATAAGTTATTTTTGAGTTTAGTGAAGAAACCATGTGAAATCCTCTTTGGATTTAGATCGGGTCAATTGAGACATAAATTGATTATTTCATCGATAAAGTCAGACATTTACACTTTTAGTGTGGCTCATGGAGTAGCAGGGCTCAAATTCCAGTGTCCTCCTCCCCATCAGAATCATAACAGAAGTTCTTCTTAGAGATGTTATGTAGCAGGGTGCTTAGGGGAAAAAAAAGCAACCCAATCCAATCCAGTTAATATGAAAGGGAAACTGCATCTAACAGATTTAGAGTTCTTTGAAGAAGTAACATGCTTGGGTTATGAAGGGGAACCAGCAGATATGCTGTACTTAGATTTCCAGGATGCAATGAGTAACATGCTATATGTGAAAGCTTTTTAGAGAAAATACAAATTCATACTATAGGAGGTTTCATATTGGTGTGGATAGAAGATTTTCTGGCTAACAAGAAACTGAAAGTAGGCATAAATGGGTAATTTTCTAGTTGGCAAAGATACCATTATTATAAATGGATATTTATTACTAAAATGGTCAACAGATTCTCTTTCCACTACTAACCAAACTAAACGAGACTTTCAAAGACTTTTTTAACAAACTCAAAATAATCTGTTTATTATAAACAAAAATTCTTCGAACAAGTGGCAACTCTTGGTTAGCATTCAATCTAGAACCCAGAATTTGAAATATATATTCCCTTAATACAAAATTGATATGCTAATACAGAAGGAAAAGTGCTGTGTTTCTGCTGAGATGTTTTTTTAGAAAACGTTCAAATAGAAACACACCCTTGTTCCTCTGAAAACAAAAGCTGTGATGACTTCCTAAGATCCATTGGATTTCATGTCAATGAAATTGAATTGTTGACAGCCATAGAGTGATGGAAGATCTTCAGCTCAGATTGAAATGATGCTAGTTCAAAGCATTTGGAAGGTGGCTACAGTTCATATTTTCAGAGTGTATAAAAGATAGCCAAAAATGCCGATACTTGGAAACTTCACGAGGGTCCCCTAAGTTCTACTGAGAGCAAGAAAAAATTACAGCTCCTTCCTTACTAGGCATTTAAGTTTCTGTTTTTCTGACCCAAATCTAGAAAGAGTTGATAGTTAATAATGAGCAGAGACAAGCTAGTATTTTCAAAACCAAGTTTATTCAGCAATTAAAGGGCCATCAACTACACCCCTTTACTACCTTGAAACTTTGTTTTTTTTCCCAAAGTCACTTAACTTCCTGTCAACAGCAAGCAACCCACAACATACGCATTAATTTTGATTTAATTTCCAAAAAAACACACTGCACATGCTTTTTATCCAGAAAATGTCCAAACCAGTTCAATATCTTCTAGTTTTTCCACAGTTATTAAATAACAATATTCCCAACAGCATGCTTATAATTTCCACACAGCACCGAAATTATGAACAGGTAGTTTGCTTTAATGATGTTGTTTAAGGGATAAATATTGGCAAAAGTGTTCTAATAATTTCATGGGATCTTTTGCATCCAGCTCCTCCAACGTTATAGCACGCCTTCAGGAATGCAATGAAGCCTTTCTTTTTGCACTCAAGTCTCCAGATTGATTTTGATGTATGAAGGTTAATACTGGATCTTAGATAATATTTTATGTAATAGTCCAACATTTTGTATGTAATATGGTTCAGGATTTGGTTGACAGAAACTAAATTGCTTGATGAAATACTGTTGATCCTGAGTATAATAGAGTGTCATTATAAAAAAAGGCCATTCAGCCTATTGAAACCATGCCATAAGACCATAAATCATAGGAGGAGAAATTATGCCATTCAGCCCATTGAGTCTGCTCCACCATTCAATCATGACTGATAAGTTTCTCAACCCCATTCTCCTGTTTTCTCCACATAACCCTTGATCCCCTTGATACTCAAGAACCTATCAGTCTCAATCTTAAATACGCTCAGCGACCTGGCATCCACAGCCTTCTGTGGAAATGAATTCCATAGGTTCACCCCTTTCTGACTAAAGAAGTTTCTCCTTATCTCTGTTCTCAATGGTCTTCCCTTTACTGCAAGGCTATGCCTCGGTTCCTAGTCTCTCCTACCAATGGAAACATCTTCCCAACATCCATTCTGTCCAGGCCATTCAGTATTCTGTATATTTCAATTAAAAACACCATCATCCTTCAAACTCTGTTGAGTGTAGACCCAGAGTCCTCAAATGTTCCTCATATGTTAAGCTTTTCATTCCTGGGACCATTTCATGAACCTCCTCTGAACACACTCCAGGGCCTGTCTATCCTTTTTATGAGATATGGGGCCTAAAACTGCACACAATATTCCAAATGTGGTCTGACCAGAACCTGATAGAGCCTCAGAAATACATCCCTGCTTTAATATTTGAGTCCTCCTAAAACAAATGCCATCATTGCATTTGCCTTCCTAACTAGTAATTCAAACTGCAAGTTTACCTTGAGACAATCCTGGACAAGAACTCCCAAGTCTCTTTGCACTTCAGATTTCTGAATTTTCTCCCCATTTAGAAAATAGTCCATGCCTCTATTCTTTCTACCTTACACTTTCCCCATGTTGCACTCCATCTGCCACTTCTTTGCTCACTCTCCTAACCTATTCAAATCCTTCTGCAGCCTCCCCACTTCCTCAATACTATCTGTCCCCCTACCTATATTTGTATCATCTGCAAAACTTAGTCAGAATGCCCTCAGTGTCTTCATCTAGATCATTAATGTATAACGTGAAAAGTTGAGGTCTCAACAATGACACTTGCGGAACACCACTTGTCACCGGCTACCACCTTGAAAAAGACCCTTTTATCCTCATTCTATGTTTTCTACCAGACAGCCAAGCTTCTATCCATGCTAGCACCTTGCCTCTAACACTGTGGGCCCTTATCTTACTCAGTAGCTTCCTGTGTGACTCCTTGTCAAAGGTCTTCTTGAAGTCCGGGTGCATAACATCCATTGGCTCTTCTTGGTCTAATCTGCTCAATACTTCCTCAAAGAATTTCAATAGATTTGTCAGGCATGAGCTCCCCATGCTGACCTAACCCTATTTTACATGCCAGCTCTCTCACTATCTCTCTCTCTCTCGAGAAATCCAGTCAGTCCTATTTCCCTGCTCTATTCTTATGGCACTGCTTACATCATCCAAGTTCCTTTTGAAATCGATCATCTCCACTTTCATCATCTTCATAGGCAGAATATAAACTTTCTTCCTTATAATCTCCCCAAAATGCTTGAACACAATGATGTACTGATGGCGGAAATTAGGATAATCATGAGATATGAAAGAGTCAGGACAATAATGGCTAAGAGAGGTTGCAGGAAGCACAAACACATTGATTAGTGTGGGGACAGGGATTGGGAGGAAGTATACTGAAGAGTCTGACCCTATCTTGATAAACCTATGTACCCCAAAGGCTGTCTGCAAGAGTTTCTTTACCAACAACCACCCAACACTGAAATAAAAAGGTAACAAAGTAGAAGACAACCAAAAGAGTTTGTTTTTAAGTCCCAACATTCTTCAATCCATAAGAAAAAGAAATAGTTTTGCTGTCATAAATGTAGTAACTAACATAGAGCTAAGAAAATTCAACAAGTAGCATGTGAGAAAAAAAGCCATTGACTCTATTGCTGCTATTGTTTGATAGAAAATGCACTATGGGGATATTTTATATTTTCCAAGCTGAATGGATATAGGGATACATATAGAACATATCTATGTAAAAAAATCACTTTTAAGGATGCAGTAGCATCACCACTAAATCTCACTTAATAACTAATATTTAGAATAGACTTTGGAGGCAAAGGTCAAATCGTAATTCATGAGCCATTTGAATGCTGTGATTCAAAGGTATGGGTGGACTGTAGAAGAAAGGGGTCAGAAAGTATTTTTCTCTTGCTGGGTGGAAAAGTCAAACCATCTTCCCCGTTCATTTTGGGAACTAATGTAAAATATTCAAGGCTTTAAACTTTCCACAAGGATGGCTAGGCTTCCATCTAGTGGATAATTACAAACTGCAGTGGGCTTTCATGTAATGCTTGTCATTACTTCTTCCCGGATATCCAGTGGGAAACAAGTACCAACATTTTAAATTTTCGTACTATGGCAAAGCAACTAGAAAAGAAAATTGTACATCCTTGCTGCCCAATAGTTCAATTAGTTTCAATTCCAGACAAGTAATGTTGATTGCAACTAAATATTATTTCTTTATTTGCTGACTTTTTGCAGTGAAGGCGAAAGATATGCTTGTTTTCATATCATATCAAGACTGCCTATTTATGATACCAAGAATGATTGTTTAGCAGAACGGTAAATGAGTGATGCAATGTAACTTTTTTCTGAAGTAAAGTAACTCTATAGAAATATAACACAATGTAAATACTGAGAATTTCAGCTTTAGGGAAAGATTAAATGCTTCATCTCTTGTAACCATGGACAGCCTTCTAGTTATTAAGAAAATGGCAGCTGAAGCCCAAACTTCAAAGTCATGTCCCCAAACCATTTTCACACACTGGTGCTCAGTAGCAACAATGTGTATCATCTATAAGATGTATTGAAGAAATTCACCAAAGATCCTTAGACAACACCTTCTAAACCCATATCCATTTCCATCTAGAAGGACCAGGGCAGCAGATACA
Organism: Chiloscyllium plagiosum; assembly: GCF_037043375.1. NCBI lineage: Eukaryota > Metazoa > Chordata > Chondrichthyes > Orectolobiformes > Hemiscylliidae > Chiloscyllium > Chiloscyllium plagiosum. The sequence goes on from NW_028270151.1 coordinate 75,540,971, forward strand.
TGGGAACACTATCACCTGCAGGTTCCCCTCCAAGCCATTCACCATCATGACCTGGGAATATACCACTATTCCTTCAGTGTTATGATGTTAAAACCTTGGAATTCTCAGTTTGAGGGCATTGTGGGTCCACCTACAGCATATGGACGGGAGTGCATGAAGAAGGCAGCTCACCAACACAAGGATAACTAGGGATGGGCAGCAATGCCCACATACCTTGAGTGAATTTAAATAAAACACACAATGAGATGGATTAATTGTTTTTGTTGACCTTAATTTGTAATTGTACAGGGGACAGAGTTTAAAAAAAAATCAAAGACTATCCAGAAGTCCCAAAGTATAAATAATTTACTCAAATGCAAAACTGTTTTTTTATGTTATTCTGCATAATTATATGCAAGGATTGTGTACTAAGCTTTTGCTGAACAGTTTCTCTATAAATTATGATTCTTTGACTTCTCAAGTGCGTGAATAAAATTATCCACTGCCTAATGAGATATATAATCCAGGTTTAATCCCAGATATGATCCTCAATCTATGCTCCAACAGTCATGATACTAAAAATGGTCGCATCATTAAGGAATTAGAGAGGCAGAGTCAAAGTTGACTACTGTTTCTATCCTTATCGCCACTGAGCAACTGAGCAAAGTGTATGTCTCTGCATGCCGGATGCAAAGATATTTGGATTTTGGTTAAATGCAATCAAGTAGACGAGATAACAGTTAAGGGTCAGCCATGTACGATGTCGTTTGGTGCAGGTCCTGTTGAATTATTACCAAGTGAAATAAAACATCAACTTCTCAAATTGCAGAGGCAAATTGACAACAACGGATAATGGGAAAGAGTTAAGATTTCCTTCTACCCAAGGGAACACAGTTCAGCCAGAGGGGAGCAAAGCATGAATAAATAAGTAAATAACCCTTGGCCTGAATTACTGAGAAAGTCGCATCGGAAACATGTCAAGAGTCCAGACCATTAATCATGACTGCCCAGCTTGATTTATCTCGAGTCATTGCAGATAACTGCACAGAAGCACAGGGAAGAAAATAAATGCATTATGCATAAACATACGGTAAGTGCCTGGAAAGTGTTTACCAGAGGAGACCTGTGGGTTACCATGGACATTTCAGTTTCTGGTACTTGTGAACCAATATTGGTTTGTCTTTCTTCAATAACAAATGGATTGGAAGGATTCATGTTTTGATAATTGAAAGTTTTCTTCATGAATTTAAACTTGGATGAACTTTCAGAGTTTTTTGAGGTTTTGACTGGATTAAATTTTGCAAATCACTAAATTCAGACATTGAAGGTTGTTGCAATGATATCAGCTATCAATATTTGCCCATGGATTGAAGATGGACATTATGCAAAGCATCCAAAAACAAACTCCTTTTTATTGGGAATGTGGCAGTGTAATAACTCCTAGGACAAATACTGACAACAGTATCTAAGGGTATGGGGAGAAAGCAGGAACAAGGTGTTGGATGATCAGCCATGATATTACTGAATGGTGGAGCAGGCTTGAAGGGCTGAATGGCCTACTCCTGCTCCTATTTTCTATGTTTCTATGAACACAAGACATAGGTCTAGATCCTGTCTGAGTCTAACCGTAACCCGATCCCAGATCCTTACCAGGCGTGCTCCACCATTTATTACCTTTATGACTACTGGACTTTGACTCTACCTCCTACCCACTTTTTGATTCTCCGAGAGATTGAAACTCTGTCTATCCCAGCTTTAAAAGTATTCAGTGTTGGAGTATCCACAACCATCGAGAGTCAAGAATTTGAGTCAAGCATTCACAACTATTAAAGTGAAGTGATTACTCATAAACACAATCTTAAACAATGAGCCTCATGTTACCCCATGTGTTAGCTTCTTTAACCATCATACTCTCTCAGTATCCAACCTACCAAGGCCCTCCAGAATCTTTTATGTTGCAAAGAGATTGCTAAACTGCAGAGATTATCAGCCCAATGCACTCAGACTATCATCAGATGCTTCAACACGGTGGCTCAGTGGTTAGCACAGCTGCCTCACAGAGCTTGGGACCCAAGTTCAGTTCCAGCCTTGGGCATCGGTCTATGTGGAGTTTGCACATTCTCCCCACGTCTGTGGGGGTTTCCTTCCACAGTCCAAAGGTGTGCAGGATAGATGAATTGGCCATGCTAAAGCGGCCATAGTGTTCAGGGATGTGTAGACTAGATGCTTTAGTCAGGAGAAATGTAGAATAATAAGGTAGGGGAATGGGTCTTAGTGGGATACTCTTTGCAGGGCAGTGTGGACTTGTTGGGCAAATAGCCTGTTTCCACACTGTAGGGTTTCTATGAAGCACATCAACCTAGTCACCAATTTAAGTGAACATTTATTGTCCTGTCTCTGATGTAAATGCATCCTTTAATAAATGAGGAAGACCTAAACTGGATATAGTCCTCCAGATGTGGGTTCTGAAAAACTTGATACAAGTTTACCACACTTCCAACCTTGTAATGAAGGTCAACATGCCACTTGCCTTTCTAATTGCTCATCATATCTGCTCGCAGACATCTTGCTGTCTACTTCATTTTTATCTACAAGAGAAGAAAATGTGCTGTCCTTACCCAGTCTGGCCTACATGTGACTTAAGACACACAGCAGAGTATTTGACCCTTAACTGCACTCTTGGCAACTGGGGATATGAAATAAAATGCCGAGATAGCAATGCCCATATTCTGTAATGAATAAAAGAAAGGAGAGGCACATCCCAGGTCACTTGAAACACTGGTCTTACAAATTTCTGACCATTTTAAAGATATTCTATTTTTCCATTCTTATAATAATTTCACACTCCCCACATTACACTGCATCTGCCATCAGTTGTCAAGGGCAGTCATTCTCACGTCACATGGATCAACATGGACAAGAGCTGAATTCCAGAGGTGAAGACAGAGTTACTGTCCTTGAGATCAAGGTCACACTTGATGGACTGTGGCATCAAATAGCCCTAGTAAAAACCGGAGTCAACAGAAGTCAGGAGAAAAACTCTGCTACTTGGAGTCATGTCTGGCACAGAGAAAAGTGACTGTAGTTGTTGGAGATCAGTCATCTCAGCTCCAGGACATCGTTGCAGGAGTTCCTCAGAGTGGTGTCCTCGGCCCAACCAACTTCAGCTGCTTCATCAATGACCTTCCCTCCACTCTTAGGTCAGAAGTGGGGATGTTTGCCAATGATCACATGATGTTCAGCACCATTTATAACTCCTCAGATACTGAAGCAGTCGATGTCTAGAGCAACAAGATTTAGACAATATCCAGGCTTGGGCTGAAAAATGGCAAGTAACATATGCATCACATAAATGACAGGCAATGACCACCTTCAATAAGAGACAATCTAACCACTTCCCCTTGACAATCAGTGGCATGGCAAATATTGTATCTCCCAATATTGTTATCTTCAGAGTTACCATTGACCAGAAATTTAACTGTATTAATTATATAAATATAAAGACTTCAAGAGCATGTCAGGGTTAAGGCCCAAGTCAGGAGTGTGATGGCATACTCCCAACTTGCCTGGATGGGGCCTAGTTCTGACAGTAAAGAAACTTAACACTATCCAAGAAAACGCAAGCTGCTTGATTGGCACCACATCCACGAGCATCCATTCCCTCCACCACCAACATTCAATAGCAGCAATGAGTGTACTATCTACAAGACGCACTGCAGAAATTCACCCACGATCCTTTAGCAGCACCTTCCAAACCCACAAACACTACCATATAGAAGGGCAAGGGCAGCAGATAAATGGGAACTCCACCACCTTCAATTTCCCCTCCAAGCCACCCATCTACCTGATCTGGAAAAATCATAATTGGTTCAGAGTCAAAATCTTAGAATTCCCTTACTAAGGGCATTGTAGGTTGAGCTATAGCACAGACTGCAGCTGTTCAAGATAACACCTCACCACCAGCTATTAAGGGTTGCTAGGGAAGGCGAGAAAGACTGGCTGGCCAGCTAGCGATGGCCTTGTCCCACCGAGTGAATTAAAAGAACTCTCACACATTGTCAATATCTCTTTGCAACTTGTATTCTCTGTACAGGTTACCTCACATGCAGCATCAGACTTTCAGAGAATCAGCGAGAAACAGACCCAAATTACACTTCCATTCTTGCATATTCTAGTGCCTCAAGAATGATTTCACAATGTGTCTTTTGGGAGCCGAATTGGAGGACAGATAGTGGGTGATAACTTGACATTCAGTTCGCCGAGCTGGAAATTTTTGTTGCAAACGTTTCGTCCCCTGTCTAGGTGACATCCTCAGTGCTTGGGAGCCTCCTGTGAAGCGCTTCTGTGGTGTTTCCTCTGGCATTTATAGTGGCCTGTCCCTGCCACTTCCGGTTGTCAGTTTCAGCTGTCCGCTGTAGTGGCCGGTATATTGGGTCCAGGTCCATGTGTTTGTTGATGGAGTTTGTGGATGAGTGCCATGCTTCTAGGAATTCCCTGGCTGTTCTTTGTTTGGCTTGCCCTATAATGGTAGTGTTGTCCCAGTCGAATTCATGTTGCTTGTCGTCTGCGTGTGTGGCTGCTAAGGATAGCTGGCCGTGTCGTTTCGTGGCTAGTTGATGTTCGTGGATGCGGATCGTTAGCTGTCTTCCTGTTTGTCCTACATAGTGTTTTGTGCAGTCCTTGCATGGGATTTTGTACACGACATTAGTTTTGCTCATGCTGGGTATCGGGTCCTTCATTCTGGTGAGTTGTTGTCTGAGTGTGGCTGTTGGTTTGTGTGCTGTTATAAGTCCTAGTGGTCGCAGTAGTCTGGCTGTCAGTTCTGAAATGCTCCTGATGTATGGTAGTGTGGCTAGTCCTTTGGGTTGCGGCATGTCCTCGTTCTGTTGTCTTTTTCATGCAAGGACTGCACAAAACACTATATAGGACAAACAGGAAGACAGCTAACGATCCGCATCCATGAACATCAACTAGCCATGAAACGCCACGACCAGCTATCCTTAGTAGCCACACACGCAGACGACAAGGAACATGAACTCGACTGGGACAACACTACCATTATAGGGCAAGCCAAACAAAGAACAGCCAGGGAATTCCTAGAAGCATGGCACTCATCCACAAACTCCATCAACAAACACATCGACCTGGACCCAATATACCGGCCACTACAACGGACAGCTGAAACTGACAACTGGAAGCGGCAGGGACAGGCCACTATAAATGCCGGAGGAAACACCACAGAAGCGCTTCACAGGAGGCTCCCAAGCACTGAGGATGTCACCTAGACAGGGGATGAAACGTTTGCAACAAAAATTTCCAGCTCGGCGAACAGAACCACAACAACAAGCACCCGAGCTACAAATCTTCACCCAAACTTTGAACTTGACATTCAGTTCATATACTGTCTACACTATGCTTTACCACTCATTTTAGATGGCTTTTTTTTTAGCTGGAGTGCCAGTTGTCCTTCAGTTTGCCCCATTGACTATTAGCCCTTTAACCATTTTTCTTGGTGTTCCTTCTCTTCCTCCAATCTCACTTCCATCCAGATTGTAAACCCCAGCCTTAGTTCAACTCCGTCTCTAAGTCAACTCATTTATTCCTCCATTCCCAGTGCACCTAATTACCTCAGTGTTCCCTACTGTAAACATTGAAACCCAACACTTCCTTGTCCCCCTTGCTCCTATAAATATTTCCCCACCTCTGCATTCCAGTTTCCTCCAACCATTTTCTAGTATCCTTCCAGTGCCTCAATAAATTCCATTAAGTTCCACTCCCTTCTACCTGACCTACATTTTCCTGAATGTTTGAGCCCAGCCCACTTATATACATTTGTTGGATTTTCTGTTATCATGGCAACCTTGCTTAAACAGGCTTGTTGAGCCCATCAGGCTTCACCTCTTACGCTGTATGCATTGGTGTAAAGTAACAGCTTGCTTTTGAAGGAACCAAGTTATTGAACAAGTTTATATTGTCTGGATGGTGGAGGAGTTAGTGTCTTCACAAAGTACACCATTCCTGTAAAGTTCTGAGAACTTTATATCAAAACTTCTACACACCATCATGAAATTCAACCTTTGCCTCCTGCATAATTACACTTCTCTGCCCCCTCTGGGTGAGCCTAAAAGATTCCACCTTGACTTTGTTAAGTCAACTCTTTTTAAGTGGTGATACTTTAAAAAGGTTATCTTCTTGAATTCACTTCTCTAGAAGCTAGTTCTGTTCAATAAGTACAGACTTCCACCAAGAGCTATAATTGATTTTCTATTTGAAGGAATTAATTTCACCCACTTAAGCATGAACTGGAGTCTGTAGGTGATTTGCTAACTGTTGCATTAAGTAATTAGGACAGAAAAGAGTTAAGTGACAACACAAGATAAATCCTGTCTATCAGGATATAAAGATCTGCTCCTTGGAGCTGCTAACCAGAATTCTTTTCGTACCATATCACTTCACCATGAGCTGCAGCGCATTGTTAGAACTATGCACTTGTTATCAATGCTGGAGAATCTTTCAGTAGCCGTCATGTGAACATACTCTTAGCTGAAGTGGGAGTCTCATAAGAGTACATCATGAATCTCAGAGATGTTAGAACCAGCTGTTGGGCAGGCTTTTGGCAGTACGCAAGTTGAATATCGCTGAAAGAAATGGTGCATTCTCCATGGCAATACCTTCACTCATAAACCAACACAGTATAAAAACTTGGTTTTCCTTTCCATTAGTATATCTTGAAAATTGCCCTAAGTGCAAGATGAAAAGCTTTAACAAAATTTACGCATTTTCTCAATAATATGCTAGCTACTAAGTGATATGTAATAAATCTATACACTGTTATCAAAATTGAGTCTATCCTCGGCTCACAGTGTAATGTGGGCAACCTACCCCAATGGAATCAGTAGTTTAGCCTAATACGAACAAGTGAATGATAGCGAATCTATCCAAGACATCCCAGGTTGTTGCAGCAGAAATCAACCTTTACAAGAGTAATGAGGCCCATCACAACAAACAATGCAGCTTCAAGATAAAGACACAGTAAAATGTTTCTTTAAAAATGTTTCCTTAGATCAGCTGACTCTAAATATTCTTTAGCAGCATAAAACCACCAAGAATATGACTATTTTGACAGTTTTATTCAACAAGTGACAATGCAGTGTAGACCACACTGCAAAGTGGGGTAAGCCCAGCTTTGATCTTATTAGATGTCAGAGTGGGTATGAGGATTTAACGGCCTATTACTGTATCTATATATCATGATCTTGTGATTTTAATTTTATTAACTTGCCAGATGCCTATTAATAACTTGTCAAACTTGGACTATTTGTCAAAGTCTCCAGGTTTAAAGTAGTAAACAGTTTGCATTTTTCTACTTTTGTCATTAACAAGCATTTAGCAGCTTCAGGTGTTTTTATGCCTGTTACAAATTTGAAATGCAGCCATGTTGAGAGCATTGCCTCCATCAGAGTATTTGCACTTGATACAGCCGTACTTACATTAGCTCCCGCAACATAGGAAATATATGGAGGTAATGTGATACTGAAAGATTCAAAAGATTTTTATTGTAGTCTCAAATACTTCAGGTTTAGGTTAATACTAAGCTAATCTGCAACAAACATGGATAGGAAAGGTTTAAAAGGATATGGGTCAAGTGCAGGGAAATGGGGTTAGCGTGGACCAGTTTGGGCCAATGGGCCTGTCTCCATGCTGTAGGACACTATGACACTAAACAGTAGCATGCTTTTATCAACATGTCATGCATCAAGTGACTCCTATTAAGATGGAGTTTGAGACCTTTATACCCTCAGCTCTGAGACAGTGATGATGTCATGTAAATGTTTTAAAGGTACACTGCATAATAATGGAGAAAACTAGCACAACACAATTTGGCAGGCTACGAGAGTACATCTTACTTGAAGAACAACTTGCAGTTTCAGTAGAAACTATGAAGGATGGAAATTTTAGCTGAAATTCCCTTTTAAATACATTTCTGTGTTTGCTATTATTTTCCACAGATATCATAAATACCATGTATTTTTATTTTTTGTGTCTTTTTTTAAGACTGAAATGAGAAAGAACTGTTTTATAAAGAGGGATTTACAAAGATTAATGCATGTTTTGAAAACAAAGGATTTGATATCCTTTGTGAACCTGTGGCTTCTAGCAATATGCAGTAAACTGGAGCTGAAGGACTACTCACAAGTGAAACTAATTGATTTGTGGACTAAGGGCCAATTATCGATGACAATGGTCCTCTGTCTGCCAACAGCTTCAATGTCAGGTAGCTGAGCAGCTTGGGCTGTCAGCAAGACCATGAAAAACTAGTCAGACCAGAAGAGGAACCAGCTCAGCCAGTTTAAATCTGAAGTAAACCAGCTTATCTTTCCTTCAGGAGAAAGTGAGGACTGCAGATGCTGGAGATCAGAGCTGAAAATGTGTTGCTGGAAAAGCGCAGCAGGTCAGGCAGCATCCAAGGAACAGGAGAATCGACGTTTCGGGCATAAACCCTTCTTCAGGAAATGCAAACTGTGATGTTGAATTCAATAAACTGGAGACCTTTCCTAAATGAACCAGCCACACTGCCTCTTGCAAAACAGTAAAACCATTAAAAAAAAATACCCATGAAAAGCTTTGGACAACAAAAACCAACCCAGCAGATCTCATAAATATAGATTACAGAGCTGGTTTTCCAGGTTCCTCGCTGCGCATGCTTTCTCCCTCCTGTTTAATCTTTGTGTAAACGGAAGTTTGAGCCATTTAGATCTTCCTTTAGTAGCATTAAAGATCATCTGTTTATAATTGTGTACCTGTAGCTAGACTCTTATTATCTGTATTAAGTAGTAATTCTTGTTCCCTATGGCTTTAGACTCCCCAACCAGGAGTAACATCTTGCTTGCCTCTACCCCGTCTACCCTTTTGATATTTTGTAGGCTTGTGTGTATAAACAAGGGAGGTCTCAATCCAAAAATAAATTCTCAATATCGACTGCTAGCAGGGTTCTTTTGTTAATACAACATACCGTTTCAGAGATATTTAATAAAAAAAAGTACATGTTAAGAATGTTTAAATTGGAGCCATTACCATTACATCCATGTTCTAACCTAATGGGACACACTGAACATTTGTCAATGGTAGGGCAAGGGCTGAATCACTATCTCTCGTTTCAAACGATTTGTATTAGCTTTGAGAGTATACATGTTGCACCACATGCAGGTAATGAAAGGAACTACCATTGAGATGATGATATAAAATAACTCTAGGTTTTTAGAAAAGTACTAATTTATTCAATGCCAACGTGATTAAATAATACTAGTGACAAGTAAAGCTATTCTGTAACCACACTCGGCTGTCATTTTAAATGCTGAGACACAGAGACACAGATCACGATGGAAGTATAGGTAACAAATGTAGGAACACAGCAACAGTCTATTAGATCAGAAAAGGTTCACAATGAAAATTCAAATTACTTCTCCCGACTAACCTCCCCAACTGTATTTTAAGACATGAATGATTTCATCTTTCCATGATCAGAAACACAATTTCAGCTACTATTCAGGAAAAAAACCTTACCTTGCAAACCCAATAAATGATCATACTGCAGTATATTAATGTTTCTCAAGTAGCACAGATGCACCTGAGCTGAACATAGCATTCTATACACAATACTGATGCTTGGGATTTGTTGGTTTTGTATGAAATGTTTACTCTAGTTTTCTACAACAGAATCATTCTGTTTTAAACTGTTGCTGCTGTACTCACTTTTGATTCTATATATTATTAGGTCATAGCCACTATTATTCGTTTAGCATTCTGAGGCCCATGTTCATTACTTTACATTTTTCTTCCCTGAACACATTTGCAAACCATCCGTGTAAGTATCAAGTCTCTGTGAATCCATTTGGATATTTACCTGTCAGAATCAATTTGTTATCTGACACAATTTCTTCCCCACAGCAAATATAAAAATCCTCTTTACAACAGTTCATCCAATAATTAATAAACAAAGAAACAGAGATATGAAAACCAATATTCTCAATGAGCATTGTATTTAAGTTAAACTATTAATTATTACTCATCTAGAAAGTATGACTTATCCCCTGTAAAACCACATTTTGTTGAATCTTATTACCAATAGCTTTCCTAATAAGGCATTTGAGTGCTATGTTACCAAATGCTAGAGTTGGACAAATATTTCTCAATTTTTCAAACTTCTGGGAATTTGTAATCTCCAAATAATTACAAAATGAGTATAAAAACTGCTCTGTTGCATTTTGCATTTTCTGATATACTCAAATACATGACATTAAGACAGGCTGCTTTGTGTATTTCGGTCTCAATAGAATTCTTCTTTGCTAATCTTTGTTTTCATTAGATTGCTCCTAAGGTCCTGATTACCAAGTCTGAAATATTTTGCTGTGTCCTTGTGCATACTTATTTGAATTTCCTTTCAACAGCCCAGACTGCATTATCTGCAATGCTGCTTTATTTTATTCAAAACAAAACTGTCCTTTCTATCTTCCAAAGAGGTAGGCACTGGGAGGTTCTGGCTTAACCTCAGAAATGCTAAAATGCCCTGGAAAAAAAAAGTATTGAACCAATGTTTTGTGAGCCTCATATTATTTTCAGGATTATCTGGTTGGAAGTCCATGACCCAGCCTTAATTCCACACTTTTTAGGTAAATAACAGGGAGCAGAGACAAAAAGTGTGGCACTGGAAAAACGCAGCAGGTCAGGCAGCATCCGAGAAGCAGGAGGGTCGACGTTTCGGACATAAGCTCTTCATCAGGAACATGGGAGTTGGGGGGAAGGGGGCAGCTCTATCCCACTGCCCTGTGGCTGACCACTTCAATACCCCCTCCTACTCCGCCAAGGGCATGCAAATCCTGGGCCTCCTCCATCGCCAAGTCATAGCCACCCGATGCCTGGAGGAAGAATGCCTCATCTTCCGTCTTGGGACCCTCCAACCTCACGGCATCAACATCAATTTTACCAGTTTCCTCATCTCTCCTCCTCCCCACCTTATCCTCCAACTCGGCATCGCCCTCTTGAACTGTCCGACCTGTCCATCTTCCTTCCCACCTATCCACTCCACCCTCCCCTCTGACCTATTACCATTACCCCCACCTGCATCTTCCTATTGCCTTTCCAGCTACCTTCCCCCCAGGCCCACCTCCACCCTCCTATTTATCTCTCTGCCCCCTTCTGCCCAGCCCTTACATTCCTGAGGAAGAGCTTATGCCTGAAATGTCAATTCTCCTGCTCCTTGGGTGCTGCCTGACCTGCTGTGCTTTTCCACTGCCACACTTTTCGACTTTGATCTCCAGCATCTAGAGTCCTCATTTTCTCCAAATAACAGGGAGCAGGCAAGGTATCCAAAATAATCCCCATAGATTGTTTACTGGCCAGGCTAACATTCCTTTTTCACCCAACACAACTAGAAAAACTGGTCATATTTTCTCATTACAGTGTATGGGACCTTGCAATGGACAAGTTTGTGTTAGCTAACATTAAAAGGCAGTCTACACTTCAAATTAGAACATCTTCCACATGTTTTTCCTTAATTCAAGGGGACTAATCTATACTTGCTAATTCAAAGATTTTAGTCACACTACCAGGAACAAGACATGTCCATTCTTAGGTAAGTTGATTTGCGTTTTAAGGTCTCTAATTATGAATAAATGCACAGCAGGATTTTTCTATTTTAATTGCAACCTGTGTATAGAATTGTTTGCAGATATCTGTTAACTCAGGTCTAGTACTTCTCAATGTCCAATTACCATTTGTATTTAATATATCAGATAATGGCAAGATTTTAAAAAGGTAGCTATGGCAGTGAAAGTGGATCACAGTTGGCTTTTCTACAGTATTTGAAGCAAAGGTAACCTAGAACTGAAATTTCTCCATTCCTTAAGATTGCTCTGGAGTCAATTGAAGTTAAAAAAAAACTTTTCATTGATACAATGATACAATGATACAAACTATCCTGTTAAAAAAAAAACAGTCCATTAGGGAATAGGAGAATTTATGAATTTTTAAAAGAAAATTTTGTGAATTTGTTTTAAAAATAACAAAAATGGAAAGAGGGCTACTTGGATAGTAGTCTTCCAATTTCCAGTCATAAGGGACTATTCCCTTTTCAGTTGGTTAGGTTGCGATGGGGGAGAGAGGGGTGTGATCCTCTTAGAGAAATTACATGTTGGGTGGCCAATGACAGGAAACAGAAACAAGATGGCTGATTTGACAGCTCATGCAACACACGGTGAGCAGGACTCTGAGCTCTTCAGACTCAGCTCTGAGTCAGCATGCCATACAGCACAGTCAGCAGTGTGGAAGAGCTGAAAATTTAAGAACGCTACAGAAGGAAACTCAATGGCAATCCACAACAAGAAAATTTAACCCAATGAAAGGTAAATTTCAGACCTGGTAAGAGACACGCCGCGACCATGAGATCCTAGAGGAGAATTAGTAAGTCAAAAGCAGAAACCAGCTGCATTGCAAAGCAACAATCTGCAAGAACAGTCCTGAATTTGTGCACAGCAGGAAGTAAGCAGACATTGGAGGCTCCATAAATAAAGTTAAAACCCCTGGTGGAGCAGGGGGATCTTGGAAAAAGTGCAATGAGTTGGACTGGAAAAGTGAGAAGTTTAAAAAATGTAGTAAGCTCAGATAAAATGTCACTTCTTTAGCATGGACACACCAACAGAAATAAAAAGTAAAGGTACCTGAAGGAAATATTGATCTGAAATCGCAGACGGAAGGACATCAGGAAACCATAATAAATAATAATGGACAGATTGAAAACCTAAACAAAATTGGCCTTAGAGAAAGAAAGAGTCTTTATCAGGCCATGGAAAAGTAGTAACAATTCATTTAAATCTGGAGGAATCGGGACCATTCGGTAAAGCTATGCTTGAAGCAGAAATTGTTCATGAAAGCCACAGACAACCAGATTCACACACCAAAGCAACCAAAAATGCTGGAGCCCTTCATTTCAGCCATAAGAAAGCAAAATAAAAACCAGAAAACATCTATTTTACCCAAAGCACAGGAGAACTCTCAATATAACTACAAAGAGCAGAGAACCTGCTATCACTTTTTAACACAATGAAAGACTTTAACAAGTCCATATAAGAGTCTAAGCAATCAAAATATATCAGATTAGAAAGATGGGGCATCAGAAATCATATTGCCAGGAAGACTTAATTTCAGAGACAATTTACATCCAACATTTTCAATGTCTGAAGTACAAATTAAATTTCAACTTAGATTCTAAATCAGAAGCTGAGAATATTATGATTCCATACACAATTAGAAGTATGAGTGGTGATGTTCTTTACCCATGAGTTGGTAAAAGGTACACTGGGCACTTCTGAACCCATGAAATGCTTTGACAATTACGTCATGACTCATTCGGGTAGCACACTGGAAACTGAGACCACTCTTCTCAGAGCTACCACAGAATAGGTACATAAAATGCACCAATTTACCAGATTTTTCACACTCAGGGTGACAGAAAGCACAGGCCTGGTTTCTGTACTGACAAGAATTATGATTCACTTCAAGTAATCTGATGCTATCTATAGGGAAACAGTTCGAATTTGTGAGCATATAACAGTACAAATGAAAACAACTCCCTTATAACCAACTCCTTACACAGACAAATAGGTGAAGGAATGCTGGAAGGCAGTTCAGTGGTTCACGTTCAATTTCATGAATTGCTGAGATGACCCTCTTGAATCTTATTCTGGTTAGAACATTGTTTTGCAGTCATCATTCTTCAGATGCACCCATTGGCTTGCAAGAGACACCAGGTAGCTGTTTTGTTTATAAACAGTAATCTGATTAATTGTCACAGCTTCCAACAACTGAAGGAAAGATGAATTGGTTTTCTTAAGGTTCATAAATGAAGTTTGACTGCAGTCCAAGTTCCCATATTTCCAAGTTTCCCTTGCCCCAAAGGTTTAAACTTTGTTTACTGCTGTGCATCAAATTCAGGACCATTCTCACAGATTAATGCTTTTCTCAATACAGGACCAAGTAGCCTTAAACAGTGTGTAATAAGCCAAGACAGAGGGAGGCCTACCTAGCATCAGACTGCTCAGTTACCACGCGGAGAGAATGTTGATGTTACCTGAGAACCAATCACACAGTTGTTGGAAGGCAAAAGGCCTTTGTCATTGATAACTGGTCACTATTTCATAAACCACTCAACTTATTGTTTCCTTGTCTACCCAGCTGCATCTGTCCACAGAACTTCCTCAGCTCAGGTTGGTCTGTAACTGTATTACAGGTTCTTCAAACAACTATTTATGATGCTTGCCATAATGTCAGGTTACTTGCTTCTCAAAACATGCAACAATCTCTTAAATTGTTGGTTGTAAAACAGTTCTTTCCCATTTTATCCCACAATTTTAAAAAGTACAAAAATAGTAGCAACAGCTTTTACAATTACTTTAACTTCAGACCTCATCCTTCAATTCTTCAAAGTACAAGAAAAGTTCAGCATCTGAGGAAATTCAGAAATAATTTCATTAGTGATCTCTACAGATTTATGAAAAAATGCAACTATGTTGACTTCACGTCAGAATTCATAAGAAACAGAATTGTGGTCGGAAGAAGTTTCACTGGATTTATCCAAGATATGGGAATAATTTTGTGAAGAGCTGATGCCTAGTTTGAGTCTAAAGTCATTGTAATTGAGAAGAATGAAAGATTGCCTTATTTACTTGTAAAAGATTCTGAGAGACCTTGACAGAGTAGATGCTGACAGATTATTTCCCTTTTGTGAAAGAGTCCAGACTGACAGGACACAAACTGAGGGTTAAGTGGTCACCTGGGAAAGAAAAAGATGCAGAAGAATCTCTTCTGTAAGGAGTAATGAATCTGTGAAATTCCTCTTTTTAAAGAGCGCTGTGGAGACTAAGATGATTTTATATTTTCAAGGCTGAGACAAATTTTTGTTCATTAAGTGAGTCAAAGGTTATGGGGAAAATCCAGAAAAGTGGGGTTAACGATAATCAGATTAGCTATCATCTTATTGAATGACAGAGCAGACCTAATGGGCCAAATGGCCTACTTCAGCTCCAACATTTTATGGAATTGCTGATTGAGACTTTGAGGATAGATATCATCATCACAGAGGACCAGCAAAGGAAGTTCAGCATCATACCCACTGACAAAGGCAGGGCAGTGGTAGTCTGGAGGATGGACCTCTATATTGCAGAGGTCAAATGCCAACTCTCCGACACCACGTCCTATCTCCCCCTGGGGCCTATGACCCCACTGCAACTCATCAGGCCCAAATCCAAGACATCGTCAGTGCCCTTATTGCTTCCGGTGATCTCCCCTCTACTGCCTGTAAACGTATCGTCCCCCAGACCCACATTGCCTGGTTCTACCTGCTCTCCAAGATCCACAAGCCCAACTACCTCAGTCAACCCATCGTCTCAGCATGCTTCTGCCCCACCGAACTCATCTCATTCTACCTCAACTCCATCCTCTCCCCCTTGGTTCAGGCACTTCTCACCTACATCTGCAGTCCCAACCACACCCTCCATCTCTTCAGCAATTTCTAGTTCCCCGACCCTAAGCGCTTTCTCTTCACTATGGATATGCAGTCCTTATACACAACCATACTCCACAAGGATGGCCTCCAGGCCCTCTGCTTCTTCGTCTCCAACAGACCCATCCAGTCCCTCTCTACCCATACCCTCCTCTGCCTTGCTGAAATAGTCCTCAAAGTGAATAACTTTTCCTTTAACTCCCCCCATATCCTCCAAATCAAGGGAGTGGCCATAAGCACTCGGATGAGTCCCAGCTATGCCTGCCTCTTTGTCGGCTATATTGAACAGTCCTTCTTCAGTACCTACACAGGCATTGTGCCCCAACTCTTCCGCTGTTACATCGATGACTGATTTGGTGTAGTGTCCTGCACCCAGACTGAACTGGAGCAGTTCATTGCCTTTGCCCACATCTTCCACTCCACCCTCAAATTCACTTGGTTCATCTTGGAGACCTCTATCCCCTTTCTCAACCTCTCCATTTCCATCTCCAGTGACAGTCTCCAGACAGATGTCAACTACAAACCTACAGACTCCAATAATACCTGGACTACACCACCTCCCACCCAGTAATCTGCAAAAACTCCATCCCATTCTCCCAATTCCTCTACCTCTGCTGCAGCTGCTTGGACCAGGAGACATTCCACTTGCAAGCATGTCAGATGTCCACCTATTTTGAAGAATGTGCTTTTCCTCCCTCCATCATTCAGACAGCCCTCCGTTGCACCACCTCCATTCCCTGTTCCACCATTCTAAACCCTCATCAATACAATAAAGACAGAGTATAGACCCCACCACCAAGAACATCTTCCTCCCCCCAACCCTTTCTGCCTTCCGCAAGTATCGTTCCCTCCAACAGTCCTTGGTTCACGCAACACCCGCCAGCGAACCCCCAGAAACCAGAAAAGATGCTAAACCTGCTGATTCACCGTCGCCGTCACCTCCATCCAGGGCCCCAAACAGTCTTTCCAGCTGAGACAGAGGTTCACCTGCCTCTCTTCCAACCTAGTTTACTGCATCAGGTGCTCCGAAGGTGGTATCCTCTGCATAGGGAAGACCAAACATAAACTTAGGGAATGGTTCACCAAGCATTGCAGCTGGGACCGCAGGAGTCAACCGGACCTCCCATTCAATGCCCATTTCAATTCCTCCAACCACTCCTTTTCTGACATGACCATTCTTGGCCTCCTCCATTGCTGAAACAAACCACAATCTGGCTTCCGCCTGGGCACCCTACAGCTCGGAGGACTCAACATTGAGTTCTCCAATTTCAAACAATCCTGTTGGTCAAACATCCCTATTTTTTTCCCTGGCCTCCATGGCATTGATGCTAATTGAAGTGTTCAGAGATATCTCAGGTGGGAAACTCGGGTGGAACATACACAGGAAGCAAATGCATTCGGATGGTTGGGGATGAGGGGATCCACAGCTTTGTTTTCTGTACAGAGCATGGGGTTTATGTCTAATGTTCTTTGTCTTTAAAGGGCCTCACATCAGTGGGTCTTGCAATCTCCTTCCTCAAGGGTCCAGACGCCTATTTTGGTCACTGTGGGTGTAGTTGCACCCATTTTATTTCCCATTGTGCAGTTTCAATTTCCAGCATGATGGAAGGCAACAGCAAATTTCTTCAGGCAGTGGTTTCCAGCCTCTGCCTCTTAATGTTGGCAAAATCCCCAGCATCCAGATCCCCTTCCCAATAGCCTTCCCCATGAATCCCATAAGCTTCACACCTCCCCAGGTTTCCATCCAATCCATCCAAATGAGCTACATTTGTCAACTGGACAAATTAGTACTTTGGTATTTTATTCCAAAAAAAAATTGAATTTATGGTTGTTGCATCTCAAAGCATCATGTGAATTTCTTGAAGTGTTAGACACAAACATGCAAAACTTTAGATGCAACCTCATTTAGCGACAAAAAAATATGTTTACATTGATGCCTTTTGTGTACAAGTGCATGTCAGTTCTTTTTTAAAATATAAATCTTGTTGCTGATGTCTTGTGCCAATTCAAACGCTATGATGCTTCGGAAATGAATATTTTCCTTAAGAGTTGTGGCTTTAAGCTTACCTCAATGGTGATGATTTTTAAAATTCGGGTTGAATTCTTCTAATTCCACTTTTGCGAGAATCCAAATACCCCTTCAGTCAACAGAAATACAGAAGGTCATGTTGCGACATGTGAAATAAGAGTATGTCATTCAGCTGTTTTTGTGTGCTTCACCAGTTTGATTACTGCTGCTCATTCTAATCAATACCTTGTTCCCACTTTCTCTCCATACCTTTGGATCTCTTGACCCCTAGCAATTATGTCTAATTCCTTCCCTGAAAACATGTGATTGGTGATTTCACCACCTAATAATGCAGCCAACAACACTGGAATGGGAGACCTTGAAAATCAAAACAAAAAGCCCCATAACATTGAAAACTCAGATTGAAAAATCTGAAGAGGACTTCTCAAGAGGAAATAAATATTTTGGCCAGTCGTCCTGCAGGCTTGCCAACTACACCATTTGTTTTTTTTTTAGAAAACTGAAGTATAGCACCACGTTTAGCACAAAAAAAAACTGTACATGAATAACCAGCCCATGCACACCACTCCATTTCAGTTAATATAAAGCAAATAATTAAAACATGCAGTGGAAGAGTTATAACATGAACTAGAATTTAGGACAGCAGTTTTTCCAGTTCTACAAAATAAAAGCATTTTTCCTCAGAACGCCAAAGATTTTAAAATTAAGACCCGCAAGCCAAAAATCAAGCTAAGGACCCTGGATTGTTTCCATGACAGTTTAATGAAATCCAATCCTTCATTCAGACTGATGCTCTGACAATTGGCTATTTATTATTGCTGGAGCCTCTTCAGTTAGCTTGTTGGTGTGCCCTCTGCATTTCAGGAGAGATAATCGAACCTGGACTCTTTGACCCAGAGTATGTTCACGAATCCACAAACAGTGCAGTGATAAAGTGCCTGCATAAGGCAGGATTTGCCTCCTTGAATTCTAACTGAATTTAAATGAAAACTTGGCCAGTCTTTAAGTTCATCACACAATGGGCCATTTTCGTTGTTGGCTGCACATCAAAAGAATTGTAAAAACCTCTTTCACGTAAAACTATTTCTCAAATGATTCATTTATATCTCGCATGCAACCTAATGTATCCTCAATAGAAATGAAGGGTGAGGTCAGTTATAATTCATTTTCAGTTCCTTTATTAACCAAAAAAAAACATACAAGGTAAAAGCTGGTGTCATCCATTTTGGCCCCATGTGTGCAGCCTTATTTGTCACTGCAGTACATCAGATCTGCCTGCTGTTCTAACAACATGTTTTAGAAACTCTGAACACAGTAATGGATAGATCAAATCTCATTTAACTTTAAAAAGAGGAAGCATTATTTTCTTTTGAAATGACCAGGCAGAATTTTAATCTCACCATACTTTAATTCCACATCCCAGAATCTCTACACCATAAAACTTAAACTGATCCAGAGGCTATCATCTTTGAACTTACTCAAATGTGTTGCCATAGCAGCAGTGAGAACCCAGCATGCCACAATGCTCACTGTCATCAGTATTCACTGATAAACAAGATCAGATCAGCGAAAATGCATCTTTCTGACATTTAACCAAGAACAAACGTAGAGATTGCCCGTGAAAAGCAAAGCTATCCTTCTTTTTAATATTTCTAGGGTCAAACTAATGGCCTTTTAAAAAATAAATTTGCTAAGATAAGGTTCAATGGCAAGAAGGTGACCTCAATGAAGGCTCTGCGAGTTGGATGATAAGATCCACTTATGTTCCCGCTGGCAGACACATCATTAGCTCAGAAAATTGTACTAACTGAAAATCACAACAGGAGATTAATTTCTGACCTCAGCTAATGAGATAAAGAAGGTTGCTAGTCTGAAGGAGGTTAGTTATTACATTGTAAGAATTTGTGAGGACCTAGTTGGGGAGAGGGAGAAGTTATATGAAAAATGTTTCATTCCTTTTGCTTTGCATTTATGTAGAGCACACTTTCTTTGTTGCAATAATACCCTTCATTTATACTGAATGATTCAACACAGGTGCTTCAATCCTTTCAATGTGATCTAATATGAAAGTATATAATCACATGAAGCATAGTCAAATCCCTATTTGACCATTATCTTAAGAGGCACAAGGTTCTTGGTCACAGAGTTCTTTACTGTACATTTGAGTGTTAAACTTTGGTTGGCTGTGAAGTTCTCTGGTCAAACATTTTCATTAGTTGCACTTAACGTTGCTCCAGCCATCTGGTTGTGACTTAAATTTGTCACTCCTGAATCAACTTTGCATCAAATGTCACCACATCAATCTAAATGTCAGTTTAAAAGCCAGTAAGTTAGCCTGAAGAGCCACAAATACATCAAATGTATGAGTTAGGAGAAGTAGGCCCGAAGACCATAAGAGGTAGTAACAGAATTAAGCCACGGAGCCCATTTAATCCACTTTACCATTCAATCATGGCTGATATGTTTCTCAATCCCATTTTCTTGCCTTCTGTCTATTACAGTTGATCGCTCCCAATCAAGAAACTATTTCTGCCTTAAATATAATCAGTGACTTAAATAAACACACGCTCACAGTCTTCTGTGACAATGAGTTCAATAGATTCACCACCCTCTGGCTGAAGAAACCCCTCTTCATGTCAGTTCTAAAGGATCATCCCTTTATCCGAAACTATGCCCTTGGGTCCGAGACTCTCCTACTCATGGCAACATCTTCTCTATGTTCACTCCAAACGAGGCCTCTCAGTATTCTCTCAGTTTCTAAATTTTGAGTACAGACCCAGAGTCCTCACACACTCCTCAAAGACAAGCTCATCATCTCCAGGATCATTTTTGTAAACCTCCTCTGGAACCCCCCCCCCCCACCCCAACACCAAAACTGCTCACAATATTCCAAAAGCACTCTGATCAGAGCCTTATGCAGCCTCCGCAGTACTGTTGAATTCTAGCCCTCTTGAAATTAATGCAAACCATTGCATTTTCATTCCTAATTGCCAACTGAAACTGCGCGTTAACCTGAAGAGAATTCTGAACTAAGACTTCTAAGTCCCTTTGTTCTTCAAATTTGCTAAGCCTTTCCCCATTCAGAAAATACCCCACACCTCTATTCATAGAATCACAGAATCCCGAGTGTGGAAGCAGGCCATTCAGCCCATTGAGTCCACACCAACCCTCTGAAGAAAGTCCTCACCAGTCCCTGCATTTCCCATGGCTAACCCACCTAGACTTTACATCCCTGGACACTATGGGCAATTTAGCATGGTCAATCTACTTAACCCACACATCTTTGGACTGTGGGAAGAAACCAGAGCACCTGAATGAAACCCGTGCAGACACGGGAGAATGTACAACTCCACACAGACAGTTGCCTGAGGGTGGAATCAAACCCTGGTCCCTGGCACTGTGAGGCAATAGTGCCAGGGACCCAGGCATAAGTGCATTACTTCACATTTTCCCACATTGTGTTCAATTTTCCACTTATTTGCCCATTCTCTTAGCCTATCTAAGTCATTCTGCAGCCTCCCCACCACTTCAATACTACCTGTCTCTCCAGCTATCTTTTTATCATCTGCAAATTTAACAACAATGCCCCAGTTCCTTCATCCAGATCATTAACGTATAACATGTATAGTCATGGTCCCAACACTAATTCTGGAAGAATTCCACTCGTCACTGGTTGCCATCCTGAAAGAAGACTCCTTTATCCGACTCTCTGCCAATCATCGATCTATGCCAGTATTTTGTTTAGATTCGATTACTTACAGTGTGGAAACAGGCCCTTCGGCCAACAAGTCCACACCAACCCGCCAAAGCATAACCCACCCAGACCCATTCCCCTACATTTACCCCACCACCTAACACTATGGGCAATTTAGTGTGGCCAATCCACCTAACTTGCACATTTTTGGATTGTGGGAGGAAATCCACGCAGTCACAGGGAAGAATGTGCAAACTCCACACAGAAAGTCGCCTGAGGCGGGAATTGAACCCAGATTTCTGGCGCTGTGAGGCGGCAGTGCTAACCACTGTGCCACCATCGCCTAACACCATGGGGTCTTATTTTATTCAGTAGCCTTCTGGAAATCCAAATAGTTGACATCCACTGGCTCTCTTTTCTCAAAGTCATACTTTACTTCCTCAAAGAATTTTAACAGATTTATCAGATATGACCTCTCCTTGATGAAACCATGCTGACTCAACCCTATTTTGTCATGCACTTCCAAGTACTCCACAATCTCATTCTTTATAATGAACTCTAAAATCTTATAAATGACTGAAGTCAGGCTAACCAGCTTATAATTTCCTGTGTTCTGCCTCTATACCTTGTTTAAATAGGCGTATTATATTAGCCATTTTCCAGTCCTCTAGAACCCTCCCTGACACGAGTGATTTCTGGAAAGATCACTATGCGTCCACAATCCCCTGAGCTATCTCCTTCAGAACCCTGAGGTGAAGTGCATCTGATCCAGGTGAGTTTTCCACTTTCAAACCTTGCAGCTTCCCCAGCATCTTCTCCTTAATAATGGCCACTACATTCACCTCTGCCTCCAACTCTAAAAGTTTAAGTACGCTTCTGATATCTTCCACCATGAAGACAGATGCAAAGTACCGATTCATTTTTTCCACAATTCATTATTCCCCATTACTACTTCTCCAGTCTCAATTTCCATTGGTCTAATGTCCACTCTTGACTCCCTCATACTTTTTAGGTGTCCAAAAAACACTTGCCATCTTTTATATTACTAGCTTGTTTACTCTCATATTTCATCTTATCCACTTTATTGTTTTTTTCCCAATTGTTAGTTTTTAAAAGCTTCCCAATTGTTAGGCCTCCCACTAATCTTCACTACATTGTATGTTTTTGCTTTTGCTTTTATGCAGTCCCTAACTTCCCTTGTTAGTCATAGTTGCCTCATCTCCTCTTAAGATGTTTCTTCTGCCTTGAGGTGAATTTCTGCCATGCCTCCCAAATTATCCCTGCCATTGCTGCTTCACAACTTTCCTGCTAAGGTCCCCTTCCACTCAACTCTAGCCAGCTCTTCCTACATGTCTTTGTAATTACCTTTATTTAATCGTAATAATGTTACATTTAATTCAAGCTTCTCCGTCTCAAACTGTAGGGTGAATTCCTTCATATTATGGTCATTGCCTTGTGGGTTTCCTTCACTTTCAGGTCCCTAATCAAGTCTGCCTCATTACATATCACTAAACCCATAAATGCTTGTCCCCTTTGGGTTTTTCTTTTACACAAAATATGGATACACGCTCTTCAGTAGGTTGGAATTACCTTTGCTAGTTCTGGTCTTGTTATTTAATAACCTGTATTCCTTGATGCATGAACTTAAACTGCAAAACACAGTGTGGAGATTAATGGTTTGAATTTTAATTGTAGGGTGAGCTGGGCTCTCATCCTGTTAGGCTAGGAGATTAGTTGAAGAGTCACTGTGCATGCCTTTCCAGTCTTCTTAGTCGGAGTAGGTCACGTCAACAACAACAACAATTTGTATTAACATCATTGAATGACTCAATGAGATGCTTCTCAGGAGTATTATCAATCAAGATTTCATATCAAGCCATATTAGCAAGTTTTAAAGAGTGTCTTCAAGAAGGAACTAGAGTTGGAGAGATTTTAGGAGGGAATTTCAAACTCAGGACCTCAGCCACCAAGGCAAAGTTGCTGACAGTGAAGCTTTTGAAATCAGTGATGGTTTAGAGATTGGAATTGCAAGAATGTAAACATCCGAGAGTTGTGGGGCTGGAGAATATTACGAAGAGGTGGAAGAACCAGACCGTGGAAGGATTTGAAAGCAAGGATGAGAATTCTAAAATCAAGGTATTGCTTAATTAGGAGTCAATGAATGAAAGCAAAAAGAGGAATGATCAGTAATCAGGACTTGGCATTAATTGGGATATCTTTAAATCAACATGTTCAGGCACATTAAGACAGACCTTTGGAGCAATTGGGATTTGAACCTGGATCTTCTGATTTAGAGGTACATACACAAACACTGTGCCAACAGATCTCTAGGTGTAGAGCTTTTTGGCTGAGCTTCATTTCAAAGAGGATAGCACAATAGCCATCAGTGTATTGAAGCAGTCAAGCCCAGAGGTAGCAAAGGCAAGAACAAGAGTTTTAACAGCCGACCAGCTAACAATAGGATGCATTTTGGTGATATTATTATGGCAGAAACAAATGATTATAATAATGGCACTGATCAGGCTAGTTCACTTGAAGACAATTCCCAGGGAGAGGGAATGAGTCAAAGACTAGGAAACAGAGTCTGTGGGGGTGGTTGAAGATAATAGCTTTGGTCTTCCCAACATGAAGTTGGAGCAAATTTCTGCACATCCAATACAATATATTAGACTATCAGTTTGTTGATGAGCAACAATGTAGGAATCAAGATACTGCAGATGTTGGAAATATGAGAACAAAACAGAAGTGCTGAACAGACTCTGCAGAGAGAAAAGAGTTAATATTTTGAGTAATGAACCATTTCTCTCTATAGATGTTGGCAGGCCTGAGGAGTGTCTACAGCAAGTTCTGTTTCTTTTTCTCCATCTCTGCCCTGCATGTACCCCTCAACCCCGTCAAAAATGAAGCCAAAGATGGTGATCCTGCTTCTGGGCAGGACGCTCTCAACATATCTCAGCTATCTAACCACAAACAGCTCCTTCTGAAATCCTTCTGAATTCATATAGGTCATATGGGCGACATTTAATTGGACATAGAAAATCACATTTATAAATATATTAACATTTTAAATCATTCCTGCCTGATTAACCGACATTTTAGTTGGAAATACAAAAATGAAGCTACAGAAACTACCCTTCATTAGTGCTGTTAGAGATTATAACCAACGTTTCCTCTAGTTTGCATTCTGGCAGAGTGGTTTCCAAGGGGTCTCAGATCCATGTGTGACAGTGAGCCCTGGAACTTGGAGTGAATTCTGCGATAGGCGTGCTGACACCAATCACCAGCTGATCACACACAGCCACACAGCTTAGAGGACCTATTGAGTACAATCCAGTGTAAAGAAGTACAACTATTTCCCTGATGCCTGTCTTGAAATAAAATGATGCTATTGTTGAATGTGGGTGGATCAGACACTGTGAAGTCTTCAGTTGTTAACGTTAACTTTTGTTAAGCAACAGGAAAAGAGAAGAACAAATGATAAAAACTATGTTTTTGAGACTAAAAAGGGAATGTTTGCCGATAGAGCCACAACAATTTATAATCAATGAATAATGACTTCAGCCAGTTCAGATTTTTTGTAAACTGCTGTCATTGTTTGACCTGACTCTGCAGCACTCTATCATGGGGAAGATGATGTTCCTCCAGGTCAATGCCCTTATTTACCCCTTTGGAATTTTTTGTCCTCATTTGTCAATGTAGGTCTGTAAGTGTTCCCAATATTATGTTAATCTTCTGTGGAATATGCACTGCATTGTTTAACTTGTACAATTACATTGATATATTCAAATGTTTATTTATTGTCCTTAAGAAAATACATTGCTGAACAATGAACATCTTTCCTCATTGCATTGTCTGTGTAAATGCTGACCTTCTGTTCCTTATTCAGACACTTTCCTACATTAAAATCCATCTGCCGGTTTTGTGTACATTCATTTAAACTATCTATATCCACTTATAGGTTCCTTGTGTCCTCATTAAAATTTGTCCTCCTACCTGTTTTTGAATTGTCAGCAAAGTTGAATATAATTACCTCTGATCTCTCCTCCAAGGCATTAATATAGAAGTAAAACATTGAGACTGTAGGAACGCTCCTTGCAGAAATTCACTAGTTTTGTCTTTCCAACATAAAAAAGACACATTAATCCAGACTCTATCCTCTGTTTGTGAACTGGTCCTCAATCCATGAGACTATGTTAATCCCAATACATGAGCTTCATAAGCAATAACCTAAGGAATGATTTTTCCAGGGACAGATGTTAGACTACCTGGTCTATAAGTTTCCTACATTTTGTTCCTGTCTCTTCTTGAACAAGGGTGTTACATTAACAGTCTTCTAATACACTGGAACACTCCTAGAATCCAATGAGTTCTGGAATATTTCAATAAATGCTTCCACTATCTTTAAAACCCTTGGATATAGATCATCAGCTCCCAGTAACTCTGCCTTTAGTACCATTAGATTGTCATGTACTTTGTCTTTCATGATGGAGGCTGTTACAAAACCTTTCCTCTCATTAGCACCTTGCTTGTCACTTATCACTTTTTACAGTCTCCTTCATTGTGAAGACCCTTTAAAATATTAGCTTAAACGATCTACCATTTTCCTGTTCCCTGTTGTTAATTCCCTTGTTCCCTTGACACGCCAAGGGATCCATATTCACTTTTTAGACACCCATAGAAGCTCTTGCTGTTAGTTTTTATACTTCTTCACTCTCATAATCATCTTTATTCCTTTATCTTATCTTTTTAGTCATCCACGACTGGTACCCAAATAATTCCCAACACTCAGATATATTATTACTTTTCGCCACTTTATATGCATTAGTTCTTTAACTGAATATGCTGTTTGATCACCACTGTTAACTATAGGCAGTTCATCCCTATCACTCAGTCCTTCTTTTGACCTGGGTAAATTTTGTTGAGCATTATGAAGTATTTACTTCAATGTCTGCCACTGTTCATCCAATGAGTTTCCAATTGATCTATTTTCTGAGACTATTTCAGGAAACATTTTCTTCATACTTCTTTAATTGCCCTTATTTACGTTGAGGACACTTGTTTGAGACCTCAGTTACTCTCCCTCAAACTGACTTTGAAATTCTACCAAGTTATGATTGCCACTATCTTAAGGTACTATCCTAACTACACGATCTCTTATTAACCCTAACTTATTGCATAATGTTGGGTCTAAAATAGCTTGTTCCTGAGCAGGTTCTGCAATGTACTTCACTATGAAGAATCATTGATGCACTATAGAAATTTGTCTTCCATGTTACACTTGGAGTTCTGAATTTGTCTAGACCACATGCAGATTGAAATCACCCAGGACACGTGAAGTGCCTTTCTTGCATGCCTCCCTTATTTCCAGATTTATACTTTGTCCTCCACTGAGGCAACACTTTGGAGAACCACCCATGACTTCTCTCCCTTGCTATTCCTCATTTCCATCCAAACCTTTTTCCACATGACAACTATTATATCTATAACACTATTCACAACCACACCAATACATTCTGTACTGGCAAAGCTACCCCACTTCCTTTTCCTTTTTGCCTATCACCAGGAAGAGATGGAGAGTCTAGTGGCATGGTGTAAAGACAACAATCTCTCCATCAATGTAAGCAAAATAATGGAGCTGGTCATCAAGTGGAAGGAAGGACACGCCCCCATCTGTATCAATGATGCTGAGCTGGAGGTAGTTGAGAGCTTCAATTTCCTAAGCATAAATATCACCAACAATCTATCCATGTTGATACTACAGTCAAGAAAGCACACCAATGTCTCTATTTCTTCAGAAGGATAAGGAAATTCAGCATGTCCACAATGGCTCTTACCAATTTTTATCGATGCACCATAGAATACATCCTATCCAGATGCATCACAACTTAATATGACAACTGCTCTGTCCAAAACTGTAAAATATTACAGAGTTGCAAACACAGCCCAGTCCATCATGAAAGCCAACCTTTCTTCCATTGACTCTGTCTACTCTGTACCCTACCTTGGGAAAGCAGCCAACATAATCAATGACTCCTCCCACCTTGGTGATATGCTCTTCCACCCTCTTCCATTGGGCAGAAGACACAAAGAATTTGAGAACATGTACCAATAGATTCAAGAACAACTTCTTCCCTGCTGTTATTTGACTTCTGAATGGACTTCTCATGTATTAGAGCTGATCTTTCTCTGCAAATTTTCTATACCTGTAACATTATATTCTGTCTTCCATCCTATCATCCTGACATCCTTATGTAAGGTAGTACTTGTCTGAATAGCACACAAAACAATACTTTTCACTGTATCTCAGTACGTGTGACAATAATAAATCAAATCAAAATCATTTGAAACATTGAAGGTCTTTACCTAAAGAGTTCCCAGTGTTGGTCACCCTGAAACCATGTCTCTGTGTAGTATTCAAGTTATATTTGTTTATTGATTGATGCCATAAACTTATCAATATTACTGATGAAGAGCTTATGTTCGAAATTTTACTCTCCTGCTCCTCAGATGTTGACCAACTGTCCTTTTCCAGCACCACACTTTTTAACTCCTCTGCCATAAACTTATCGATCTTGTTACAAATACTGTATGCACTGAGGTCAAAACCCATTATCAGTGACTTTTTAATTATTATAGCTGGCTTTGGTTTGAATTCTGCTGCACACTTTGATTATCATTGCCTCTTCACTACACCACACCTCTTCTCTTTCATTTCTTTCTGACTTTTTAAACTTCCCTTCAATTGAATCATCTCCCACTCATTAATTTAAAGCAACTTGTCCCAACATGGTTTGAATAAAGCCTGTTTTAACAGAGAGGTGACCTTATAGAGGTTTATAAAATAATGAGGAGTACAGGTACGGTGAATGGTAATGTCTTTTCCCTAAAGTGGGGGATATCAAGACTGGAGGGGGGAGGGGGCATGTTTTTAAGGTGAGAGGTGAAAGATTTAAAAGGAACATGAGAGGCTTTAATTTTAAAGAAAATGGTTTTGTGTGCAGAATGAACGACCAGAGGAAGCAATGGATGTGGCTACAGTTACAACATTTAAAAGATATTTGGATGAGTTCATGAATAGGAAATGTTTGGAGGGATGTGGGCTAAGTGCAGGTAAATGGGGCTAGTTTCGTTTGGGATTATGGGACGCATGGATCTTTTGGACCAAAGGGTCTGTTTCTGTGCTGGATGACTCTATGACTATAACTCTCTTTCCTAGTTCTGGTGCCAGTGGCCCATGAATTGGAACTCATTTCTCCACATGTATCTCTTTGCATGTATCTCTTTAATCTTATTTACTCTTTGCAAATTTTTACATGGTCCACATAGTATTCTGGAGCTCATTACATTTGTGGGCCTGCTTTTTAATTTAGTCCCAAACTGCTCGTCACCCCTCAGCAGAACCTCTTTCTTAATCCTACCGATGTCATTGGTATCTAGGTTGCTTTCCAACTCTGTACCTCCTAGCCACCATTCTAACCACCCCCCAATCTCCACTACCCCTCCATCCAAGCGTCCTTGTCAACTTGTAACCTTCAACCAACAGTGTTTATGGAGAAGATCATTGTCAAATAGCTGCTTGTGCTGGCCCATTTCCTGTATCATAACAGTGACAACAAACAAAGCAACTTCACTACACTTTGGGATACCATGCAGTTATGAAAGATGTGTTAGGATTATAATTTATCTTCTTTCATATAGCAACAATATATACCATAAAATCCATGGGATGTCAAAGTTGATTCAGCTTAATCCAGAAAATGGCCAGGTCGTACCAGAGAATGATTACAGCACATTAGGATGTCATTCAATCAATTATGTCTGTGCCAGTGTTTTGCAAGATTAACTTAACTAGTCAACTTGCAAGTTTTAAAATCTAACTTGACATGTTTCTTTTCTCTCCAGATAATTATCCAACTTCCTTTTGAAAGTCACAAATGAACTTTCCTAAACACGCTGTAAGACGTGCATTCCAGGTCCTAATTATGAGCTGTATTTAAATATTTTTCTTCAGTTCTTTTGCCCATTCAATTCTGCTTTTTGAACTTTCAATTAAGATAAAGCTTCTCCCTGTCCACTCTGTTTAGACCTTTCATGATTTTGAATAAATCCCTAAAACCTCCTCTCAGTCTTCCCCACCGTGGACAACAGGCCTTAAGTCTTCAATCAGTCTCTTTTTTTGAAAATTCCTCATCCTGGAGTCATTTTTGTATATTTTTCATGAACTTTCTTTAATACCTACAGATTTTTCCTGATATGTGATGCCCAGAATTATACACAACTCTCCAGTGGCGGCTGGACCAATAGTTTATAAAAGCTCACCATAACCTCCTTGCATTTGAACTTTACACCTTTGAGTGAGCATAATCTCCTGTCTATTTAAAAGCTTCCTTAAATAGGTTCTCTCTAGTACCTGGTAATGAATGTACCTCCAGACGAGCATAATTAGCAATCTGAATGTATTTGTTTCCAGAATAAATAATCAATTCTGCATCAGATTCAAATTTGGAAGGCACACAAATCTCTTCACAAATTATGTTTATTCATTTCCTTTTGGCCTAAATTATTTTCTGAATAAAAATGACACTTGTGGTGAAAATCACTCTCTGTCATTGTCAAATATGAATAGTACCATACAGAAAATAATATGCATTTGAGTGTGTTAATCAGCATTCTTAGATGCACAATTGGAATATTATTCACCACTTAGCAAGAAGAGGTATTAGCAGGAATGAATACCAAACAAGAAATTGTATGCTGCACAAAGACATTACTCTGGCTCTTTGGACCCAGTATTTTATTGGATGAACCTTTTCAAAACATAATAAATGAAATTTTACAGTTCCCCACTGAAGGGTTTGCAGGTGGGAGAATCGAGGGGTGGGGATGATGCAAAAAATACTGTGGAAGCCCTTTGGAAACTATGAAGCCTCAGGCTCTGCACAACCTGGATGTCCTCTATACCCAGATGTTTAGAACCTTGTCCATCGCCCTTGTTGTCCCACCCATCAGCCCCCTCCTTAGGACCTCAAGTCCCACTCCCACCCAAAGAGATCTAAGACATCCCTGTATACTGGAATTTTGGCACCATGTACTGTTGGACTGATGCAAATGTATGAATTAGAAGCGGGAGTGGGCTATTCCACATTTCAAGCCAACTCCACCATTCAACAAGTTCTGATTGTAGCCTCAACTCCATTTTGCAGTCTAACTATTGGCCCCCTGTTTAGCATTATGACCAGGTGAGGAGAGAAGATTCAGCCCCTTTCTTTTTAACCCCATCTTGCTTTGTTGAAACAAATACTCACTATTTCTTTGTTAGCACTCAGCTTTTGCCCTAGATTTAAAATGTAGATTAATAAAAAATGAAGGAACCAATTGCCTAGGTTTTCTTCAGTGAAAGAAAGAGGAATTTTATCTAAAATCCTGAGGAAAAATAACAAAAGTGCCCCATCAACCTAACATAAAAACATTGATAATAAATTTAAAAGAAAGAGGAAAATGTGTGATGCCATAGTTTTACCAGACCATAGAGGCTGCTCTTTCATTAGAGAGAAACAACTGGTGGTGATTTAACCTGAGTGCCACCAGGCCTCTGGCAAGGGAAGAGGTTGAGAAGGAGAGCCCTTCACGGTAACCTCAAACCGGTGATGGGAATTGAACCCATACTGTTGGCATCATACTGCTCAGTAAACCAACAATCCAGCCAACTGAGCTAAATCAATTGCCAAAAGAGGAAAGGTATTTAGGAAAAGCAGGAAGATAAAAAGCAACACAGGTTTCAATTCTTAGTCATTGTATTGTGAGAATGAAACCTGGGTCTACATTTGGTCAGTTATTGCCTTGTTGCTTAGAGACGTAATATAATTCTGAAGTCCTTAGTAAATGATTGTTTTCCCAAGTTGATTTTTCTCTGGGCACTGACTTTAGAGGTTAAGCCAGACAGGAAACAAGAAAGTTAGCCTTCAAGGTTCCAATGTTGAGAGTCCATTTTTACTTCTCTGCTCTGCCAAGTCAGCTACTGAAATATAGTTTGCTTACATTTTCCTGAGCTTAGCTTCTTTCTCTATTGACGCTGAATACTGAGCAGGGAACCTTTCATTTCCGAATATACGCACTTATCATGCAAGTGTGATTTAACAAGAGAGATGAATTTCTTGACAATGATTAAGGTGTCTGGTTTCACTGTCTTTAGGTGAAATGGTAATTTCAGCACAGCCGTTATATTGTAATTTATATGGATTCCCTGGATATGTTTTAATCTGTCATCATGTTCTCACAGTAACAATTTACCTAAGTATTTATCCTCTTTAAAAACCACATTAGTCCATGAATATCTCAATTCCTAAAATACCTGATGATGGAAATTTAAGACCATTAGTCCATGTTTGCAATTATCATAACATTTGTCAAGACACGATTGAACTCTGCCTTCAATGGCCACACCTCCATCACATGCTGGGGAAGAGAGATTCAAGGACTCATGACTCTCAGGGAAAAAAAGTTTGCCCCTTTCAATCTCAAATGGGTAATCCTTTTGACTTTTAAACTATGTCCCTGACTTCTAACCTTTCCGTAATGGGAAACATACTTTCAAAATCTACCCTAACAGAGCTCCTCAGAATTTTGTATTTCTAAATAAGATCACCTCTCAAATTCCAGTGGAAACAGTCTGACATAACAAAGCAGATCCTGCAAATCTAAAAGAAAAATGGAAATTGCTGGAGAAACTCAGCAGCTCTGGCAACATCTGTGGAGAGAGAAACAAAGTTGCTGTTAATGTTAAGACATACAAGTTCCTGAGGGGTCTTGTAAGAGTGGATGTTAAAATGATATTCCTCTTATGGGAGAGGCAAGAACTAAGAAACTGGTCAGAAGAGGTTCGAAAGAAGAATCATATCAGAGCTTCTGACATAAATAAGCAGCAGAGTG
This sequence comes from Chiloscyllium plagiosum, assembly GCF_037043375.1. Taxonomy (NCBI): domain Eukaryota; kingdom Metazoa; phylum Chordata; class Chondrichthyes; order Orectolobiformes; family Hemiscylliidae; genus Chiloscyllium; species Chiloscyllium plagiosum. Next base: position 75,573,158 of record NW_028270151.1, read on the forward strand.
CCATACATGTGGCTCTGCATATTTTCAATACAATACTTCTTCCACAAGAGCCTTCAAGGACCATAACTCCTCCAAATAAAGTTCCAACACTTGTAAAGATATTTTACAGCACATGATTTGAATCTTTGTTTTCTTTTATTTAACCCTGCTTTTCAAACCAACTTGTTCAGAGACGTTACTACGCATCTCTGGAGCAGGTGGAACTTGAACCCAGGGCCTCTGGTCTAGGGGTAGGGACACAGCCACTGTGCTGCATGAGGGCACCTGATAAAAAGTGGCTCCCAGCCTTTACACCCCCTTCCTCTCCAAGAGGGAAGGGGCAGCAGGAACCTTCTGGGCAAGTAGCAAAAGAGGTGGAACTTGAATTAGGAATAAAACAATTTCAAATAATTGTTGTAAAGTGTTAAATACTTTTGGTGTGTTTTTTTAATTATTATTTGTTTGTATGTATGAAACTTTAAAACTCTTTTGTTAAAATGCATTGGTAGCCTCTTGTAAATATGTTCAGTCCACTGACCCCTACAAAGTACATGGCAAAAATAAAACTTGTTGTGTAACAAGACAGATTTCATACTAGCATTTGACTCAGACTTATAGAGCTGTAAAGCATGGTTCAACTCTTCCAAGTCAACCAGATATCCTAAATTAGTCTAGTCCCATTTGCCAGCTTTCCTATTCATGTACCAATCCAAATGCCTTTTAAATGCCGTATCTGTACCAGTCTCCACTTTCCTCGGGAAGCTCATTCCATACACCCACCACCCTTTGCATGAAAATGTTGCCACTTAGGTCCCTTTTAAATCTTTCCTTGCTCATCTTAAACCTATGCCTTCTAGTTCTGGACTCCCCTACCCAGGTGAAAACATCTTGTCTATTCGCCCAATCCATGCTTCTCATGATTTTATAAACTATAAGGGCACCCTCAGCCTCCAACACTCCGGAGAAAATAGGCCCAGCCTATTCAGCATCACCCTATTGCTCAAACCCTCCAATTGTGGCAACATCCTGATAAATCTTTTCTAAATCCTTTCAAGTTTCACAATACCCTTCCTATAGCAGGGAGACCAGAATTGAATGCAGTATTCCAAAGTGGCCTAACCAATGTCTTGTACAGCTGCAACATGACCTCCCAACTCCTATACTCAATGCACTGACCAATAAAGGAAAGTGTACCAAACACTTTTTTCACTATCCTGTCTATTTGCAACTCCATCTTCAAGGAACTATGAACCTGCACTCCAAGGTCTCTTTGTTCAGCAACTCTCCCCAAACTTTACCATTAGGTGTATAAGTCCTGCCCTGATTTGCCTTTCCAAAATTTAGCATTTCAAATTTATCTAAATAAAACTCCATCTTCCACTCCTGAGCCTGTTGGCCCATCTCATCAAGATCCAGTTGTACTTCGAAGATAATCTTCGTCATTGTCCACTCCACCACCGATTTTGGTGTCAACTACAAACTTACTAACCAATCTTCCTATATCCACATCCAAATAATTTAAATAAATGACAAAAAGCAGTGGAACCAGCATCAAACCACTGGTCACAGGCCTCCAGTCCAATAAACAAGCCTCCAATCACCCTCTGTCTTTGATAAACAAGCCCCTTTAGTATCCAAATGACGAGCTCTCCCTGGAATTCCACGTGATCTAACCTTGCTAACCAGTCTACCATGCAGAACCTTGTCAAATGTCTTGTTGAAGTTCATATAGACAATGTCCACCACTCTACCTTGATCAAACTTTGTCACTTCTTCAAACAATTCAGTCAAGATAGTGAGACATGATTTCGATCCTTGCAAAATTAATCCTTGCCTTTCCAAATACATGTCTCTTAGAATCCCCTCCATAAATTTATCCACCTCTGATGTCAAGCTCACCGGTCTATAGCTCACTGAATTTTTGTTCCCACCTTTCTTAAATAATAGCACCACATTATCCACCTTCCAGTCTTCTTGGACCTCACCCTTGTCTATTAATGGTACAAATGGTTCAGCAAGGTGCCCAGTAATCACTTCCCTAGCTGCCCATATAGTTCTGGTTTTACACCTGATCATGTTCTGGGATCTGGTCCACCTTTATGCATTTTAAGGCATCCAGCACCTTCTCTTCTGTGATATGTTCAGTTTTCAAGATTTCACTATTTATTTCTCCAAGTTCTCCAGCTTCCATATCCTCCTCCACAGTAAATACTGCCTTGTTTAGCATCTCACCCATTTCCTGCAGTTCCACACATAGACAGCCTTGTTGATCTTTAAAGGGCCCTATTCTCTCCCTAGTTATTCTTCTGACCTTAATGTACTTGTAGTATCTCTTTGGGTTTGCCTTAACCCTATTTGCCAAAGCTATTGCATGACACCTTTTTGCCCTCTGATTTCCCTCTTGAGCATCTTTCTACTCCCTTTATACTCCTTAAGGGATGGACTTGATCCCAGCTGTCTATACCTACCATATGCTTTCTTCTTTTACTTGCCCAGACCTTTAATTTTTCTAATTATCCAATATTCCCTATGCCTAGCAAAAGCAAATTACTGCACTTGCAGGAGTCTGTATTGAAAATAACAGATGCTGGAGATCACAGTGGGTCAGATAACACCCGTGGAGCGAGCGCAAGCTAATGTTTTGAGTCTAAATGACTTTTAATCAGAGCTGAAGTGAAGTGTGGAGGGGCCAACATTTATGCAATGGTGAGGGGTGGGGTGGAGTGCTAGAGGAGAAAGGATGTTGAATGTTCAGAGTAAGTGATAGAATGTGAGAATGGTCGAACTACAATGTGTCCAGCTGCCACACTGGAAAGAACAGACAGTCCCACTGGAGTGGGGGGACAGAGAAAACACCTTTCCTGCAATGCCCCCACACCCCCTCCCCCAACCATTACATAAACGCTGCCCCCTTCACTTCACATCAGCTCTGACAAAGAGTCATCTGGACTTGAAACATTAGCTTGCTTCCTCTTTATAGATGCTGCCTGGCCTGCTGTGATCTCCAGCATTTTTTGTTTTCAGTCATTCCCTACACCTACCAGCCTTATCTTTCACACAAACAGGAACATACTGTCTCTGGACTCTCTTTATACCCTTTTTGAGTACCTCCCACTTTCCAGCCGTCCCTTTACCTCCAAATAGATTCTCCCAATCAACTTTTGAAAATTCTTGACTTGAGCAGTGTTACAATCAGTTAGGATTGGAACAACTTGGACAGGTCCATTCTTTATTATAAGTCAGATTGCATTCATTTCCTTGCAATCTTTCATTGTTATTGCCAGAAGGAAGTGAAATCATTATTTTTACAAACAACAGGGGAACTAAACCTATTTTAACATCAATATCAGAAAATCCACAGTAAATAGATTTATGACAATAGGTGAAGCAGATGAAAGAGAAGTTCCTGCAATGTTTATGAAAATGGTAGCTGCTCAAATCTCACATTAGGATACCAGTTAAACATATACCCTGATTTGGTGCAGCAACTGAGGACAAAAAAAAATAACAGGGAAGAAAATCATAAGCCTTAACAGATATTGTACAATACGATTCTCTCATTTCAAAATTGTCTTTACTCCACTCTGGTTAACACATCCAAGAAAATTACATTCAGAAACCTCTGACTGCAATGTAGAACCCTGCCATCATGTGAATTATTTCCAAGCCTCAAGCTGGTTCCAGCTGCTGACATACTGACTTCTGTCCATGGCTAATACCCAAAAGAGGTTACCCTGACTAAATAACTGGCAGTGGAGCACTGTGCTGAACTATTACTGTGTGGAGAACTGCTTCTCGTTCACATAAACCTTATGTTCAAATGTCGATGACACTTTAAAAGGGTTTGGTTTAAAATAAAATTGGGATTATCATCATACAGGCAGTCCCCGATTTGCAAATGTCTGGCTTACGAACAATTGTGCTTATGAACGAGAGCGTAAACAGGAATGTATTAATATTCATTCTGAAGCTCAGACATGCAAACGTTTTCTTATACTTATGAGCAGTTATTTTATATTGTACTGTAGTGTATTCTAACTTCTGTACAAATCAATTAGCAAATGTACTCAGGAATGTAACCCATTCGCAACCCAGGGACTGCCTATATAAGCTGTGACTCGGTTAATTCCATTCCCATATCTGAATCAGCAGGTTACAGTCTCAAGTCCAAGAAAAATGTTTCTCAACCTCAGGTTCTCTTGTCAAAGGAATATATTTCAGATGTCATCACTGCTGGAATACAGGAAACACAGTAACTAATCTGTGCACAACAAGATAGCCCAAGAACCCGTGCAATAATGAGCAGACAATTTGCTTTTGGTTGGTGATGTTGATCAAGGGATAAATAGCAACCAGGTTCATCACAAAGAATGCCTCTGCTGTCCTTTCAAGTTGTACCATGGGATGTTTCTGAGCAAATGGGCATTTGCACCGGTTGTCATAGAATCATTGAAGCCCTACCGTCTGAAAGCAGACCAGTCAGCAATTGAGTCCACACTGACCCTCCGAAGGACATCCCACCCAAACCCTATCTCTGTAACCATATGTTCCCACGGCTAATCCACCTAGCTCGCACATCATTGGACTTTGGGAGGAAACAGAGTGCCCAAAGGAAACCCACGCAGACATGGGGAGAACATGTAAACTCCACACAGTCACCCAAGTATGGAATCAAACCTGGGTCTCTGGTGCTTTGAGGAAGTAGTGTTAACCGCTGAGCCACGGTGCTGCCCAGTCTTGCATTGCTTTAGCTGATTATCAGCATTTTCTTGGTGTTCTGGAGTCAGACATGAACACTAGCCTTCTGAAGCATAGACGTGAGTGATACCCACTGAGCCGCTGCATATACTTGACCACACTGCTAAAGTACCAAGGACATATTTTTAGATGAATTACTGAACTAAAATCTGATCTGTCCTTACCAGTGGATGCAAAAGATGCCACAGCCTGATTTCAATACTGAGTAGGGAGCTCTTTCTGTCCTATGTTACATCATCAATGACTGGTGGCTTGTGTTGGGGTACAGTGCTACCCCAATTCTTGTTTCTAGTTATTTTTAATCAGCCTATTCAGACATATCATGACGCACCTCCAGCACAAGTGCAATTTTAATCCAGTTCTTCTGTCTCAGAGGCAGGGACGCAACAACTGGAAACCAATATAAAAAGTTAGATAATTATCTATGATAGGGGATAAACCACAATTGATTCTTAATTAGAAGGGGTACTTATACAGCAAGAGGCAATTTATTCATAATAGCAATAGGTACACTGAGCAGTTAGGCATAATTGCAACAACCATAACGCAAAGATAACATGGCTTCCTCCATTGGGGCCTCATGCTAGACCATCTCTTCGTTACCCAAATACAGTGTGATATTGTTAGACTGCGTGGAGCTTAATGCTGTTTCAACATTAATTCTTTCAGAATTCTTTCAACATTAATTCTTTCAGAATCTCCAATGCCTGGTCAGTTTTTTTTTTATCAGAGTACACTTAAAATAAGTTATATGGTCATTGTCTTACTGATGGTGTGACACTGCGGTGAACAAAATTCATTGTTACATTTCCTACCTCACAACATTTCAAAAGCACTTTGTCTATTTTACAATGTTTTGGAAAGACGTGGGGTCATGAAAGGCTCTGCGTCAGTGTAAACCTTTCTTTTAAAGTATAAATTAGCCATTGAAGTGAACCCTAAATCCATGTTACGAATTCAATGTTTAATCTATCAATACGGTCCTGTTGATCTAACATGACAACCATTACAAACACTTATTTTTCAAATCTATAATGCTTTTCTCTTTGTTCCTCTCTTTCAATTCTGTACTCCCCTTCTTTTCATAAACAAAATTCATACTGTGGCAACAAAGAATGATCTACGGCAATTAGTTATGTAGTTACAATTTTACCAGTGTATTAAACTACTGGTACACATTCCAGAATATGTTCTAGAATAATCTGTTTCATGTTTTATAATTTTACAAAGATACACTAATGAGTTCCTAAAATATAATAAAGTTCAATGTTTATTCAGTTAAGATCAAAATAAATAAAGCCAAATAAACTGCATTTATGTAGTGCCTTTCACAACCACAGGATGTTCCTACGTTTTCAGAGCTAATTAAATGTATGGGAAGTGTAAGCACTGTTATAATGTAGAAATATAGTTGATTATCACACAGAAAATTCCCATAAATAGAGCAATGATCAGATCATGGTTTTTTGGTTCTCATTGACTGATTTATATTGACTAGGATTATGGTTAGGGTGATGAAAGAAGGGCTTATTGTAAGATACAAAACTAAAAACTTAGAAACCTATCTCTGCACCTCCTGATTCAACCCTCACCCCAAACACCACCTTCATTTAGCTTGTCACTTTGAAATCCACAGGCAGGACTGGTGTTTTCTTGAATAGTCACTTAACACAAGACAGACACTGCATCAGCTAATGTTCAACCATTTGGTTGAGTTTTCCATATCTCAATTTCTACTGGGTTATGTTGTCACTAGGATTTGCCACTCCAACACACTTTCTCCCTCTTAATTGTATTTTCTAAGTACATGCAGAATGTCAATGGAATACCCTGAATCCTTCTGAATGGTGGACAATACAGAGCAGCGACATTGCTGTTCCGGATGGTCATTTGGATAAGTATTAAACACTGAGATGCCATGCCAGAGTTTTGGGTAATCCATTCTCATTAGAATTTCATCAACCATTCATTATGACAAAACAATGGACCATTTTACTGCTTCTTAAAATGCTTGATAGTTTCTTCGAGGTGGGTGATTGTTCATGGTGTAGCAAGCGATCTGAATATTAACAAGTTCATCTCCCAGAAATATTAAAGTATTCTTGAACGTGTTGCATTAGATTCGCAACTTACCAACAATGTTTTTGTTTAGGGTCTAAACAATCCACCACCCACACTAGTCCAGCTATTGTCATGTGCAAATACAGTAGTAAAGAAAAGTAGATTATTTAAATTTTATAGAGATCCAATGAACTGTCAAAATATTTATGTGCACTTTCAGATCAGGTGCCTAATTTAAACTATGCTTGATTTAAACCTTGCCTAGTTTATAATCCAACTGTGTGTGTGTGATAATTATTGTACAGAGACCAGTATCTTGACACAAGTGACCCTTTATTTACATGGGCACTGACCAGCCAGCTCCAAGCCAGTCCCAAGACTTAGGCAACCTTGCAAATCTTCTTTTTTATATTTGTCAACCAAGAATCCCTGATTGACCCAGGTCAACAAGCCCAATCAAGAATCTCATAGTCAATGAAATCCTCCTGGCCCTGGTTCCAATCATTTCACTCTGTATTGTACACACCAGCCAAAAATCAGACTGGGTATAAATTAGTTGGAGTATAATTGGGCTCAATATAAGTTGGTAGGGATATAAATAAACTTGGGCAGGATATAAATAAATTTGTGGGGAACAAATTAGGCAAGTCATAAATCGGGGAAGGTTGTAAATTGGGAAACCAGTGTTTCCATTTTATGATTTCAGTATCACAAAACCAACATTTAGAACATATTTATTTAACTGAGAAAAGGGATTTGCTGATTTATTTTTCAAAATAAACCTGAAAGGTAAGAATTAGAGTCGCATTCAAGTTCACATATTAACATAAATGTAACCATGGAAATATCTTTTAAGAATGATAATTAATTATTCATTTTGACTTTCTAATGTGAAGCTGCTAGAAAGTTAGTTCTTTGGATATTTAAATTATCGTTGTATATACCCTGCCAGATTAAGAACCTCGAGTTTAAAAATAAATAATGATAATAAAGATTGTGCTCTGGTTCTTCTTTGAGGTTCGCTCTGCAGTTTGAAATTGTGGCTTTCTTCCCCTGATCTCTCATTTTAAAATGAGACAGTGAAGCAATCAGAAACTTAGAGTGATCATTGGACCAGTCAAAAAGTACAGGTTTGAGTCTGAAAGCAGATATGTTAACGTTTTTTGGAGTAGTCAGTGTTACAGTGTAATATTCACCAAGAATCAAATCAAGCACATCTGCAAAGGCAGACGATTAGAGTGCAAGGAATAATTAGACCACAGCACATTGACATGATTGAGAAGTATCCATTTAACCTATTCACAAAGAGTCAAATCTCTCATAAGGCAGTGTTGCACTGTAACTTCATACAAAGTTCACCTTGGGGTAATCCCCATGTCAAGCACTGTTAAAAAAACCAAGTCTCTCTCTCTGGAATACATTTGGTTTCCACATATACCTGTGAGAGAGACTTGCCGTTTAACCAACTGAGAATGAGTGCACGCTAGACTCAGTTATACCATCCTCCAAGCACCACCATGGAGACAAGTTGCTCTGACAAATTCTGTCCTGTAAGCTGTCGAGTTATCTTGTTCTGCAGCTTGCACATCTTCAAGTTGCCCAGAATTTAACCTGTTATTCTGCTGACATGATCCTGTTAAACCACTTTAATCCTTCCCCTATTAGACTGAAAATCCAACCTTTGAAAGCAGTTTTTAGACCAGTCAGAAGGCCGATATTACGTGATGTATTGCTGACTGTAAACATGGAGAGTAGATTATAAAAGGGCAAGGAAAACAGACAAGTCTGAAGTTTAAGAGTAAGGATGAAATAGGATAAGAGGCAGGTTTTGCATAATGCTTTAAGAGTTGTTTAGGTTTGCTGGTAACTCTCGATGGAGTTGATTATGTTCAATGTCAGGAAATTGACTAATAAGACAGGTCATAGTGTCACGTGAAAGGTATCAATACCTTACACCAAGTCACATGCCAACTTTAACCAAACGATTAAATGTATATTATTTTGGTTTTGAGGGCCATGGATATCTAGGATAAGCAGTTAACAATTTATAAGTCATTATGTCAATTACCTATTTGATCTTCTTGAACAAACCATAGGGCCTCCCTCCCTCCCACCTCTTCTAACCTTACTAAGAGTCTGTAAACTCGGTAAGTTTTCAGGTTTCTCATTTTTTTTCTTCTCTTCCTTTGTTTAGTCCTGTGCGGGCTTTCAGAGTAGCGGGATATGGATGTTAGGGCAGTTGCATGTTCCTCCTGCAGAATGTGGCAACTGAGAGACACTTCACATGTCTCTGCACACTACATCTGCGGGAAGTGCACCCAACTCTAGCTCCTCGAAAACGAGTTGGGGAACTGGAGCTGGAGCTGGATGAACTACAGATCATCCGAGAGGCTTAGGGAGAAATTGAAAGGATGTACAGGGAGGTGGTCACTCCCCAGATACAGGATAAGGACAGCTGGGTTACAGTCAGGGGGAGGAAAGGGAACCGACGGTCAGAGCATGGATTCCCTGTGGCTGTTCCTCTCAGCAATAAGTATACCATTTTGGATACTGCAGGTGGGGACAGCCTACCAGGGGAAAGCCATAGCTGTCAGGACTCTGGCACTGAGCCTGGCACTGTGGCTCAGAAGGGAAGTGGGGAAAATAGAAAAGCGCCAATGGTAGGGGACTCAATAGTTAGACTGGTTGACAGGAGATTTGGTGGTCAGGAGTGGATCGTATGTTGCCTCCCCGGTGCCATGGTCCGGGATTTCGCCAATCAGGTTTACAAGATTCTGAAAGGGGAGGATGAGCAGCCAGAAATTATGGTACATATTGGCACCAGTGATGTAGCCAGGAAAGGGATTGAGGGTCTGAAAAGTGACTACAGGGAGTTAGGTTGGAAACTGAAGAGCAGGATGAGTAGAGTAGTGATCTCAAGTTTGCTACCGGTGCCACAAGATAGTGAGGTGAGGAACAGTCAGCGAATGCAGCTTAACATGTGACTGTGAGGCTAGTGCAGGAGGAAGGGCTTCAGATACCTCGACCATTGGGATACCTTCTGGGGAAGGTGGGACCTGTACATGAAGGACGGGTGGCACCTGAACTGGAAGGGCACAAATATCCTGGGTGGGAGATTTGCTCGTATGGTTCGGGAGGGTTTAAACTATTTTGGCAAGGAGGTGGGAACCAGAGCCATATGTCTGAGAGGGGAACAGTTGCAGATGGGGCAGTGACAGGATGTATTGAATCTGTCGGGAAGGATTATCGCATGATGAAACAAAGGGATCGGTTAAAGTGTGTCTGCTTTAATGCAAGGAGTGTCAGAAATAAGAGTAACGAACTTAGAGCATGGATCAGTACTTGGGGCTACAATGTTGTGGCCATAACGGAGACGTGGGTTTCACAGGGGCAGAAATGGTGGCTTGATGTTCCAGGGTTTAAAAAGAACAGGTAGGGTGGAAAAAGAGGACGGGGTGTAGCATTGCTAATCAGAGAATGCATCACAGCTACAGAAATGGAGGTTGTTGAGGAAGGTATGTTTACTGAGTCAGTATGGGTGGAAGTTAGGAACAGAAGGGAATAGCCACCGCATTGTGGGTTTCTACAGACCACCGAATAGCAGCAGAAAGATTGAAGAACTCATAGGCAGCCAGATTCTGGAAAAATGCAAAAGTAGCAGGGTTGTTGATATGGGTGATTTCATCTTTCCCAATATTGACTGGAACCTCCTTAGTGCAGATGGTTTGGGTGGAGCCGTTTTTGTCAGGTGTGGTCAGGAGGGTTTCCTACTCAGTATGTAGACAGACAAAGGGGGGAGAGGCCATTTTGGATTTGGTGCTCAGCAACGAGCCAGGACAGGTGACAGATCTCACGGTGGGAGAACGTTTTGGTGACAGTTATCACAACTGCCTCACATTTACAATAGCCTTGGAGAGGGAAAGGAGCAATTACCGGGGGAAGATGTTTAATTGGGGAAAAGGAAGTATGACGCTATCAGACAGGAGTTGGGAAGTACAGACTGGGAGCAATTGTTCCACAGAAAGGGCACAGCAGATATGTGGAGACTATTTAAGGAGCAGTTGTTGCAAGTGATGCACAAATTTGTTCCTCTGAGGCAGGTAAGAAGGGGTAAGATTAAGGAACCTTGGATGAAGAGAACACGGGAACTTCTCGTCAAAAGGAAGAAGGCAGCGTACGTAAGGTGGAGGAAGCAAGGATCTAGCACAGCTTTAGACAATTACAGGCTTGCTAGAAAGGAGCACAGAAATGGACTAAGAAGAGCCAGGAGGGGGCATGAAAAAGGCTTGGCAAGAAGGATTAGGGAGAACCCAAAGGCATTTTACTCATACATAAGGAATAAGAGAATGATCAGGGAGAAGGTAGGATAACAGAGGGAACTTGTGTGTGGAGTCTGAGCAGATAGGGGAAGCCCTCAATGAGTTTTTTGCTTTGGTTTTCAACAAGGAAAGGGAACTTGTTGTAAATGAAAACTTAGAGGAGCTGGGATACAGTCTTACCCAAATCAAGATTGATGAAGTTGATGTGCTAGAAAATTTGGCAAACATTAAGATTGATAAGTTTCCAGGGCCAGACCAGATTTATCCTAGGCTGCTCCAGGAAGCGAGAAAGGAGGTTGCTAAGCCGCTGGCGAGGATATTTGCCTCTTCACTCTCCACAGGAGTTGTACCAGAGGATTGGAAGGAGGTGAATATTGTTCCTCTTTTCAAGAAGGGTAATAGGGAAATCCCTGGCAATTACAGACCAGTCAGTCTTACGTCTGTGGTCAGCAAAGTTTTGGAAAGAATTCTGAGGGATAGGATTTATGACTATTTGGCAAAGCATAGTATGATTAAAGGCAGTCAGCATGGCTTTGTGAGGGGCAGGTCATGCCTCACAAATCTTATTGAGTTCTTTGAGGAGGTGTCAAGATAGGTCGACGATGGTCGAGCAGTGGATGTGGTGTATATGGACTTCAGCAAGGCATTTGATAGGATTGCTCATGGTAGACTCATTTATAAAGTCAGGAAGTATGGGATACAGGGAGATTTGGCTATCTGGATTCAGAATTGGCTGGCTGACAGAAGGCAGAGAGTGGTTGTAGATGGAAAGTATTCTGCCTGGAGGGTTGTAGATGGAAAGTATTCTGCCTTGAGTGGGGTCCCGCAGGGCTCTGTTCTTGGGCTTCTGCTCTTTGCAGTTTTTATAAATGACTTGGATGAGGAGGTTGAGGGGTGGGTTAGTAAATTTGCAGATGACACAAAAGTTGGAGGTGTCGTTGACAGTATAGAGGGCTACTGCAAGCTGCAGTGCGACATAGACAGGATACAGAGCTCGGCTGAGAAAGGGCAGATGGAGTTCAACCTGGATAAATGCGAAGTGATGCATTTTGGAAGGTTGAACTCAAATGCTGAATATAGGATTAAAGACAGGATTCTTGTCAGTGTGGAGGAATAATGGGATCTGGGTGTGCAAGTACATAGATCTCTCAAAGTTGCCACCCAAGTGAATAGGGTTGTTAAGAAAGCATATGGTGTTTTGGCTTTCATTAACAGGGGGATCGAGTTTAAGAGCCACAAGGTTTTGCTGCAGCTCTGCAAGTCCCTGGTGAGACCACACTTGGAATATTGTGTTCAGTTCTGGTCGCCCTACTATTGGAAAGATACAGAGGCTTTGGAGAGGGTGCAAAGAAAGTTTACCAGGATGCTGCCTGGAATGGAGGACTTCCTTATGAAGAAAGCTTGGACTTTTCTCTCTGGAGAGATGGAGGAAGAGAAGAGACTTGATCGATGTATACAAGATAATGAGTGGAATAGATAGTGTCAATAGCCAGAGACTTTTCCCCAGGGCAGGCTTGACTGGTACGAGGAGTCATAATTTGAAGATATTTGGAGGAAGGTATAAAGGAGACGTCAGAGGTAGGTTCTTTACGCAGAGAGTTGTGAATGCATGGAATGCGTTGCCAGCGGTGGTGGTGGAAGCAGAGTCATTGGGGACATTTAAGTGACTGCTGGACATGCACATGGATAGCAGTGAGTTATGAAAGATGGAAGATGGAAACATACCCAACATGTTTAGATGGCCACCTTGCCTCTTCCAGCCTCAATGTCAGCTTTTTAGTTTATGTCGTACTGCTGTGTAAGGGCTTTAAGACCTGGAACATCTTTGCGCTAATGGCATAGAACTGTTCCTCACTGTGCGTCAACAGTATAGTGTGGGCAGAGGAAAGAGGAAGAGAAGGGAATAAGACAGAAACACAGTGAGAGCGAGTTAAAACCTTGAAGTCTAGCCATATTTAAATCACTTCCCCTGTGGTCTCTACCTTTGTCTCTCTTCTTCCTTTTCAATGTATCATTGTTCTGATTTCTTTCCCCCAACATTTCAAAATAATGCAACACTTTATAAACAGTAATTACTATTTCCTGAATTTGAGGAAATCAGCTCCAACACTGAAAACATCTCAAAAAAAGGAGCAGCTCTAACAGCCACAACTTTTTCTCCTTCCTCCATCTTGGATTGCCCAGAATCCTTTGTGAAGATTTGAAATGCTTGCAGAGTGTAGACTGACGAGCTTTATGTGAAACAATCTTCAAAAATGTAATAGCAAGATTAGAGGCTGGGCTTTTTCTGAGTAACATGTATTGTAGTATTTGCTCTTACTATGTAATAAGTTATGTTCTGTGAAAGCCCAAGTCTGCAGACATTTTCTGACCTTGCATTCTTCTTGACCAGCCTATTTTCAATCCAAAATGCAAAGGATCAAGAAGGCAGGTCACAACCATCTTCTCGTGGGCAATTAAGGATGGGCAATGAATGCTGGCCCAGCCAGCAATGCCCACATTTCATGGTTGAATACAAAACTCACTAATGTGGACATAAAGCTGCAAACAAAGATGGTGGCCATAATGGAATCCACCGGATAGATAGTCATGGCATTAGCAATGGTCAAGAATGTAGAACATAAAACAATACAGCACAGGAACAGCCCATCTGACCACAATGCCATTCTAAACTTATCCCATCTGTCTGCATGTGGTCCGTATCCCTCTATTCCCTGCCTGTTCATGTGTTTCTCTAAGTGCTTCTTAAACGTTGCTATTGTGTCTGCTTCTAGCACCTCCCCTGGCAGCACATTGCTGCCATAAAGTGTGGACTGCAGATGCTGGCCATCAGAATTGAAAGGTGTGGTGCTGGAAAAGCACAGCCACTCAGGCAGCATCCAAGGAGCAGGAGAGTTGACGTTTCGAGCATAAGCTCTTCATCAAGAATGAGGGAGTGGCCCAAGGTGGCTGAGAGATAAAATGGAGGGAGGGGGTGGTGGTGGTGCTGGAGGGAAGGTAGCTGAGAATGAAGGTGGGGGTGGTGGTGGTAGGTCAGAGAGGAGGGTGGTGCAGATAGGTGGTAAGGAAGATGGACAGGTAAGACCGTTCAAGAGGCTGGTGCTGAGTTGGAAGTTCAACCTGGTTTAAGGTTAGGGGGAAGGAAATGAAGAAACTGGTGAAGTCTACGCTGATCCCGTGTGGTTGGAGGATCCCAAGGCAGAAGATGAGATGTTCTGCCTCTAGGCGTCGGGTGGCTAGAATTTGGCAGTGGAGGACGCCCTGGATTTGCATGTCCTTGGCTGAGAGGGAGGGGAGTTAAAGTGTTCGGCCACATTGCTGGCACCAACCACCCTCTGCATCAAAATCCTTCCTTGCACATCTCCTTTAAACGTTCCCCCTCTCACTTTGAACATGTGTCTCCTTGTATTTGAAATTTCCAACCTGGGAAAAAAGAGTCCCCTTGAAATTGTTTGGAGAAGAGAACGCAATAAAATCATTAAGGCGAGCCATCAGTCAAGAAAATCTCAGAGCTGGTGAGTTGCTGTGAAATAAAAATCTCTCAACACATTTCCTGCAGGAAAAGCAGCAAAATCAACAGTAGGTCAGAGTGAAAAGCTTTCACAGCCAGTAACAGTGGAAAAAAACTTCCAATGAAAAAAATGCAATTGGATCAGTAAGTGCCCAGTAACAGCGAAGAGAATGAATCTGTCCCTCCATCTGGCTGCCAAGATGTCTCAGCAGGTGGGATGATTGATTGAATGCCTTCCCACACTCAAAACAAATTAAAGGCTTCTCTCAGATACAAAGTTGGGATTGTGGCCAGGCCATTGAGAACAGGATTGCCCCCAGTTCAAACCAGTGTTACCCAAACAGTTCCCTGAAGGCGATATGGTTGCAGAGACTTCACCTGACGAAGGAGCAGGTCTCTGAAAGCATGTGATTTCAATTAAACCTGTTGGAATATTAAAAAAAGAGGATGAATCTGGACTGAGCCAAAAGAAGCAGATGACTGGACATCCAAATCATAAACTTCCTCGTTGAGGAAGATAAAGAGATGGCTTCCAACTGAAAAACTGGGTTGGGAGGAAGTAGTATAACTTCTAACAGCAAGTTAAACATTTTAAGCGATTTACTCAATGACAAATACATAAGTTAAAACTATGTATATTTAGAATCATAGAGTCATAGAGATGTACAGCATGGAAACAGTCTTCGGTCCAACCCGTCCATGCCGACCAGATATCCCAACCCAATCTAGTCCCACCTGCCAGCACCCAGCCCATATCCCTCCAAACTCTTCCTATTTATATACCCATCCAAATGCCTTTTAAATGTTGCAATTGTACCAGCCTCCACCACTTCCTCTGGCAGCTCATTCCATACATGTACCATCCTCTGAGTGATAAAGTTGCCTCTTAGGTCTCTTTTATCTCTTTCCCCTCTCACTGTAAAGCTATGCCCTCTAGTTCTGGACTCCCCAACCACAGGGAAAATACTTTGTCTATTTATCCTATCCATGCCCCTCATAATTTTGTAAATCTTTATAAGGTCACCCCTCAGCCTCCTACGCTCCAAGGAAAACAGCCCGAGCCTGTTCAGCCTCTCCCTATAGCTCAAATCCTCCAACCCTGGCAACATCCTTGTAAATCTTATCTGAACCCTTTCAAGTTTCACAACATCTTTCTGATAGGAAGGAGGCCAGAATTGCATGCAATATTCTAACAGTGTCCTAACCAATGTCCTGTACAGCTGCAACATGACCTCCCAACTCCTGTACTCAATACTGTGACCAATAAAGGAAAGCATACCAAATGCCTTCTTCACTATCCTATCTACCTGCGACTCCACTTTCAAGGAGCTATGAACCTGCACTCCAAGGTCTCTTTGTTCAGCAACACTCCCTAGGACCTTACCATTAAGTGTATAGGTCCTGCTAAGATTTGCTTTCCCAAAATGCAGCACCTCGCATTTATCTGAATTAAACTCCATCTGCCACTTCTCGGCCCATTGGCCCATTTGATCAAGATCCTGTTATAATCTAAGGTAGTCTTCTTCGCTATCCATTACACATCCAATTTTGGTGCCATCTACAAACTTACTAACTATGCCTCTTATGCTCTCATCCAAATCATTTATGTAAATGACAAAAAGTAGAGGACCCAGCACCAATCCTTGTGGCACTCCAATGGTCACAGGCCTCCACATCTGAAAAACAACCCTCCACCACCATCCTCTGTCTTCTACCTTTGAGCCAGTTCTCTATCCAAATGGCGAGATCTCCCCATATTCCTGTGAGATCTGACTTTGCTAACCAGTCTCCCATGGGGAACTTTGTCGAACACCTTCCTGAAGTCCATATAGATCACATTTCCCACTCTGCCCTCATCAATCCTCTTTGTTACTTCCTCAAAAAATTCAATCAAGTTTGTGAGACATGATTTCCCACACACAAAGCCATGTTGACTATCCCTCATCACTCCTTGCCTTTCCAAATACATGTAAATCCTGTCCCTCAGGATTCCCTCCAACAACTTGCCCACCACCGAGGTCAGGCTCACTGGTCTATAGTTCCCTGGCTTATCCTTACTCCCCTTCTTAAAGAGTGGCATCACGTTAGCCAACCTCCAGTCTTCTGGCACCTCATGTGTAACTAGCGGTACGGTGGCACAGTGGTTAGCACTGCTGCCTCACAGCGCCAGAGACCCGGGTTCAATTCCCGCCTCAGGCGACTGACTGTGTGGAGTTTGCACGTTCTCCCCATGTCTGCGTGGGTTTCCTCCGGGTGCTCCGGTTTCCTCCCACAGTCCAAAGATGTGCAGGTCAGGTGAATTGGCCATGCTAAATTGCCCGTAGTGTTAGGTAAGAGGTAAATGTAGGGGTATGGGTGGGTTGCGCTTCGGCGGGAGTGTGTGGACTTGTTGGGCCGAAGGGCCTGTTTCCACACTGTAATATAATCTAAATCTAATAGCGATGATACAAATATCTCAGTGCGAGGCCCAGCAATCACTTCTCTAGCTTCCCACAGAGTTCTCGCGTATAGTAAGATTAGGGGGGTGGTAAAAAAGGACGGGGGGTGGCGTTGCCAATTAGAAATGGTATAATGGCTGCAGAAAGGCAGTTCGAGGGGGATCTGCCTTTGGAGGTATATGGGCTGAAGTCAGAAATAGGAAAGGAGCAGTCACCTTGTTGGGTGTTTACTATAGGCCCCCCAATAGCAGCAGAGATGTGGAGAAACAGATTAGGAAACAGATTTTGGAAAGGTGCAGAAGCCACAGTGTAGTAGTCATGGGCGATTTCAACTTCCCAAATATTGATTGGAAGCTCTTTAGATCAAGTAGATTGGATGGGGCGGTGTTTGTGCAGTGTGTCCAGGAAGCTTTTCTAACTCAGTATGCAGATAGTCCGACCAGAGGGGAGGACATATTGGATTTGGTACTTGGTAACGAACTGGGACAAGTGATGGGCTTGTTAGTGGGTGAGCATTTTGGTGATGGTGACCACAATTCTGTGACTTTCACCTTGGTTATGGAGAGAGATAGGTGCGTGCAACAGGGCAGGTTTTACAATTGGGGGAAAGGTAAATAAGATGCTGCAAGACAGGATCCGAGGAGCATAAATTGGGAGCATAGGCTGTCAGGGAAGAATGTCGTTGAAATGTGGAACTTTTTCAAGGAATAGATACGACGTGTCCTTTATATGTATGTACCTGTCAGGCAGGAAAGAAATGGTCGTGTGAGGGAACCTTAGTTGACGAGGGAGGTTGAATGTCTTATAAGGAGGAAGAAGGAGGCTTACATAAGGTTGAGGAACAAGGTTCAGACAGAGCAGTGGAGGGATACAGGATAGCCAGGAGGGAACTGAAGAAAGGGATTAGGAGAGCTAAGAGAGGGCATGAAAAATCTTTGGCGGGTATGATCAAGGATAACCCCAAGGCCTTTTATGCGTATTTGAGAAACATGAGAATGACGAGAACGAGGGTAGGTCCGATCAAGGACAGTAGTGGGAGACTGTGTATTGAGTCGGAAGAGATAGGAGAGGTCTTGAATGAGTACTTTTCTTCAGTATTTACAAATGAGAGGGACCGTATGTTGAAGAGGAGAGTATGAAACGGACTGGTAAGCTAGAGGAGATACTTGTTAGGAAGGAAGATGTGTTGGACATTTTGAAAAACTTGAGGATAGACAAGTCCCCCAGGCCTGACGGGATATATCCTAGGATTATGTGGGAAGCAAGAGAGGAAATTGCAGAACCGTTGGCAATGATCTTTTCATCTTCACTGTTAATGGGGGTGGTGCCAGGGGACTGGAGAGTGGCGAATGTTGTGCCCCTGTTCAAAAAGGGGAATAGGGATAACCCCGGGAATTACAGGCCAGTTAGTCTTACTTTGGTGGTAGCAAAGTAATGGAAAGGGTACTGAGGGATAGGATTTACGAATTTCTGGAAAGACACTGCTTGATTAGGGACAGCCAGCACAGATTTGTGAAGGGTAGGTCTTGCCTTAAAAGTCTTATTGAATTCTTTGAGGAGGTGACCAAGCATGTGCATGAGGGTAGAGCAGTGGATGTAGTGTAAATGGATTTTAGTAAGGCATTTGATAAGGTTCCCCATGGTAGGCTTATGCGGAAAGTCAGGAGGCATGGGATAGTGGGATGTTTGGCCAGTTGGATCGAGAACTGGCCAATCGGTCAAAGTCAGAGAGTGGTGGTAGATGGTAAATATTCAGCCTGGAGCCCAGTTACAAGTGGAGTTCCGCAGGGATCAGTTCTGGGTCCTCTGCTGTTTTGTAATTTTTATTAATGACTTGGAAGAGGGAGTCGAAGGGTGGGTCAGTAAATTTGCAGACGATAAGAAGATTGGTGGAGTTGTGGATAGTGAGGAGGGTTGTTGTCGGCTGCAAAGGGACTTAGATATGATGCAGAGCTGAGCTGAGGAGTGGCAGATGGAGTTTAACCCTGTCAAGTGTGAGGTTGTCCATTTTGGAAGGACAAATAAGAAAGCGGAATACAGGGTTAACGGTAGGGTTCTTAGTAAGGTGGAGGAACAGAGGGATCTTGGGGTCTATGTTCTTAGATCTTTGAAAGTTGCCACTCAGGTGGATAGAGCTTGTAAGAAGGCCTATGGTGTATTAGCGTTCATTAGCAGAGGGATTGTATTCAAGAGTCGTGAAGTGATGTTGCAGCTGTATAGGACCTTGGTAAGGCCACATTTGGAGTACTGTGTGCCGTTCTGGTCACCTCATTTTAGGAAAGATGTGGAAGTTTTGGAGAGGATGCAGAGGAGACTTACCAGGATGTTACCTGGAATGGAGAATAGGTCATACAAGGATAGGTTGAGAGTGCTAGGCCTTTTCTCATTGGAACGGCGAAGGATGAGGGGTGACTTGATAGAGGATTATAAGATGATCAGGGGAATAGATAGAATAGACAGTCAGAGACTTTTTCCCCGGGTACAACAGAGTGTTACAAGGGGACATAAATTTAAGGTGAAGGGTGGAAGGTATAGGGGGGATGTCAGGGGTAGGTTCTTTACCCAGAGTGGTGGGGGCATGGAATGCGCTGCCTGTGGGAGTGGCAAAGTCAGAATCATTGGTGACCTTTAAGCGGCAATTGGATAGGCACATGGATAGGTGCTTAAGCTAGGACAAATGTTTGGCACAACATCGTGGGCCGAACGGCCTGTTCTGTGCTGTATTGTTCTATGTTCTATGTTCTACACCTGAACAGGTCCTGGGGATTTATTCACCTTGATGCATTTCAAGACATCCAGCACTTCCTCCTCTGTAATCTGGACATTTTGCAAGGTGTCACCATCGATTTTGCTACTTTCTATATCTTCCATATCCTTTTCCACAGTAAATACTTATGCAAAATTGTTTAGTATGTCCCCATTTTCTGCGGCTCCACACAAAGGCTGCCTTGCTGATCTTTGAGGGCCCCTAATCTCTCCCTAGTTACCTTTTTTCTTTAATGTATTTGTAAAAACTCTTTGGATTCTCCTTAATTCTATTTGCCAAAGCTATCTCATGTCCCCTTTATGGCCTCCTGATTTCCATCTTAAGTATACTCCTACTGCCTTTATACTCTTCTAAGGATTCACTCAATCTATCCTGTCTATACCTTACATATGCTTCCTTCTTTTTCTTAACCAAACTCTCAATTTCTTTCGTCATTCAGCATTCCCTATACCTACCAGACTTTCCTTTCACCCTGACAGGAATATACTTTCTCTGGATTCTCTTATCTCATGTCTGAAGGCTTCCCATTTTCCAGCCGTCCCTTTACCTGCGAACATCTGCCCCCAATCATCTTTTGAAAGTTCTTGCCTGATACCATCAAAATTGGCCTATCTCCAATTTAGAACTTCAACTTTTAGATCTGGTCTATCCTTTTCCATCATTATTTTAAAACTAATGGGATTATGGTCACTGGCCCCAAACTGCTCCCCCACTGACAGCTCAGTCACCTGCCCTACCTTATTTCCCAAGAGTAGGTCAGGTTTTGCAACTTCTCTAGTAGGTACATCCACATACTGAATCAGAAAATTTTATTGTACACACTTAAGAACTTCCTCTCCATCTAAACCCTTAACACGATTGCAGTCCCAGTCTATGTTTGGAAAGTTAAAATTCCCTACCATAACCACCCTATTATTCTTACAGATAGCTGAGATCTCATTACAAGTTTGTTTCTCAATTTCCCTCTGACTATTCGGGGTCTATAATACAGTCCCAATAAGGTGATCATCCCTTTCTTATTTCTCAGTTCCACCCAAATAACTTCCCTGGATGTATTTCCAGGAATATCCTCCCTCAGCACAGCTGTATTGCTATCCCTTATCAAAAATGCCACTCCCCCTCCTCTCTTGCCTCCCTTTCTATCCTTCCTGTAGCATTTGTATCCTGGAACATTAAGCTGCCAGTCCTGTCCATCCCTGAGCCATGTTTCTGTAATTGCTATGATATCCCAGTCCCATGTTCCTAACCATGCCCTGAGTTCACCTGCCTTCCCTGTTAGGCCTGTTGCATTGAAATAAATGTGGTTTAATTTATTAGTTCTACCTTGTCCCTGCCTGCCCTGACCGTTTGACTCACTTCTGTTCTCAGCTGTACCCGTCTCAGATTGATCTCTTTCCTCACTGTCTCCCTGGGTCCCACCCCCCCACCTTACTAGTTTAAATCCTCCCCAGCAGCTCTAGCAAATCTCCCTGCCAGTATATTAATCCCCTTCCAATTTAGATGTAAACTATCCTTCTTATACAGGTCACTTCTACCCCAAAAGGGATTCCAATGGTCCAAAAATGTGAATCCTTCTCCCATACACCAGCTCCTCAGCCATGCATTCATCTGCTCTATCTTCCTATTCCTGCCCTCCCTAGCTTGTAGCACCGGGAGTAATCCAGATATTACTACCCTTGAGGACTTCCTTTTTAAATTCCTGCCTAAGTCTCTGTAATCTCCCTTCAGAATCTCAACCTTTTCCCTTCCTATGTCATTGGTTCCAATGTGTACAATGACCTCACTGCTGACCCCTCTTCCCCGTGAGAACGTTCTGCATCCTGTCTGAGACATCCTTGATCCTGGCACCAGGGAAGCAACACACCATTCTGCTTTTTCACTGCTGGCCACAGAAATGTGTCTGTACCTCGGACTACAGAGTCCCCTAACACAATTGATCTCTTGGAACCCAACGTACCCCTCGTTGCATTAGAGCCAGTCTCCATACCAGAAACTTGGCTGTTCGTGCTACGTTCCCCTGAGAATCCATCACCCTCTACATTTTCCAAAACAGCATACTTGTTTGAAATGGATATGGCCACAGAAGGCTCCTGCACTAGCTGCCTATCTCTCTTACCTTTCCTGGAGTTACCCCATCTTTGTGACTGTATCTGAGGCTTTCCCCCCTTCCTATAACTGCCATCCATCACATACTGTTGCTGTTGCAAATTCCTCATTGCTTCTATCTGTCTCTCCAACCAATTCATTCGATCTGATAGGATTCACATCCAATAGCATTTATTGCAGATATAATCAACAGTAACCCTTAAACTCTCTTTAAACTCCCACATCTGACAAGAAGTACATATCACTCTGTTAAAGGCCATATTTGCTCCTTCACAATCTACAGACCCAGAAAATAACACCGTCTTATTCCGCTGCAAAACACTGCCCCAGGTTAAATTAATAGTTATGGCTTATATTTTAAGTTTAATCAAGTTACATATCTCAAAGAACATATGATCAAGAAAGAACCCACTCTACTCACCACTGCATTTTATAAAACATATAAAATTAACAAGAATGTTAGGAAGTTATTCCAGACAGGCTTAAAGTAAATTGGTTGAAAACTTGTGATAAATATCATTTGTTGTAACTCAAAGTTTCATTGCCCAAACAGTAAAGTTAATCAATGCTGTTCCAGCAATAAGTACTGAACTAATCAGCAGCCCACATCCCATAAATGATTTTTTTAAAAATCCACAAATACCCATGCAATTAGGAAAAAGATAAAAGTTTGTAAATGTTTAAATTTAAATTTCTTAAATTTGTAAATTGCAGACAACACTCTATTGAGTGTGATGGGGAGAGGGGTTTGGGGAGAGTCACCCTAGAGATGGCGTGCCTAACATATTTAGTGCACAGAGTGCTAAAGCGCACTCTGTATGTCACCTTTTATGACCTGAATCAGTCTACAAGGATAGTTTTAACCATAATTATAATCTTTCAAAAACTAACATAATCACTGTCTTCAGCATTTGACACAAAGAAGTCATCAAACTCCTTTTGACGGACTTTTGAGTCAGTGGCGAAGATGATGACCAAGTAGGATTATCACTAGATTATTAATCTATAAATTTACCTAATGTTCTTTGGACCTGGGTTTGAATCCCACCACGGCAGATGGTATACATTTAAATTCAATTTTAAAAAGCTGGAATTAAAAATCTATTGGTGACAACGAAACCATTTGTCGATTGTCAAAAAACCCATCTGGTTAACTTCAGGGAAGGAAATCTGTCATCCTCACCTGGTCTGGCTGACATGTGACTCCAAATTCACAGCAATGTGGTTGACTCTCAATTATCCTTTGAAATGACCTAATAAGGCATCCAGTTGTACAAAGACTCAAAGAAATTAAACTGGACAGATCACTTAGCACTAGAAAAGACAACAGCAGAAACACTCCTGTCTCCCTTCCAAAGTCCTACTTACAAACATCTGCAGGCTAGTCAAGCAACAACCTGTCATCGACATATTTATAGAATCATACCTTACAGGCAATGTCCGAAACACCATCAGCATCCCTGTCCCACCAGAAGGACAGACCCAACAGAGGTGGTGGCACAGTGGTATACAGTCAGACGGGAGTTGCCCTGGGATTCCTCAGCATTGATTCCAAACCCCATGAAGTCTCCATGGATTCAGGTTAAACATGGGCAAGGAAACCTCCTGCTGATTATTACTTACCGTCCTCCCTTGGCTGATGAATCAGTATTCCTCCATGTTGAACGAAACTTGGAGGAAACACTGAGGATGGTGAGGGCACAAAATGTACCTTTTAGGCGAGGGATTGCAATATCCACTGTCAAGAGTGGCTCAGCAACAGTATTACTGATTGAATTGTTCAGGTCCTGAAGGACACAGCTGTTAGATTTGGTGTGCAGCAGATATTGAGAGAACGAACAAGAGGTGAAAATGTACTTGACTCCATCCTTACCAATCTGTCAGCTGCTGATGTATCTGTCCATGACTGTATCAGTAAGAGTGACCACTACACAGTCTTTATTGGAGACAAAGTCCCACCTTCACATTGAGAATAACCTCCATTGTGTTGTGTGGTACCTCTACCATGCTAAATGGAACAGACCTTGAACAGATCTAACAACTCAAAAATGGGCATCCGTGAGGCACTGTGCGCCATCAGCAGCAATAGAATTGTACTCCAGCACAATCTGCAACCTCATGGTCCAGCATATCCCTCACTCAACTATTACCATCAGGCCAGTGGATCAACCCTGGCTCTCTGGAGAGTGCAGGAGGGTATGCCAGGAGTAGCATCAGGTGTCAACCTGGTGAAGCTATCAAACAGTACCACTTACATGCCAAACAGTTTAAGCAGCAAGTGATAGACAGAGCGAAGCAATCCCACAAGCAACGGATCAGATCTAAGCTCTGTACTCCTGCTATATCCATCGTAAATCATGGTGGACGATTAAACAACTCACTGGAGGAGGATGCTCCACAAATATCCCCATTCTCAATGATGGAATAGTTCAGTATATCAGTGCAAAAGATAAGTTTTTCACAGTAATCTTCAGCCAGAAGTATCAACTGGATTATCCATCTTGGCCTCCAGTGGCCCCAGCATTTTGTTTTTACATACCGGTCTTTAGCCAAGTTGATTCACTCCACATAATATCAAGAAACAGTTGGAAGCAGTGGATACTGCAAAGGCTACAGTTTCTGATAACTCTCAGCAATAATACTGAAGACGTGCTCCAGAACTTGCTGGTCCCCTAGCCAAGCTCTTCCAATACAATTACAACATTGGTATCTAACCAACAATGTAGAAAATTGTCCAGGTATGTCCTGTATGTAAAAAGCAGGACAAACCCAATCCAGCCAAATTCAGGCCCATCCAACAGATCAGATCTAAGCTCTGTACTCCTGCCACATCCAGTTGGAAATGGTGGTGGACAATTAACAACTCACTGGAGGTGAATGCTCCACAAATATCCCCATCCTCAATGATGGAATAGCTCAGTACATCAGTGCAAAAGATATTTTTTTTTTCACAGTGCTGATTTTTTTTACAGTAATCTTCAGCCAGATGTGCCAATTGGATTATCCATCTCAGCCTCCTCCAATGGCCCCAGCATTACATTTTTACATACCAGTCTTTAGCCAAGTTGATTCACTCCACATAATATCAAGAAAAGGTTGGAGAGTTGACTATCAGAGGTGAGGTGTGAGTAACAGCCATTAACATCAAGGCTGCATTTAACTGAGTGTGGCATCAAGGAGCCCTGGAAAACTGGAATCAATGGGCATCTGGGGCAAACTCTCTGTTGGGTAGAGTCATATCTGACACACAGAAAAATGGTGGCGGTTATTAAAGTCAGTCATCTCAGCTTCAGGATATCTCTGTAGGAGTTCGTCAGGGTAGTGTCCTGGGCCCAACTATCTTCATTTGCTTCATCAATGACCTTCCCTCCACCATAAGGTCAGAAATGAGGATGTTCGTCGATGATTGCACAATGTTCAGCAATATTCATGACCCCCCATCAACTCACAGCAGGTGGACTGCAGCAGTTCAAGAAGGCAGCTCACCATCACCTTCTCAAGGGTAACTAGAGACAGGCAATAAATGCTAACTAGCCAGTGACACCCACATCCCACAAATGGATTTTTAAAAAAACTTTAACTGTGGCACTTTTGTAAATTTCACACACTGGGTCAGATGTAATGCTTACAGTTTCAGAACTCTCTCCCCACAATCATCGTCCATTCCTTCCATTGAATTTGATATCTTGCCTTTTTGAATGATCTGATGACATTTGGTGGATTCGATAATGAAACCAGAAAAACATGAAGCAGAACAACATGCACATTTCCACTTTCTTTGTGAAGATTTTCTCTTCATCCTTTATTCAAATTTGACATGAACATGATCCCTGAATGGTTTGTTGAGAGGTACATTGAAAATACGGACATTTGATGCCTGGAACATATTTCTTTATAGTCACCTCTTGATCTCATTGATTATATGCGATCTGATCATGTACAATACCAATAAGTTCCCACCAGCGGAATACTTAATCCACACATTATTGATCCACAACTTTTGCTACATCGTCATCCATCTAACTTATTGTCATGGACATGATTTAAAAACTCCTTCAGAGAATTTGACTTTTGATGTGTTTTATGCTGGAAAGTTACCATTAGCTTTAATTTAGTGGTGTCAGCTGTGAAGGGCATTACTGACATTGCCTTCTGTCGTTCTGTGGTTTTCACAAGAACTTCTCTTGGACCTTTCCACTCCATAGTCCTGTTGTTGGGAATAGTGAAAGTCATGGGCATCTCATCCATGTTGGCAATAAGTGCCAATGCTGTTTCCTTCTGCCTGATGATGATTGGCTGGAAAATGGTAGTTTTGGCATTAATGCCCCTTTGTTACTATCCAAACTATGTTGGTATTGGGCCACAACAGTAGGCATTTTCATGCCTTGAAGTGGTCACAATAACTAGCTGCTGTTCAGAAATGGTTGCTACATTTGTGGGGGTTTGCTTTAGTCTACTTTATGTATAGTTACATTCCAGTCAATGATTTTTGCTTTATATTCACTCGTAGGTGTTAGCCAATGCTAACTGGGTCAAGATTTATGGTGCAGTCCTAATTGCCCTTGAGAAGCTGATGCTGAGCTGCCTTCTTGAACCACCACAGTCCATTTGGTGTAGGTACACCCACATTGCTTTTTGGGAGGGAGTTCCAGGATTTTGACTCAGTGACACTGAAGGAAAGGGGATATATTTCCAAGTCAGGATGATGGAGGCTTGAAGGGAAAATTGCAGGGGGTGTTGTTCCCATTTATTTGCAGTCCTTGTTCTTCTAGATACTAGTTTGGAAGATGCTGTCTAAGGAGCCTTGGTGAAGAGTAAATATTGTGAGTTGTAGCTTAAAATCAACTAAGAGAAAGTGAGGACTGCAGATGCTGGGGATCAGAGCTTAAAAATGTGTTGCTGGAAAAGTGCAGCAGGTCAGGCAGCGCTTTTCCAGCAACACATTTTTAAGTTGTAGCTTAAAACCAGCTTTGTACTTCATGCTTTTTGCCAAGCGGACCCATTTCCATGCATTGATCACCATATGCTGCTGGCTTTATGTGGGTATGTCTGACACTCCCACACATATTCTTGGCAACATGGCATGCTTAATCCCACACTTGGACTGATAAGTTGTGCCTGATCCTAAATATATATATTGCTGAGCTGGAAAACGAAAGCTGACTCCTTTTATAAGCTTCACTGTAAATACTGTATTTGCTGAAAAATGGGAAGCCAATTCATATGCCAAAGGCAGGTCTTAACTTTTATCTTGGAGCTGAATAATCTTCTACACTGCGATCTATAGTTCAATAAGGACATTCTAACTAAATGCGATGAGAGCAAAAAAAGACACAGGGAGGTAAAGGAAGAGAATCTCAACAACCTTGCTTTCTGTCCTCCCACCAGGATTGACTTGTGGTAGTTTGTCAAATATCCCTTCATAAGTACAAACTTTCTGATTGAGTTTTCAAAGGTTGAGAGCAAAAGTAAACTATCTTAATAATGTGGAGGTGGAAAGAATGTTTCATTTTATGGTACAGTCCAGGATCCTGGGTGTTGTGTCCCTGGAGAATGGGGTATGTCGGATCAGGGTCAGGGGCCTGTAAGGATCTGTGAAATGTAACTGGGTAAGACAGATGACAGGTTAGGGAGTTGCTTAGGAGTTAGACTAGTTTTTTAATTGTCTAATTTTTCTTCAGTAACTATTTACTTCAATGAAAATTCTCCAGTTTAAACAGAGACTTTCAAAGGGAATTGTCCATCAGGTCCTTTCATTTCCTGGAAAAATCCCTTAGAGTCTGCTAAGTGCTGATTCTACAGGATCCCAATGTCTAATTCCTATCCATGTGAAGGAGACAAGTATCTGGCCATTGAAAAATCCAGTCCAATATCTAACCAGGATCTAATTGCTTCCATGCAATAAACTACATCTTGTGGAAACAGGGTGAATGAGCCTTGCTTTTGAATTCGACATCATACAATGGTGACAAAAATCAATTGGATAGAGGAGAAGAAATTTTTAAATAACTAAGTGAGTTTACAATTTTCAAGCCTTCTCTGCTTTAAGAACTACTCATGAGACAATCAGCAGCTTCAAGGGTCTGAACAAGCAGGCAACAGTAACTCACAGAATGACCAATGGTGGGGGGAGGTGGGGGGGGAGACAGCATTCCAGGCTAAAAAAAAATCACTTCAGGCCTAACAAGAAGAGGAGAAGAAGTAGGATGAGCTAGAAGAAGCTTAAAGACTATTCCCATCTGGCAGTCACAGATTCCATTGTGAAGTGAGTAACTGTCAGAATACGTCCAGGTCTGTGGTCCAAGTGGGAAAGGAACATATTGAAATTGCATGAAAAAAGTTAAAAGTCCCTGTTGGTAAAAGAAAGTCTTTAAAATACCAGTACAAGAAACAAGCTAAGAAGTTTACATGTTTCAAAAGAAGTTCTTAAAGTTCACAGCAAGTTTTGGAGCCATACTGAATGGTCACCATGAGACACATCCACAGCAGGGAAATCAAGGACAATACATATAATTTACACTGACAGTCACAAGACCAAGAATGTCACAAAGTAGCAGTGTATAAGCTGACACTATTATTCAGCTCCAAGATAACTGTTAAGACCTGTACTTGGCGTATGAATTGGTTTCCCATTTTTCAACAAATATAAAGCAACCAAAGGATAATGTAAAATTTCAAGCAGGCCATTTAATAGAAAGAGGTTGTTGCAAGACTACTAAAGTTAAATAAGAGCAGGAGATCCAGAACTTAAATCACGATTCTTGTGGTAAGAATTTATTCAGCCTGAAGGCATAATTGGAGAAGTCACAGAAAGGGACATGATTGTGTATTAGGCTGTGGAGAGGGCAATTGTCTGTTTTGCTCACAAAAACCATCATTTTACCTGTAGGAGGTGGGAAGCGTCCATTTTGACTGCAAACAAAAACCCCCAAAATCTCCAGTAGGCAGTGCAGTTATACAACACAGTTTAAGGGAATTAAAAGCTTTGCAAGAAGGAACAAAAGCAGCATTGCCAAACTGCACATTTTAAAGCTTTATGACAAGGACATAAAGCAGTATTGGTAATAATCTTAAAGGAGAGAAGATTAACAGTGTTGAGAAATTGAAGAACGTAAAAAGCTTTAAAGTAGTAAACATAAATAATCACATTGACATAGCTGGAGAAGTACTACTACCTAAGTGTTTTTATTCAACACTGAGACAAATAGAGCACAAGGCTATATATCTTAGATAAAAAAAAGTTCTCAAAGTATAAAATTGCTTCCAATCTAGACACTAAATTACATACAGAATAAGACACTGTTGTATTCAATAGGACTTATAGTTGATGACATAATAAGTCACCAAAATATAAAAGAAGACTTCATTCTTCAGATAATTGACAATAGCTTTAATTTGAGAATAAAAATCTTTAAAGGGCAAAATTGAATAGAAATGTTCTGCATTCAGGGAAATGCATTGATAATTTTGTTAAAGATCTCCGCAAATTAATGCAAATTGCCTTTGGGTGCTTTAAAATCATTATTCAGAATTGTTGTTGAAATTATTGATAAATCTTTGTTGTTCTACTGTAAACCAAAAACAAATCTGACTTTGGAGAAAGCTATTTAGAAGGTACTGGAAGCAGAAGGCAAGAAGAATCACAGACAAACCCCAAAAGAAGAAAGACAACACAGGAGAGCAACAGAACCTAACTATCGTATGAGATTCAAACACTTCAAAGAGACACGTACCGAGCTATCAAGAAGAATAAGTCAAATAGCAAATACTAAAAATGAATATCAGTTTGTGAAATAACAAAACATTGTAAGCACTGCCTAGATATGACAAAAGAATGCTACATCTGCATAACTAGCAGTCATTTCTACAGGATGTGCAAAAATAGGACACAGTTTCAGAGCTGAAAAAATCAAACTCCTAATCAAACATATCTGTTAATGTGATAAAACCATAATTACAAAAAATGATACCTAATGCATTTATAGTCAAAAATGACGATCTAAATCATTTGACTGTGACATAAACTGTTTTTGCCAATGGATATAGCATTTATTTAATGCTTGTTATAGAGTGTGTGTAACCATCTGATCGGATACTATGAGTATTATGGCTGAAGAAACACAATTCACAGTCTACAGCGATTGACCTACATGCTCCAGATGGCAGCTGGACTGTCCAGTCCAGGATGATGGTAAGAGCTCGTGCATTTGCAAGCTTCGTTCAACAATCGTAGGCTAGAATGACTTTGAGAATCATGGTGACAACAAAGTCAATTTCTGTGTCCTGTCTATCTAGTTTGTGCTCCAAAACAGGGCAGGTACGCAATAAAGGTCACAAAAAAAAAATTGAAGTTCTAATGTAGCCCTAGAGGTCTGCCTGCTATTATTTCTAGAATGAAGCTTAGTTTCAACAGGCAATTTGCCTGTCATTACTATGCTATGAATCCAATGTTCATCTGACAAGGAAGAGAAAATAAATGAGATGCAGTTGTAGTATATAAAGAGTTAATAAAGATTCAGCTTCATAGACAGTGAAGCTTATCCCATCTAATTTCATATACACAGGTAATTAGTTGCAGGCAATAGGATATTAATGAGGTTAACATGCTTTCAATTCTTCATGTTGGCGATGCATGCAGTTCATACGTCAGCATTTAAAAGCTATTCAAATTGCATTCTGCATTTTGAAAAAAAATACAGATATGGGAATTACTTCATGTTCACATTGACTTTCAGTAGTTTTCATCAATTTAGCTGGGGTTCGCGTGGATATGTTAATTAAGATAAATCTCAATGGGTGGGGAGTTTTTTATTGCGTAATGTTATTATATGATAGAAAGGCATCTCAAAATAAAAATGATTTCACTTGGCTGTGTCAATAGGTCCTGTATTTTCTTCCCTATCCACCTCCATATCCCTAATGAATATAGTTGTCTATTCAGTATTCAGTAGGACATCGGAACTTTCCTGAAGAGGATTAAAATTCTATTCACATCAGCAGCACCAACTGCTGACTGTTTTTTTGTTGATCTGCAGTGCTACAATTGCTTTTGTATGAGAGATATGAAATAATGCATGACTTTTCTTCATGGTACTCATTATTTAAAAAAAACACTTGCAAAAATATAATGCCCAGAATGTTTAATGTCCTTGACAGTTCTTAAAAACAAGTCAAAATTGTGCCTATGAAATTTGTTTACATCCCCATCTAAAATATTATTCTTTCAATGCCTATTAATACTGAATGTTGATGAAAGAGGCTCTATAGAACATAATGTTTTACCTCATTTTTTTAAAGTATTCGGTATTTCAAGACAGTGAGTGGATTCTTTTGGGTTTGGCGGGTTGTCCATGTTGCCTGAAAAAACACCAAGAGTCCCTTGCTGATTTTTAGGAGCAAGTCCTACCTTACATTCTGCTCAGCAGGCACAGAAGAGGACGCCTATTGGTCCTTCAACTAGTGTCATGCTTCTGGAGGCAGAAGTCTCTCTCAAAAAGAGCTGGCTGTGAAACAGAGGTCAACAGCTTCACCACTCTGTAGGGCCAGGTAAAAACCCATGGCTACTGCGGCACTTAGGCTAAAGGTAAATGATTTCAGATGGGAGTAATGTTACATGGGAATGCCAGGTTGTGGAGACGAGTAAAAGAGTAAGAAACGTGGGTGAAGAGATCAACTATCAGAGGTTACTCCTCCCACCAGCCTCCACACCCTCTGCAACTGCCATTTGAGGCACTGAGAGACTTGCAGCTCAGTAAATCTCATTATGTGTGGTCTGAAATGCGTAATTGGCTGCTAACTGGAGGTTTAAGGGGCACAGTTAGCATTAGGGTATGAAGGCCAATCATGGAAGTTCCCAATCAGAATTTAATTTCAATGGAGGCAGGAAAGCTTTGGGTATTGGGTACAACTATTCTGTGACTAATTGAATGTATTGTTCACCCAGTTCATTCCTCACTTCTTTCTAAATAGGAAAATTCTGCTGAATAGCATTGGATGAGTGAGGTTGCAGTGATATTTTGACTGTAGGATCATTTAAAAGCAGTTGTACTGCAAAGCTGAAGTTTGAGGCTAAAAACATTGCAATTTTGCACTCCCAGCATGGAAGTCTAAATTTAGGATAGCAAAATGAACCAGAACATGGAGCCTGGAACCTTCCACTGACTTGGGAGTGCAGCGCAGTGAAACTCTCAGGCAGCGCCTTTTCGTTTCAGATTCAAACCAGATTCTGACTCCAAATTTTCATTGTAATTTCTCTGCATTAATATGAGAGGAAACCATTTTGCATTAATATTAAGTGAAGACTGAACATATTCATGTATTTCGCAAATGATTCTTTTTTGCCAAAATGGGCCTTTGAGAAATATTGTGCTTTGCACTTCTGAACAACTTCACCGTGTGTGTTAACTGAAATACAAAAATGTTCATAGTTGTTCGCTTTAAAAAGTCTTACCTAAATGAGTGCAGCTCCAACAATACTTAAGAAACTTGACACCAGCCAGGATAAAGCAACCCACTTGACTGGTATCCAATCCACCACTTTTGACATTCACTCCCTCTTCCACCTATGCAAAGTAGCGGCAGTGCATACTTGCTACAAGATGCACTGCAACAATGCACTAAGTTAAAAATCACACAACACAAGGTTATAGTCCAACAGGTTTAATTTGAAGCACTAGCTTTTGGAGCGCCGCTCCTTCATCAGGTGGTTGTGAAGGACACATATGCTGCAGGCAAGGATGCCCTGAGGCATGGTACATTGGGGAAACCGAGCAAAGGCTAAGGCAATGGGTGAATGGGTACCGCACAACAATCAACAGACAGGAGTGTTCCTCCCAGTTGGGAAACACTTCAGCGGTCCAAGATATTCGACCTCAGACCTTCGAGTGACCATCCTCCATGGTGGACTTCGGGACAGGCAGCAGCGAAAAGTGGCCGAGCAGAGGCTGATAGCTAAGCTCAGTATCCATAAGGAGGGCCTCAACTGGGACCTTGGATTCATGTCACACTACAGGTGACCACCATTGCACTACACACACACATGTACACAGATATACACAGACACGCACACAGACACTCACACACACCCTTACAGACACACACACTCCCACACTCACACATGCATCTTCTCACAGACTTAGATATTCTACACTCACATACACACACATATACACTTTCTCTCACACTCACAACACCCCCCACCCCAGACAGACAGACACACACAAAGACCCACACGCACACATATACATATACGTTTGTGGGGTGAATTTGTACTTGCAGAGTTACATTGTACTTTGCTCAAAAACTGCATGAATTCATCTAAGACTCTGTTATCTCACTTTTTTAGATTAGGATCAGTCAAAACATTCTGGCACAGACAGAGAACACAGGGTCTAACACCTTCAACATATTGTCTGGCTAACACCAATTGTTACAGTTAACCTGAGAATGTAATTTTTTAAAAAATGTTTTGTGATTTACACATGAAAGAAGTGAAACTATCATGGTATTCGAACAGATGAAAGACTTAACAACCAATCAAGGTATTTTTCAATGTATAATTTCAGTTACATCACACTGTAAACTTTTGCTATAAATTCTGTGTCTTACAATTGTGTCCTCCACAACCACCTGATGAAGGAGCGGCGCTCCGAAAGCTAGTGTGTTTCCAATTAAACCTGTTCGACTATAACCTGGTGTTGTGTGATTTTTAACAATGCACCAAGGCTGCTTAGTTAAAACCTTTCAAACCCACAAACTTGACCGCCTGAATGGACAAGCTACTCACCATCCTGATTTGAAACTATATCATAGTTCCTTCACTATAATTGGGTCAAAATCCTACAATTCCTTATACAACAGTACTGCAGGTGCACCTACACCACATGAACTGCAAGGTTCTCAGGCTGCAGCTCATCACTTCTGTGCAATGGCTTCAGGACTCTTGAGCAACCATATAACTATGCCATGGGGCTACACATCACTGAGCATAAATAGCAGAAATACAACACAAATGGTGGAATGATTACGCATTAAACCAAACTGGACAACTACACTACACTAAACTGTAACTTGAGAGTCTTAAGAGCATATGGACATGAAGACACAAAGATCATAGATTAGTCTATGATTAATGCAACTATTTAATGTAAGGATGGCAATAAAAGCTGGCCTTGTCAATGATGCTCATATCCCATGACTGAATAAAAACAAATTAAGTCAGAGCCTGGTATATCTATGATTACCATTTATGGCAATGTTTAGTGTTAATGTATAACAAATAGTGGTACTTTGAGGTTTAAACCTGACAACTGTCTAGACATTGCCTTCGACTAGTCTGACTTTAATCCAATACAAGGTGTAGCATCAAACCGCATTGTAAAAAAATCATGAAACTCTCAGGGGGGCAGGGAGTAATTAGAGATGGGCAATAAAAATTGGCCTAGCCAGCTGTGCCAACACACCATGAATGAGTTTAAAAAATCATTTCATGAAGACATAATTTTCCAAATTATTTGAATCAAAATGAACTACTATCTGACAGCAAGGGCTAATCACGAGATAATCTTCTATTCTCACTACTGTATAGCGTTACCGACAATGTTTAATAAGCATTGCAAAATTGGAAAACTGGAAATAAAGGATGCAATTTTAAACACATTCAGAAAATTATGGAGATACTCAGCAAAGTCTAGCAGCATTTGAGTAAGAGCTGTACCAGACCCAAAACATTAATACTGTTTCTCTCTCCACCGATGCTGCCAGACCTGTTGAGTTTCTCTAACAGTCTCTGGACTTTTACAACAACCTGACAGTTCCATGGGCACCAACAAGATACCAGTTTTTTTGAACTGAATTCAAATCATGAAATCACCACAGTGGGATTTGAAATCCTTTTCAGACTTTCAAATTGTTACGAAGGGAAATAAAGTGGGCACCAAAATCTGTAGGAAAATGTGGGAGCATTTCTGAATCTCTGACCATGAGACAAAGCCACTCTGCCCCCAAATCACTGAGGTCTGGAGAGTGTTGAAGCTTTATCAAGAGTTGGTAGATGGAGGAATGACAACTGGTCCAGGGCATCATTCCCAGAAGACAACAGTGCGGAATAAGCAGAAAATGACAGCCAGGCTCCACATTTGGTTCACAGCCTGCACAGTCTGAGAACAAGTGTAGATTAAAATTGCATGCTTTAAGGAAGTTGCTAAGGCAACATTATCCCCTACCCACATCGATGGCTTAAATATGCATACTGCAAGTTGTTGCCAGTTACCTTCTCCAACTGCAAAGCCAGTTTTTACACAACTTGAAGCTCATTCACTGTTCACTGTGCATCCTCATACCTTAGAAGAGCAGATGGGCAAGCTGCAACTTACAACTTAAAGCCTCGGCATTCTCAAATTTTACATGACAAGGCATAGAAGCTTGGGATTTAATTGTGTGGTTTTATGTCTATATCCATGGATTTGGGTTCAAGACAGATAGATAAAGGAGATGGCAAGGTCAAGAACTGTTGTTAAGCTTGAACTTCTTTATAACATTATTATTACAAATTAAAATTAAATAATACAATGCAAGGTATTCAAAGATACACCAGGCTCTACTCTTACTGTCCCATTACTGAAAGATTATTCCATAAACTCTATCACCTAATGCTAGTTGATCTATTCTACATGCATGTCACCAATGGTCTAGCAAGACTTCAGTCTTCTGACGAGCATTCATTATGTTCCCCCCTTCTCTTTTTTTTAACTCTGCCAACCCTGCGCTATTTATGCCCAGTGAGGTGCAGCTTCATGGCAATATCAAAAGTTTGGCCACTTAAGCAGCAGTTGTAGGGAGTTGATGGAAGCATATGGTGAGCACAGGCTGCTCCTTTTTTGAGGTATTTTAGGTGTTGGAGGTGATTTCATCAAATTCCAGGAGCAGCAATTACCGTTTTATATGCTATTGCAACTGTTTTGGAACTTTGAAAAAAAATAGTCAAAACAACAGCACTTTTAAAAGGGAGAAAGACAAATAAAGGCAGCAAGCACATGGTCGGTAAGGGAGAGAAGGAAAGAAACCCACAATGCTAACTGACAGAGCAGTGAATCTGCGCAAGTATTGCCTTTGCTGTTTGAATTTGTGTATCACACGACATGGGAATGCATCTAGGAAATCTTAACAAACATTTATTGCAGATATAATCCTCATTAACCTGTAAACTTGTGAAATTCATAACTGATCTTGAAGGAATCTGTTTGGGAGAGATCACAGCACAGAAACAAATATGTAAATAGTTTTAAGTATAGCCTTTCTATATATCTACAACAGTGAATAGAGTGAGCTCTTTCTTGATTATATGTTTATATTGGTATCTGTCTTTTGATTAAATTTAAAAAATATAAGCCATAAGTATTAAGTTAGCCTAAAGCAGTATTTTGTAGAGCAATAAGATGGTGTTATTTGCTGGGTCTGTAGATTGGAAGGAAAAGAATGGCCTTTAGTTGAGTGATCTGCTCTTCTTTTTGGATGTGGGAGTTTCAGGAGTGTTAAAGGGTTACTGAGGATTATATCTGCAATAAATGTCATTGGTTGTGAATCCTGTCAGATCAAATGGATCATCTGGAGTGACAGTTAGGGGCAATGAGGAATTTACAAGAGCTAGGGGGTGTGATGGATGACAGTTATAGGAAGGGAGAGAAGTCACAGATACAGTCAGGTAGATGGGTTAACTCCAAGAAAGATAGGAGTGGTAGGTGGGTAGTACAGGAATATTCTGTGGCTATCACCATTTCAAACAAGTATGCTGTTTTGGAAAATTGAGGAGGTGATGGACCTTCAGGAGAATGTGGCATGAACAGCCAAGTTTCTGGTACCAAGACTGGCTCTAATTTAATGAGGGATACATTGGTTTCCAAGCATTCAATTGTGTTAGGGGACTCTCTAGTCAGGGGCACAGACCGACATTTCTGCGGCCAGCAGAGAAAAATCAGAATGATGTGTTGCCTCCCTGGTGCCGGGATCAAGGATGTCTCAGAGAGGGTGCAGAATGTTCTCAAGGGGGAGAGGGACCAGCAGGAGGTCATTGTACGAATTGGAACTAACTACATAGGAAGGGAAAAGGATGGGATTCTGAAGGGAGAATATAGAAAGTTAGGCAGGAGTTTAAAAAGGAAGTCCTTGAGAGTAGTGAATCTGGATTACTCCCAGTGTTATGAGCTAGTGAGGGTAGGAATAGGAGGATAGAGCAGATGAATGCGTGGCTGAAGAGCTGGTGTATGGGAGAAGGATTCACATTTTTAGATCATTGGAATCTCTTCTGCAATAGAAGTGACCTGTAAAAGGAGGACAGATTGCACCTGAATTGGAAGGGGTCTAATATATTGGTGGGGAGATTTGCTCAGGTTGCTCGAGAGGATTTAAATTAGTAAAGATGGGGAGGGGGGGTGTGGTGCCAGGAAAATAGTGAGCAAAGAGATCAATCTGAGAGTGGTACAGTTGAGAAAAGAAGCCAGTCAATAGTCAGGGCAGGCTGGAACAAAGCAGAAAACAAGGTAGGACTGATAAATTAAACTGCATTTATTTCAATGCAAGAGGCCTAACAGGGAAGGCAGATAAACTCAGGACATGGTAAGGAACATGGGACTGGGATACCATAGCAATTACAGAAACATGGCTCAGAGATGAGCAGGACTGTCAGCTTAACATTCCAGGATACATTGCTAAAGGAAGGATAGAGAGGGAGGCAAGAGAAGAGGGGAAGTTGTGTTTTTGATAAGAGATAGCATCACAGCTGTACTGAGGGAGGATATACCTGGAAATATATCCAGGGAAGTTATTTGGGTGGAACTGAGAAATAAGAAAGGGATGATCACCTTATTGGGATTGTATTGTAGACCCCCAAATAGTCAATAGGAAATTGACATACAAATTTGTAAGGAGATTTCAGTTATCTTTAAGAATAATAGGGTGGTTATGGTAGAGGATTTTAACTTTCCAAACATAGACTGGGACTGCCATCGTGTTCAGAGTTTAGATGGAGAGGAATTTGAAAGAGCATACAAGAAAATTTTCTGATTCAGTATGTGGATGTACTTACTAGAGAAGGTGCAAAAATTGATCTACTCTTGGGAAATAACGCAGGGCAAGTAACTGAGATGTCAATGGGGGAGCACTTTGGGGCCAGTGACCATAATTCTATTAGTTTTAAAATAGTGGTGAAAACGGATAGACCAGATCTAAAAGCTGAAGTTCTAAATTGGAGGAAGGCTAATTTTGACAGTATTGGGCAAGAACTTTCAAAATCTGACTGGATGCAGATATTCACAGGTAAAGGGACAGCTAGTAAATGGGAAGTCTTCAGAAATGAAATAACAAGAGACCTGAGACAGTACATTCCCTTTAGGGTGAAAGGAAAGGCTGGTGGGTGCAGGAAATGCTGTATGACTCGAGAAATTGAGGGTTTGGTTAAGAAAAAGAAGGAAGCATATGTTAGGTATAGACAGGAGAAATCGAGTGAATCTGAGAAGAGTATAAAGGCAGTAGGAGTATACTTAAGATGAAAATCAGGTGGGCAAAAAAAGGGGACATGCTATAGTTTTGGCAAATCGGGTAAAGGAGAATCCAAAGGGTTTTTACAAATATGTTAAGGACAAAAAGGTAACTAGAGAGCAAATAGGGCCCCTCAAAGATCAGCAAGGCAGCCTTTGTGTGGGGCCGCAAGAGATGGGGTAGTTTTACCAGTATCCTATACAGCCACAGCATGACACAATGCAATGACAAATAAAGGCAATCATTCCAAATAGCTTCTTCACTATCCTATCTAACCTCAACTTCACTTTCAAGGAAATATGAACTCTTTGTTTGGCAATATCCTCCTGGAACTTACTATTAAGTGTATAAGTCCTCCCCTGATTTGCCATACCAAAACGCAGCACCTCACATTTATCTAAATTAAACTCGATTTGCCAATCCTCAACCCATTGGCCCATCTGTTCAAGGTCCCATTGTATTCTGAGCTAGCATTCTTTGCTGTCCACTCAACCACCAATGCCAGTGTTATCTGCAAATTTACAAATGATATCTCCTGTAATCGCATCCAAATCATTTACATAAATGACAAAAACCTGTGGATCCAGCACCAATTCTTGTAGCACACTGCCTTCAGTCCGAAAAGCAATCCCCCACCACTACCTTCTGTCTCTGCCCTTTGAGCAAATTTTATATCCAAATGGCTAGTTCTCCCCTGTATTCCATGTGATTTAACCTTTCTAACTAGTCTTCATCCCTGGCATCATACTTGTGAAGCTGGTTATGGACCAAACCAGACCTCCTCAAAATATTTTAAGGAGGTAGCCTAGACCCCAACGTTTTCTTATTTTAAAGGCAAATATAAAGTG
Organism: Chiloscyllium plagiosum; assembly: GCF_037043375.1. Classification (NCBI taxonomy): domain Eukaryota; kingdom Metazoa; phylum Chordata; class Chondrichthyes; order Orectolobiformes; family Hemiscylliidae; genus Chiloscyllium; species Chiloscyllium plagiosum. The sequence goes on from NW_028270151.1 coordinate 75,612,478, forward strand.
CTGTTTTCCAGATGTAATTCGACGATTCAAACTACTTGACTTTAAGCAAAACACAATTTATTCAAACACTGCAGTTAAAATGCAACAGAAGAAAGCGGAACTTAGAATAACAACTCTACTGGAAAACTTAACAGAATAATAGATGCAGTAACTATTACTAATGAACTGTTCCAGTTAACATCCCATTAACACACACTTGGCAAGAAGGCAAATTCAGAGACAGGTTTTCTCACAGACAGTGCCCACAATAGAAAGAGAAACCCCAGCTTCTCGCTGTGACCAAGAGAGCAATTAAAAATAGCTTCCATTTCTTCAAGACTCCAGTAGCGTCGGTTGAATCTAAAACCTAAAGAAAAATAGAGATCCTGACCTGTGAGAGCTGGCCACACCCATCCAGGCTGCTTAGAGTCATAGAGGTCTACAGCATAAAAACAGGCCCTTCGATTCAACTAGCCCATGCTGCCTAGTTTTCACCTTTTAAACTAATCCCATTTGTCTGCATTTGGTCCATAACCTTCCATACCTAAATCATCCATGTACCCATCTAAATGTTTCTTAAATGACAAAATTGTACTCACTTCCACACTAGCTCTGGCAAACTCTCACCACCCTCTGTGTGAAAAGAATTGCCACTCTGGACCCTTTCGTACCTCTCCCCTCTCACCTTAACCTTATGCCGTCTAGTTTTAGACTCCCATATCATGGGGAAAAGTTGTCTGCTACCTAACTTATCTACGCTTTTCGTGACTTTATAAATCTCTGTAAGGTCACCCCTCAGTCTCCTACGTTCCAAGAAAAAAGTCCCAGCCTATCCAACCTCTCCTTATAATATAAACCTTACAGTCCAGGGAGCATCCTAGTAAATCTTTTCTGTATGCTTTCCAGTATAATACATTCTTTCTATAGTAGGGGTGACCAGAACTGCATGCAGTATTCCAAATGTGTCCTCACCAACGTCTTGTACAGCTTCAACAATGCACTGACCAATGGAAGCGAGAATGTTAAAAGCCTTTTTCACTACTCTGTCAACCTGTGACTCCATTTTGAAGGAGCAATGAAGCTGTACCCCTAGATTTCTTTATTCCATAGCATTCCCTCGGGCCCTGTGTAAGTGCTAGTGTGGTTTGCTTTACCAAGATGCAACACCTTGTATTTGTCTAAATTAAACTCCATCGGCCATTCCTTAGCCCAGTGGCCCAGTTGATCAAGATCTCCCTGCATTCTCATATAGCTATCTTCACTGTCCACTATACTACCAAGCTTGGTGTCATCAGCAAATTTACCAACCATACCTCCTAAATTCTCATTCAAATCATGAATAACAGTGGATCCAGCACCGATCCTTGTGGCACACCACTGGTCACAAGCCTCAAGTGTAAAAAACAACCCTCTACCACTACCCTTTGTCTTCTACTGTCAAGCCAATTTTGTAACCAATTGGCTCACTCTCCCTGGATTGTCTGAGATTTAACCTTACTCAACAATCCACCATGCAATACATTGTTTACACAGATTATCATAAGGTCTTTGACAATTTCTACAGCAGTGCCCTCATCTATTTTCTTGGTCACCCTTTCAATCAAGTTCATGAGACATGATTTCCCATGTATAAATCCATGCTGACTATCCCAAATGAATCCGTGCCTTTCCAAATGCTTATAGATCCTGTCTCAGAACCCCCTCTAACAATTTACATACCAAGGTCATAAGGCTTATCGGTCTATAGTTCCACGCATTTTCCTACAGTCTTTCTTAAACAATGGCACAAAATCAGCCACCTTCCAATATTCGGGCACTTCACCTGTGACTGTCGATGATACAAATATCTCCGCTGAGTGCGTCGCAATTTCCTCCCTAATCTCCCACAAAGTCCTGAGATACCACTTCATCAAGTCCTGGGAATTTATCTGCTTTAATGCATTTTATAATTTCTAGCACCTTCTCTTCTCTAATGTGGATAGTTTTCGAGACATCACCATTTATTTCCCCAGGTTTCCTAACATCCATATCTTTCTCGACGGTAAATAGTGATAAGAAATATTCATTTAAAATCTCATTCATCTCGTGTGGCTCTGCACATAGATGACCTTGTTAATTGTTAACAGGCCCCATTCTCTCCCTAGTTACTCTTTCACCCTTCATGTACTTATATAATATTTTTGGATTCTCCTTTACCTTATCTGCCAAAGCCATCTCATGTCCTCTTCAAACCCTTTTGATTCCAGCTGCTTAGACATGTCGTATGTCTCCTTCCTTTTCAAGACCAGGGCCTCAATAACTGTAGTCATCCAATATTCCCTACTCCTGCCAGCCTTACCTTTTCATCCTAACAAGAATATGCTGGCCCTGAAACCTCATTAACTCACTTTGGAAAACTTCCCACTTACCAGACATTCCTTTGTCTGCAAACAGCCTCCCCCAGTCAACCTTTGAACGTTCCTGTCTAAAACCATCAAAATTGGCCTTGCTCCAATTTAGAACTTCAACTTGTGGGCCAGATCTATCCTTTTCCATAGTTTTTTAAAAACTAATGGAAATATGGTCACCAGTCCCAAAGTGCTCGCCTACTAACACTTCCGTCACTTGCCCTGCCTTATTTCCCAAGAGGAGGTCAAATTTTGTCCTTTCTCTGGATGAGCTATCTACATTCTGCATGAGAAATTCTTCCAACACACTTGACAAATTCCTCTTCATCAGTGTCAAAAATGCGGCTCTGGAAAAGCACAGCTGGTCAGGAAACATCCGAGGAGGAGAGTCAATGTTTCGAGCATGAGTCCTTCATCAGGAATGTGGGTCCAAGGAGCAGACTCTCCTGCTCCTCAGATGCTGGCTGACTGGCTGTGCTCTTCCAGCACCACACTTTTTGACTCGAATCGCCAGCATCTGCAGTCCTCACTTTCTCCCAAATCTTTCTTCATCCAAGCTTTTAACACTGATGGTAATCCCAGCCAATGTCAGGACAGTTAAAATCCTCGATTATTACAACGCTATAAGTCTTGCAACTATCTGCAATCTCTTTACGTACCTGCTCCTCAATCTTCCACTGACCATTGGGGGGCCTATAGTACAATGCTATCAAAATGATCTCCCCCTTTTTATTTCTCAGTTCTACCTATATAGACTCAGTGAATGAACTCTCAAGAATGTCTTCTCTTAGTACTGCCGTGATGTTGTCCCTAATCAAAAATGCAACTTCACCTCCTCTCTTGCCTCCCCTTCTATCCTGGCTGTAGCTTCTGTACCCTGGAACGTTAAACTGCCAATCCTATCCCTCCCTCAGCTATGTTTCTGTAATAGCTATAATGTCCTAGCCCCATTTACCCATTCATGCCACAAGTTCATTTGCCTTACCTGTAGGCCTGTTGCATTGAAATAAATATAGCATGACCCAGACTTCTGTTGCTTCCTGTCAAGCTCTATTGTTCCAACTTTAACAAAGAACCACGGCCTCCCAAGCTGTTTACTTTATTGTCCTTCATCTCTGGGAGAAAGTGAGGACTGCAGATGCAGGAGATCAGAGCTGAAAAATGTGTTCTTGGAAAAGCGCAGCAGGTCAGGCAGCATCCAAGGAGCAGGAGAATCGACGTTTCGGGCATAAGCCCTTCTTCAGGAAGGGCATAAGCCCTTCATCTCTTCCAAGAAAACCAGGACAAAATACACCTCTTAAAGCCTCAGCATTGTCACAAGCTCCTCTGGACCCCTCCAAGGCCAACACATCCTTCCTTAGATATGGGACCCAAAACTGCTCACGAGATTCCAAACGGGGTCTGACCAGAGCTTTACGCAGCCTCACTACCAACAACCACTCTCCGATACTATAACCAATATCTCAATTGCCAATAGCCAAAGAAACATCCAAGTCAAGCAAAGAATCTACACATTTCAGCACAGAGCTATCAGTAGATTGAGAACAAAAATGTGCTGCCACAGACAGAAGATGTGCTACATATGATTCCATGAATCCATCACTGAAATGGGCTGACCAATGTGTATAGTCAGCACATTGCAGTACAAAAGAAATTTCCTGGTTCAGAGATCAACATTAGGCCACATAAGAAATTGCTTGATCCATGAATCAGACATCAGGCAATTACAATTACAACTGCCTGTTTCACCATGAAGAAAGGCCTAAGTGAAAGAAATCCAAGAGAATAAAGGCCCTCCAGTTTAAAGATGCTGACATACCTCACAATGCCAAGAGAATCAAAGTCAACATTTTTCAACACAACCTTACAAGTCCAAAGTGATTGTGTTTCAGGAGAATAATAAAATCAGACTTGGAAAATGGGATTATGATAAATGAAATTCTGTACAAAAATGTATCTATATTCATAACAGAGCAAAGGTGTGGGTGAAAGGATGTGAAGGTTTAATACTGAGGGGTGCCTTAAGCACTATCTAATATAGTGATGTTATATAGATTTAACAGATCAGCTTATGCGGTTGAAGGTATGGTGCTACCAGCTGAGTCTTTCCCATAGCCTCTGTAACAATGTCAAACAGATAAGTGTAATATCCACCTAGTTACAATCATGCAATAAACTACAGCCTGTTTAAGGCAAAAGTTTCTTCTCACTAGACTACTCAGTAATTTTTTCTCTATCACATTGGACAAAACCTGCCCTGTAAATCCTGACCAGGGAAAAAGAATAACAGCAACAAATCTACCAGATAGTTCAAAGAACATAATGAGCAGGATTCATCATATAATTCTCTTTAGTGAGAAAGTGATTGTTAATGTTTGCCAATGCATTATTTATTCTGTTGTCATTTGTGCCTATGGACTAGTATAAGTGAATCTTTTTATGTGAAAGCAATGGCAGCAATGCCCATGACTGCTGTGTTTTCTTGGCTGGAGGAAATCTTGCAACAGATTACATAGTTCTGCAATTTGACTCACACTCACTCAAACCAGGCAGCAGGCTGCAATTACTGCCTGCACTTGTAGATATGATTGAAGCAGGTGCAATCTTGTCTTGCCACTTGCTGAACTTTCTAAGAAACTTTCTTCCTCTGTTTACAAATTGAAAATACTGATAGTTTTAAAGGCTGAGTGGAGTATTTCATTATTAGGTGGATGAATAGCTTCACAGTGGATGAGTCTGCTTGTGATCACTGGCTCCTAAGTGTATTGAATGAAACAGAAATGAGACACAAATTATCAATTGAACTGAACATAACCCTGCGAAAGAGTCCCTAAAATGTAGACATTTATGGTTCAGCTCTTCAATCACAACAATTTATAGAAACTAGAAATTGCTAAGGGGCTGAATAGCACCAGATGTGAATTTGTGTGACAGAATAAGATGGTCAAGAAATGTCATGGTCCACAGAACCTCAGTGGACCATCACCATGGTTGAGAAAGAAAACTTGTTCAGCAGGATTGAGTTTTTTGTTTTTGATATACAGGCCAGCTTTCTGTTGTTGGGAAAACTAGATGGCCATTATTTCATATGAGGCATCTCCATAGACATGTCACTCTGTATAAAGTGTTTGGAGGTCTAGGTCAGGTTGCATCCCCAGTTCTGTTACAACCAAATTTCAATCCGTTAGCATTGTATCTAAGACAAGATCTTCTCAGACTTTTCTGAGAAGACTATCCCTTTCTGTTGAGTAAATGTGATGGCTCATTTTCAATTGACAAGTGAACTGCTCCAATTTACTGAGGATCAGAGTCCTAAATAAAAACCATAGAATCATAAAAGATCCATCCTGTGCACCTCTTCAAATGAAATCATTACTTTTTAAATCGGTCAGTAAACCTTAACATATCCTGTAAAAAGTCTACTAATACCAATGTTATGTTGTGCTTTATTCAAGATTGAACCTCGGAATTCTTGACCTCTCATCTTAGTCCATTTTTCTTTGCTAATAAAATGCGACTCAAAGCATTAGTTCAATAAATTATTATCAGCTTTCACCAATGTTAGCAGGAAAGATAACTACTATTAAAAGAATTGCACGGAGATTCAAATGTCAGTTTCAGAGTATTCGAGACTGATCTGTTGAAGGGCCGACTGAGAAGCTCTTTGTCCCTGCTGCATGCAGGTATATTGGGATTTTCAATTGGCAGTAAATTCAACTCATAATATCCTTAAAGGTACCTCAACATTTTTCTCACAGTCTAGCCTTTGGCCAGACAAACTGCCTGTCACCCATGAATGAGTAGTAATGCTTTTGCACCAAGTTATTGTTTTTTCTCTTGGATGGAACATTACATTGATGTTCTACCTGCCCACTTTGGTGACCCAGGAACTATATGACATTATTCAGAAGAATAAATCATAGAATTCTTGTGGAGGAAGCAGGCCATTTGGCCCATCAGGTCCACAACAACCCCCTCCTCCGAAGGGCATCCCACCCACATCCATTCCCCTGTCCTATCCTTGTAAACCTGCATTCCCCATAGCTAATCCACTTGCACATCCCTGGACACTATGGAAAATTTAGCATGGCCAGTCCACCTAACCTGCATAGGTTTGGACTGTGGGATGAAATCCACAGACACAGAGAGAATGTGCATACTCCACACAGACAGATGTCTGAGGCTGGAATTGAACCTGGGTCCCAGGTGATGTAAGGTAGCAGTGCTAACCACTGAGCCACCATGCTGCCCAAGGAAAGAAGGAGAGTTCTTTCATCAATATCACTAACCAATATGACTAAAATAGGTGTTTGTTATGATATTATGTCAAGCAGCATCTGCAGAGAGAAAACAGAGCTAAATTTTGAAGTTGCTGACCTTTCGTCAGAACTGGGAAATGTTAGAAGTGAGCTTTTTTTTAAATTCTCCCAAAGGACGAGGATATCTGCTTACAACTTTAATGAATGATCATCAATCTGAAACATTAGCTCTGATTTTCTCTCCACAGTTGCTGCCTCCTGCTGAGTATTTTCAGCATCCACAATATTGTGTTCCATGTGGAAAAGTCTGAAAGTATTTATACTGAGGAGTGCCTCAAAAACTGTTTATCGTGATGATGTCACATAAACTTGGGCAGTGGAACATCTCTGGATTTCAAAAGATTCAGACCTAACATTCACATTTCCCTAATTGTCTCAGTGACAATGTCTTTCTTACCAATGTAACTTGTATCAAGTTTCTAACGTGCAAGAAGTATCACCTTGCTTTTTGAGTGGGAACATGCTATTCTATTGTTACATAATAGCTTAATGTTAGTGATGGTATTTATCTGCCTGAGGAATGTAATGATAACTAGTTTAAGAATCTGTTGGATTCTTCAATATCATGATATCCACATCCAGTTTCTTCTGATACAACAGACAACATAAGCATTGCTGCATTCGGTATTCAACCCTGTTTTAAACAAACTCACACCAACTGCATAGTGAGCTATAGTGAAGATTCATCACATTTTACTTTTTATTGAAATCTGTGGGAGCTTGCTGTGCACAAATTAGCTGCTACATTTGCCTATATGTGATGGTGACTATACTTCAGAAGTGCTTCATTTGGCAGCAACATGGCTTAGAATATCTTGAAGCTTGTGGAAGGTACAAATTCTTACAGCCTGGGTAAATATCTTAAAAATCACTACACCATGTTAAATCATAAAATCCATAGTATACATAAATAAATTGAACTGTATATTATTACCATATTTTGCAATCAGTATGTTCCACAAAGTGAAATATGATTATAGCAAAACGAAAATTATACAAACATAAATCACAAAAGAAATTTGTTTTCTTCCAATGAATAAATTGTAATCATTTAGATTTCTATATCAGAATGCAAGTTGGAATGTATACAATGATTAGAAGTGACTTGTTAAATCTCATAGTTTCGATCTTGAGATGAAAGCCAATATCTGAATGTGTCCACTTTATAATGAAATGCATGTCTGACTGCTCTTCAGGGAAAATGACATTGTTTTCACTAATGACCTCATAAAAAGAACATCAGAGGTATTAGAGGGTAATGGCAACAATTGGAAAATAATCTTTACTCAGTGGGTGGTAATTTGTTCACTAATGTACGCAACAGTTGGTGGCAGGAAATAAGGCCATGCCATGCACTGCCTATGCAGCAATTCTATGCCTTCCTGTCATGAAGCAGAGAATTAAAAGGCTTTGTACTACTGACATTTACCTTGTTCCTAGGGAGACTTCAGTCATCTTCAATGGGATAGCAAACAGGTATATAACAGGGAGACATCAAGAGAAGTTAAAATAAGTGAACTCTGTCATGTTGATTGGGATTAATGTCCTCTCAGGAGTAGTAAATACACCTTAAGGTGCCTGACAGGCATGTTCAGCACAGTTTGACACCAGGCCATATAAGGAGATAATAAAAGCAGTGACCAAATGTTATCATTAAAAGCACATTTAAAGGAGTAGAAGGTGGTTAAAGAGGCGTGAGAGAACACAAGGCTTATGGCCTGGATAGTGAAAAGAAACGATGAAGATTTTGTAGCACTTCACATTTTTAGATATTTGGTATTTTGTGAGGATGTGAGAGTCAAGTCCTTTACAGAGAGGTGCACATCAATTTTTCAAATCACAGTTTATTCACAAGGGTGAGACCTCAAATCAGTTAAGAGAAGAAGAGTTTACAGTTATATACTGTCCCCAGATTTTCTAAAGTCCTTTGTAGCCAATGATCTTTTATTCAAGTCCACATGCTATTGTAAAGTAGGAAATGTAACAGGCATCTTTCACGCATAGCAAGATGCCATAAATAGCAATAAGATAATGAACATCTCATCTATTTTTAATGATGTTGGTTGAAGAATAAATATTGGGAAGAATGGGGTTTGGGGGGGTAGTTGGGGGTGGCACAGCTCTTCTTCACAATCAAACCAAGGCATCCTTTAGATTGACCTGAAAGCTGAAAGAGTCACAGCTTAATACCTCATCCAAAAGCATATGTTAGCTGCTGGGTCCAAGTTTGGATACTTGCATTCGACATTGTGAGTAATTCACCTTTGAGCTTTAGACAATGAAACCACACAATGTATTTCTGAATGGAGAGGTGGCGCACTTGATCAAAGTTATTTCCTCAATTGACATCTCATTGCAAAGAATAGCAGAAGTCTGAAGACATTATTATAGGCACTGGGAAGATGAGTCAAACACTTAATGACTGAGACAAGAAGCTGTCAGATGAATTAATGGCTCCATCTGCCAATCTGGGAATTAATTCACATCTTAGCACAGGAATGCAATGCGGTACCAGATGACATTCAAGGTCTTTCACCAATTAAATACTTTTTTTAATTAACCAGTTGATAAAAGGACTAAAATAATGAACAGATATGTCAAGTACTGTAGATAAAACTAACATTCAACCAATATTTGCCATTCTGATGTGCTATGTTTTCCCTGGACAAAACGTTTCTGTAATTCCCTTGGTTGATAGATTCTCTTTGCGGAATCTCTTTGTATATTACAAGTCTGGGACCAAACTTCCTCTCAAATAGTGGTACAAAACATGGACTATTGGATCGCTCAACCATCACATGCAAGGCCTAATCTTCAGTTCCATCATACTCCAGAGAATTAAATATCAGCTGCACATAACAGATAAATACGCCAACACCAATGTTTTGCTCCACTGCCCAAGACAAATTTCTACCCTATTCTGTTTTTGTCAGTACTAAATAATAAAACATTTCTGGGTACTGTGCAATGCCAATGGAAAAATAAATCATGGACTATATCTCAACTGTACTGACCAACAATAAGTCTGCACAACACTGATCATGTTGCTCAATTGAAAAGACCCTGAATCTTACAAATCTGAAATCAAGACAGCAAATTCTGAAAGTTCACAACTTTAGACAACATCACCAACAACATCTGAGATTTATATGGTGCTTCTAATGCAGAAAAGTAACAGATGATCTACTGGCCATTCAATATGATTAAAACAGATTGATAGATCATATCAGTGAACTCAAGTACAAGCATTATTTTGGGCTATTCATAATAAATGCCTGTCGAGCAGCTTCATGTTTGTGAGGAAACAAACTCTGAAGTCCATACATGGTTAGTTACTTGAAGGGGAGACCTGGGTTCAAATCTTGTCATGAAATTAAGTCTAATAGTGATCATGAAACCATTGTCAAATGTCAGGAAAACCCAACTGATTGACTAATGCCTTTTAGGAAAGGAAACTGCCATCCTTGCCTGATCTTGCCTATCTGTGACTCCAGGCCTACAGCAATCTGGTTGACTCTCAACTGCCTCCTGGGCAATTAGGAATGGGCAATAAATGCTAGCTTAGACAACAATGCCCACATACTGTGAATGAAAAGAAAAAGCTAGCAATAAGGAACATTGGGCTGCATTTAAAGGCAGGAACAGAGAAGATATGGGGAGCAAGACATAAAAATACCAGCAGTGAGTGCTCTGAGAATATTAAGATACTGGTAATAGTCACCAGAATGAGGAAAAAATTGCAACAGAAATCTTACTCTTCACCCCTTTGAGGCCAATAAAAACTTGTTAAAAATTTTATTTAGAGCTTGTTGGAGGGAGGTACAATATTTAGAAGGGTTTCAGATTTCAGAAGCAGTCAGCTGGTTCTTGGTAAGTAAGTGACCTTGATGCTACATGTATGCATGCATAGGGACAATGGGCACTCAGGGCAAGGACACTGAAAGAAGTCAGCATCCTCTGGTTTCACAGGAGCATGAGAGTGGTAGGTGCAAAGCTGCCAAGTAAATAGGACAGCCATCTGTCCAGAAGGCAAACTGGCATATAGGGGCACAACTGAGGACTAGTGTTATTGGACACTGCAACTCTCCACTCACTAGCGTCTGATACCAACAGCATCACTATAAACTGCAACCAGGCAGTATTGTCCACCAAGACCGGCCGATGATCAAAGTTATGTGAATTTGAACTTCTTTACTTCTGGTTCCTTCCACAGATCAGAATTGATTGTACCATGTTAAATCTTGCTAGTCACTGGTTCCATTTTTGCCATTGTTCATTCATTTAACATCTATGCAGAGCACCATTGATTGCACTCAGATCCTCAACACCAAAGGTCTGCAATTACACCACAAACTTCCTCCATGTGTACACTTCCCTCCTGGCAGTTGCCAATACTCCCTCATCCTCCTCCATTGCAGATATAGCCTTTGGAATTAATGTATCGTGTTTATGTCAGCAAGCATTTAATGGCTCATGGATATTGAAAACAAAAGCTTTCTAAATCAAAGATAACAGAAGGAAGGCACATATATTCCAGTAAGACTCACAAAAGATGTAAACTATTAGCTTGAAACCCACTTGTTTGAATTATCTATATTATGTGAAAATCAATCAGCACATGAACTCAGCTGAATGAGTATCACAGTTTAAAGTAGCAAACAGAATACAACTTAAAGCTGATAACAGGCTTAGTTCAGCCTCTGAAATCCCACATACATAAAATATGAAGGCTTTGACCCTAGCATTCCAGTATATACAGATCTGTAGAGTACAACAAACAAGCTTGTAGAAAATCGATGGCAAATGAGTTTTTGTGATTGATAATTTAATCTCCACTGTAAATATACAACAGCACCACCACACATGATGACCTCGTCATTATAAAATTTATTCTTACGATTTATAGGTTTAAGTCTTTGAGTATTAGCTCAGCAAAACCTTATGGGCCAAAATAGTGTGTGGTTTGTTACTGTATTGTTTGCTCACAATGACATTGTCAGTTTCCCAATGACTGAAGTATTGAGTCCACATCAGCATAAAGTAAAAGCTAGAGAAATGGCTTCTTGCAACAATTATTGCAACATTTCAACTGTGGGGAAACTTTTGTTCCCACAAGTAGGTTGTAGTCTTACATCTTGCTCTGTATCATGTGCCTAATTTTCAAATCCGTAAGTCAGATCAGATGCAATTCTGTGTTTTATTAATAGGGCTATAAAGTATGCAAGCAAGGTGATTAAACCTATACAATTTTGGGTTAAGCTACAGTCAACTCACAAATTAAAATTAGGCCATTAAAAGAGAGGAAAAGCTCTTTTGTATAAATATACACTATAAATAGATTTAATCATGAGCGGTAACATTGCAGATCATTTGCAGATCATTTATATTGTGATTGTACAGGGAATGCATAGGTACCATTTTGATAGATTTTGTAGTCTAAAACATATTGAGCAATGTCTACATACATTTTCTTGTTCTGGATATTTATATTGATTCCTCCTTCCCAGACATTCTGCACACCAGGAGATGCATGAAAAATGATCACTTATTTGAGATTCCACAAATGTGAAGCATTTTAATGTTATGTAGGATGGAATTTTAGGTAGATTTGCTGTTGCAAATGTGGAGCTGAAATGAGGGATGGAGCTTTGGGGGTGATGCTATGACTCAGAAAGGGACCCAGGCTTGGCTGCTCAGGAACCAGGTTTTCAAACTGGTTGTGTAGTGTCTGGAGAGAGATAAAGTACTTTTTAGAGTTGTACCCTGTTAGGAATAGAGAGTTGGAATGAGTGACCTGAGTTTGGTGACTAGTGGATTGGATTTTATAATTAGATTCTGGATTACAGTCTGTAGTCGCTCAGTTGATTTAGTCAATAAGGTTACAATAGCAGGAGAACTGGAGCTCATGGAATACACCCTCTGGAATATTAGGAAATCAGGGACATCTCCAGTTTCCATAGTAACTTAAGCAGGAATTGTGTTCAACTGCAGTTCCTGATCTGCCACATGTTGTGCCTGGAGCTGCGGATAGACTCACTGTGGAACATCTGCACAGCTGAGAATGTCATGGATTTAGCAAGTTGGCCACACCACCAGTAAGGGCTACACAGACAGAGAAGAGTTGGGTCATCACCTGGAAGATGAGTTAGTGTGGGCAGGCAGTGAAGGGTGGCTTTCAGACTGGAGATCTATGACCAGTGGCGTTCTGCAGTAAACAGTGTTGGGACCCCTGTTTTTTATAATATATATAAAAATGATTGGCCTGGTTGGTAAGCTTGTGGACAACAGGAAGATTGGGAAAGGTGCAGATAGAGAGCAGGATTGTCAGAGGATGCAGCAGGACATAGATATGCTGGAAACTTGGGTGGAGAAATGGCAGTTGGAGTTAGCTGGACAAATGGGAAGTGAGTTTGGGATTTGGGAATTCCAAAATGGCATTTTGGAATCTGTAGTGAAGGAGGAGAATACACAGTAAATGGCAGAACCCTTTGTAATATCAAAGTACAGAGGATTGGGATGTACAGGTCCTCAGTTCCCTGAAACTGACAACACAAGCCAGGGAACTATAGACCAGTGAGCCTGACCTCGGTGGTGGGCAAGTTGTTGGAGGGAATCCTGAGGGACAGGATGTACATGTATTTGGAAAGGCAAGGACTGATTCGGGATAGTCAGCATGGCTTTGTGCATGGGAAATCATGTCTCACAAATATGATTGAGTTTTTTGAAGAAGTAACAAAGAAGATTGATGAGGGCAGAGCAGTAGATGTGATCTATATGGACTTCAGTAAGGCGTTCGACAAGGTTCCCCATGGAAGAATAATTAGTAAGGTTACAGCTCATAGAATACAGGGAGAACTAGCCATTTGGATACAGAACTGGCTGAAAGGTAGAAGACAGAGGGTGGTGGTGGAGGGTTGTTTTTCAGATTGGAGGCCTGTGACCAGTGGAGTGCCACAAGGATCAGTGCTGGGCCCTCTACTTTTTGTCATTTACATAAATGATTTGGATGCGAGCATAAGAGGTACAGTTAGTAAGTTTGCAGATGACACCAAAATTGGAGGTGTAGTGGACAGCGAAGAGGGTTACCTCAGATTACAACCAGATGAGCTAATGGGTTGAGAAGTGGCAGATGGAGTTTAATTCAGATAAATGTGAGGTGCTGCATTTTGGGAAAGTAAATCTTAGCAGGACTTATACACTGAATGGTAAGGTCCTAGGGAGTGTTGCTGAACAAAGAGACCTTGGAGTGCAGGTTCATAGCTCCTTGAAAGTGGAGTCACAGCTAGATATGATAGTGAAGAAGGCATTTGGTATGCTTTCCTTTATTGGTCAGAGTATTGAGTACAGGAGTTGGGAGGTCATGTTGCAGCTGTACAGGACATTGGTTAGGCCACTGTTGGAATATTGCATGCAATTCTGGTCTCCTTCCTATCGGAAAGATGTTGTGAAACTTGAAGGGTTCAGAAAAGATTTACAAGGATGTTGCCAGAGTTGGGGGATCTGAGCTACAGGGAGAGGCTGAACAGGCTGTGGCTGTTTTCCCTGGAGTGTCGGAGGCTGAGTGGTGACCTTATAGAGGTTTACAAAATTATGAGGGGCATGGATAGGGTAAATAGACAAAGTCTTTTCCCTGAGGTCAGGGAGTCCAGAACTAGAGGGCATAGGTTTAGGGTGAGAGGAGAAAGATATAAAAGAGACCTAAGGGACAACTTTTTCATGCAGAGGGTGGTACGTGTATGGAATGAGCTGCCAGAGGATGTGGTGGAAGCTGGTACAATTGCAACATTTAAGAGGCATTTGGATGAGTATATGAATAGGAAGGGTTTGGAGGGATATGGGCTGGGTGCTGGTAGGTGGGACCAGATTGGCTTGGGATATCTGGTCGGCATGGACGGGTTGTACTAAAGGGTCTGTTTCCATGCTGTACATCTCTATGACTCCATGACTCTAAGTGGATAAGGTGATCAAGAAAGAATCTGACATGTTTGCCTTCATCAGTCAGGACATCAAGTAGAAAAATTAGCAAGTCATTTTGCAGCTGTATTGAATTTTAGTTGGGCCACATTTGGAATATTGAGTGCAGTTCTGGTCACCACACAACTCGTAGGATGCGGAAGCTTTGGAGAAAGTAGAGGAAAGGTTTACCAGGATGTTGCCTGGTTTGGAGGATAATAGCTATGAGGAGAGTTGGAAAAAATTGATGTGTTTTCACTTTAACAGCAGAAGATGAGGGGCTACCTGATTGAAGTCTGTTACTAGGGGACAGCGGTTTATGATAAAAGGAAATAAGTTTAAAGGAGATGTGAAAGTGAAGTTTTATTTTAATAGACAGGGTGGTAAGTGCCTGGAATGAGCTGTCAGAGGAGTTGGTAGAGGTGAATACACTAACAACTTTGAAAGGCACTTTGACAGATGTGTGATTAGGCAGGGAATAGAGGGATATGGACAGCATAGAGATAAAAGATTTTTTGTTTATACAAGCATTATGTGTCAGCACAGTCTCAGTGGGTCAAAGGGCTTGTCTCAATGCTGTATGTTCTTTGTTCCTTGAGTCCCATAAAATTCAACAGCTGGACTTGCACCTGTCTTGCCATCCATCCCAGATATCTCTGAAATTTACAGGGAAAGGCATCAGGGCAGGCAAAGCTTCAAGCAGTTTGTCCACATCCCTTTGAAGTAGTAATGAGTACTCAATATTAGCTTGCCACCCACCAACAATTTTCTGGCCAGCAGGAGGTCTGGTAGGGGGGTGGTGCTAGGGAGGAGCGCTTAATTAGGAAAGAGGAGGCTTTCACCCGCTATTCCCTCACAAGGTTTCTCCCACTGGTTCTGAGTTGGGTCTCCTTCCCAAGAAAAGACAGCAGTCCCAACTTCAGTCTGTTAATGCTACCGACGTCAACTGGATTGCATTCCTCACTGACGGTTTCCAAAAAAATTCCTACCCTTCATGTTGAAGGCCCGAATGTGTACCCGACATGCAGCAAATGAAAGCACTGCAACCAAATAGCAAGCAGTTACAGGAAAATCAGTCATAGTTGTATATTCTCCATTTCCAGCTTACAGGAAGTTTTTTTTTTAACAAATGCAGTTTCTTTGAATGTGAACAGATTTGTAGACTGAACAATAAAAAAAAATTGACCATCAAGTATACAGAGTCTTGACATAAAGGCAACTTGGAAGGCTTTATTAATACACTGTCCTCCAATCATTCCTGACATTAATCATTGCAGATGTAGAGAATAAATCAAGGCAATACCGAAAAGGGTACCGGATAACAACACACTGTCTAGCTTTACAATGCACTTCCATTTTCAATAGTGACATTAATTGAAATGCACTGAATGAAGGATATTCTTTCGATACCATCTGGATGAGTGACTGTTGATTAAACGGCATGACAGTGTTCTTGTCACGTGCAGTCATTAAAAGGTGGAATGTCGAGTAATTAATCAGTTGCTTAGTAAATGATTCATTGATTGTCCATTAACAGAGTAGCTTCCTCTGCAGTATTTTCTTTTATGTGCAATTAATTAGGAAGAGCAACTCTGTGGCTGGGTAAAACATGTTTAGCTGGCCCATAATAGCTGAAAATGATAAAGTGTTCAACTCCAAGTTGGAATGCTGGTGCTACTGCTGTCTGTCAGTCAAATATTTTCTCTGCTTAATTGGTCTGGAGACTCATATCCACTAGCTCTATTATATAATTGTGAATCCAGATATGGTTATTGCAGTTTTGATTAGCAAATCAAATGAGGAACAGACATAGTTGATTGACGCATGTTGCCAGTCCTCACAGCTGCAGGGCATTTGTATGTGCAACTTAAGCCTTTTGTGCATTTGTTGTTACAATGGTAAGACAAAAGGTGGGCCATGCTAGCTTCTTTTGGATCATTTCATGTGCTTGACTTGCCTCTTGCTTAACAGCTGGTTAAATGTCAAAATGGTGAGCAACATTGGTGAGAAAATGCTGCCTTTGCAACAGCAGCATCACTTGCACGATGTGGTCAATCAACCAATCGGAATATCCACTTCAGGCCAACAGTATGTAGCAGTCCTATGTCAGTGAGCAGCTCTAACAGGGCACTTTGTAAACAGCAGCAAGCTGTGTGCTTTGATATGCTGTCATGACAGTTTAATATGATCCTTTTTCAGTCTGTTCTACGCTAACCTTACTGCTAGTATGCTTTATGTATGCACTGGATCATCTCTTGTCTCTCTGGGCTTTGGGTGCCTATGAATAAATTGTTTGAGGCTGCTCCCCTTTTAACTTGGCTGTCTCTTATTTGTCTCCAGCATCCTTGGTTCATCCTTAACCTGCAATAAGGTTCATTCACTCTCTTCAATACATTTACACACTTTATTCACAATTACATTTACACATTATTGAATACAGCTCTCAATAATGTAGAGCCTTTATTCCTGCTCCATTAGAAACTTCAATCTGGTGCATTGTTCAGTTTTCTGCTGATGCCAGAATAACCTTATCATTCACAACATCATCGTTTGTCAATTCCATGACAGTATATACCACCTTGAATGAAAAGCAAGGGTGACTTTGAAATGTCACAAGCCAATGAATGTTCTCAGCAATCATTTTTAGGTTTTCAAAGTACTGATCACAATTGCTAGACAAAAAACTTAGACACTGCAAGTCCGGCAGTCTGTCTGAATTCAATATATTCCTAGCACTGGTAACGGGGAATGGCTGCAAATTTTACACTAACTGGTGCATCTATTTGTCAAGTGTGTATACATGAGAGGTTCTGGTTGCCCTTTACAGGAAGGATATTATTAAGTTGGAGAGAGTTCAGAAGAAATTTACCAGTCTGTTGCCATGTTTGGAGGGTTTCAGTTATAACGAAAGGCTGGATATGGTGGGACGGTTTTCCACTGGAGCATAAGAGCTTGAGAGGTGACCTTTTGGAGGTTTATAAAATCATGAGGGGTATAGATAGGGTGTCTTTTCCATAGGCTGGGGATTTCAAAACTACAAAGCATAGTGTTAAGGTGAGAGGAGAGAAATTTAATAAAGACATGAAGGGAAAATATTTTACACAGAGGGTGGATAGCAAGTGGAATGAACTTCCTGAGGAAGTGGTGGATGCAGGTACAGTTACAACATTTAAAAGACACCTAGATATGTATACGAATAGGAAATGTTTGGAGGGATTTGGCCCAGTAGCAGGCAGATGGGATTAGTTTACTTTGGGATTATGTTTGACATGGACTGGTTGGGCTGAAGGGTGGCACGGTGGCTCAGTGGTTAGCACTGCTCCTCACAGTGCCAGGAACCCAGGTTTGGTTCCAGCCTCAGGTGATTATCTGTGTGGAGTTTGCACATTCTCCCTGTGTCTACGTGGGTTTCCTCCCACAGTCCAAAGATATTCAGGTTAGGTGAATTAGCCAAGCCGAATTGTCCATAGTGTTCAAGGATGTGTAGTGTAGGTGTGTTAGTCAGGGTAAATGTAGGGGAATGAGTTGGTGTGGATTTGATGGGCCAAAGGGCTGTTTCCACATGATGGCAATTCTCTGAAGGATCTGATTCCATGCTGTATGACTTTAAGTACATTTAATTTACTTTATGAAAGATGTTTTCTCCTATTGCAAATGCATTTTTTTATATAGTTAAAATAATGCAGCCATAGGCACAACCATGACAGGTTAACAATGTCTACTGGACTACATAGCACTCAATGATATTGACATTAATGCTTACCTTGTTGATCCCATCATTGGCAATTATTCACAAAATATTGAATGGGACCAGTTACCCCAAATTACCTGTGCAATGGAGTTTCACCTGATTATAACAGTAGCACCTGTTAACATCCATAGTGCATTCAAATATCAAGAATCTAAATATCATGAGGCAGAACTGACAGAAAGGTTCACTCAGACCATCATGGTAACCAAGTATAAAAAGCAGTGAGAGGCAAGCTTTTCAAGAGTATGTTCAGGAAAAGCTTCTACACCAGTATATTTCCACTTCATCAAGAAAGAAAGCCTGGCTCTGAGTTGTATCAAGTGAATCATTTAGGAGGCAGTAATCACTGTATCATAAGACTTGGGATGGCTACTGAAAACCATCATGAACAGTGTAGCATAAGAATATTTTCCTGGTGAAAAACCAGCCACAAGGTGTAGGACCAGATCTGGACCAAATAAATTAGACTTAAAGGTAGGTAGAAAAGAACAGTAGCTCAACAATAGGCAACCCTCAAAGAAGGGATGGTTCAGGTACAGTCAATGTTCATTCTCCCAAATGGGAAAGGGAGGGACAGCAAATCCAGAGCTCCCTATATTGCAAAAGAGATATAAAATTAAGATAGAAAAGAAAAAAAAGTGTTCTTCTGATAGAAGTCAGGTAGGAAATACAATTGAGAACTAGGCTGAATGTAAGAAGTTCAGGACAGAGGTAGGAACTTAAGGACTAAGAGCAAGAGTTGGCAATTCAACTCCTCGAGCCAGCTCCATTACTGAATTTGATCATGGCTGATCTCAGCTCAGGTTCAACTCCATTTTCCTGCCACTTTTCACAACCCTTCAACCCACTACTAATTAAAATTTATGTCTGTTTTAAATCTGCTACCTTTTCTCCTAAAACTATGACTTTTCATTCCCAATTGTCTCACAGGAGGAAACAACTTCTCTATATCTACTTTTCAATCCCCTTTGGCATCTAGTGAATCTCTTCTGAACTGCCTTCAACACAACTATATTCCTCCTCAATTAAGGGTTCCAATATTGTATGTGATGCAGTCTCATTAATGCCTTTTACAACAGTAGCAATAATGCCATACTTTAATGCTCTATTTCTTTAGCAATAAATGCCAAAGTTCTGCTTGTCTTCATTATTACCATCATATTGGTTTGCTATGATCCACATACAAGTGCACACAGATTGATTTTTCTCTCCAATAGTTGCCTTTCTATTCTCTCAAGCAAAAAAGCCACTTTTATCTATTTATTCATCTACCAAATTCTGGTGCATATCCAGTTATATCAAAGATGAAGTAAACATGAAGTATGAAAAGAGAGTGAAAGCAAGCATAAAAGAGAATCCCAAATCCTTGCAAAGGCAAATAAAAAGTAAAAGACTGGTAAAAAGAAGAGTAAGAACAATGAGAAACTAAACGTTGGATCCTCAAATGGAGACCGAGGGTATAGCTGAGATATTAACTAAATCTTTATACCTCTATCTGAAATACAGTTCCATGCAGGCAATAGTAAAAGATGAGATAATTCAGACAGTACAAGGGTCTAAAGGTGATTATAAGGATGAATTTGATAAGTTGTCAGTATTAAAAGGGACAAGGCACCAGGACAGATGAGACGCATCCAACGATACAGAGAGATGTGAAAGTGGAAATTGCGATGGCACTGGCCATACTATTCCAGAATTCCATAGACTGTGGAGTCATGTGTTTATTGGTTATTTGCAAATTGTTACACACTTGTTCACAGAAAGATGTACAGATCAACACAGCAACTACAGACCAGCCAATTTCTAGGAAAATTTCTGGAAATAATGACCCCAAAAAAATTAATAGTCACATGGACTAGTGACCATGGGCCCAAAATCAGTCATTCTAAATTGACCTAAAGCCAAAGAAATCAAGCCTGATAGAAAACTGGCTAAACAAAATTAAACAACACTCAGCAGCTATAGGTGACACAGAACAGTGGAAACCAAGGACAAAGAGGTCACAAAGGTTCGGGGGAACTAGTTACAACCTGTACAAGTGTTGTGTATTACAGAAGTATCGATCTGATGTACTCATATTGACTTCCAGCCAGTGCCTGAGGATGTGCGCTTTACACCTCTCCAGCATGGCAACCGTGTTGGTGGAACCCCTTGGATGCTTTGAACCAAGCTCATGAGCCTATTGGCCAAAGACCACAAAAATGTCATTTATGTCATTTACAAAATACCGTGCAAGAACTGTAACAAACTCTATATTGGACTAACAAGCAGAAAACTAACCAGCAGGATACATGAACATCAACTAGCCACAAAACAACATGACCCTCTCTCACGAGTATCCCTACATACAGATAAGGAAGTACATCACTTCACATGGGATAACATATCCACCCTAGGACAAGCCAAAAAGAGACATGCACGAGAATTCCTATAAGCATGGCTTTCTAACCGGAACTCTATCAATACACACATTGACTTGGGTCCCATTTACCACCACCTGAGAAAAAGAACAGGAAATGACATCACCTTAGAAAACAATGTCACCACAGGAAATGACATCACCAACCCAAGGAAACCCAAACATATAAATAGAAAGCAGGAAACACCAGCAGTGCTTCATCTAGAGACTCACTGAAGATGTTACCTAGTATGGTGACAAAACATCTGAAAATGAACCTTCCAGCTCAGTGAGCAAACCTACATCCAGAACCTCAACCTGAGCAACTAATCTTCTCAAAACTCGCTACAACAAAACTTTCTGGAAGGCCCAAGAACAAGGGGAATAAAAACATACATCTGGAAGCCACCCTTCAGCCAACATTCCCAGCAAGACTTGTAGCAGAAGACTGTGTAGCAACCCAAGAAGACCAAGGAGAAGATCCATGTAGAGGCAGTGATAGAGGGACTTCAAAGACCGCAATTTCCTCACCGACGTGGTCGACGATGCTCTCCACCGCATCTTCTCTACTTCCCGTACCTCTGCACTTGAACCCCGCCCCTCCAATCGCCACCAGGACAGAACCCCACTGGTCCTCACCTACCACCCCACCAACCTCCGGATACATTGTGTCATCCTCCGTCATTTCTGCCACCTCCAAACAGACCCCACCACCAGGGATATATTTGCCTCCCCACCCCTATCAGCGTTCCAGAGAGACCAGTCCCTCCGCGACTCCCTCATCAGGTCCACACCCCCCATCACCCCAACCTCCACTCCCAGCACCTTCCCTTGCAACCGCAAGAAGTGTAAAACTTGTGCCCACATCTCTCCCCTCACCTCCCTCCAAGGCCCCAATGGATCCTTCCATATCCATCGCAAATTTCCTGCACTTCCACACAAATCATTTACTGTATCCGCTGCACCTGATGTGGTCTCCTCTACATTGGGGAGACTGGCCGCCTACTTGTGGAACGTTTAAGGGAACACCTCTGGGACACCCGCACCAACCAACCCAACCACCCCGTGGCTGAACACTTTAACTCCCCCTCCCACTCCGCCAAAGACATGCAAGTCCTTGGCCTCTTCCATCACCAGACCCTGGCCACGCCTGGAGGAAGAGCACCTCATCTTCCGCCTAGGAACCCTCCAACCACACGGGATGATTGTAGATTTCTCCAGCTTCCTCATTTCCCCTCCCCCTACTTATCTCAGTCCCAACCCCCGAATTCAGCACTGCCTTTTTGATTTGCAATCTTCTTCCCGACCTCTCCGCCTCCACCCCCTCTCCGGCCTATCACCCTCACCCTCACCTCCTTCCACCTATTGTATTCCCAGCGCCCCTCCCCCAAACTCCCCCCCCCCCACCATCTTTTATCTCAGCCCACTTGGCACACCAGCCTCATTCTTGAAGAAAGGCTTATGCCTGAAACGTCGATTCTCCTGTTCCTCGGATGCTGCCTGGCCTGCTGTGCTTTTCCAGCACCACACTTTTCAACAAGGAGAAGATCCAACCTGACCTGCAAGACCTATCTTCATGGAAGAGAGCCAGCCCTATGTCAGAGAGGAAGGAGATTCCAACAAACCAGCTCAACACTTGGATTGCTATGGGTAATATCCTTTCTCAGATAGATGGACTGAGAGTGTAAATAAATCTTGTGGGAATTTAGGAAATGCTCAGGTGGTGTTTTTAATAAGGAATATTTTGTTGGAGCTATGCAGAACTTCGATTAGACCACAGCTGGAGTTGTGGTCACCATATAATATGAAGGAAATGATTGCACTGAAGAGGGTGCAAAGTAGATTCACCAGGATGTTGCCTAAGATGGGGCAGTTTAGCTATGAAGAGAGGCTGTGTAAGTTAGTGTTTATCTTTAGAGCAAGGAAGATTGAGAGGGAACCTGATTGAGATGCATAGATTGTGAGGGGCTTGGACAGGGTAGTTAGAAATTAGGTGTTCTCTTTAGCTGAAAAGTCCATAACAAGGGGGTATATTTTTAAGATGGAATGCAGGAGGTTTAAAGGGGATTTGAGGAAAACATTTATTTTACGCAGAATACAGTGGGAATGTGGAAAGTACCACCTGGGAGGATAGTTGAAGTGGGAAACCTAAAAATTAATGTAAAATAAAAATGAAGTGAGTATTTGCTTGAGCAATTGAAATGTCAAAGCATTCAAGGTTACGGTCCAAGTGCTAAAAAGTGGAACTCGTTTGATTCGAAACATTTTTTATTGTCAGTGCAGATATAATTGGCTGAAGGTCCTCTTCTGGACTGTGTGGTTTCATGATTCTATGAATCAGATTTGACATAGGCAAACAAGGTAAGGAAGCAAAAATGTAAGCTGAAAAAAAGCAGCCCACAAAATAAAGGATGGGTTTTGATTAGATTAGATTACTTACAGTGTGGAAACAGGCCCTTCGGCCCAACAAGTCCACACCGACCCGCCGAAGCGTAACCCACCCATACCCCTACATTTACCCCTTACCTAACACTATGGGCAATTTAGCATGGCCAATTCACCTGACCTGCACATCTTTGTGACTGTGGGAGGAAACCGGAGCACCCGGAGGAAACCCACGCAGACGCGGGGAGAACGTGCAAACTCCACACAGTCAGTCGCCTGAGGCGGGAATTGAACCCGGGTCTCTGACGCTGCGAGGCAGCAGTGCTAACCACTGTACCACCGTGCCGCCCACTAAAATAGTTGAAATAGTTTACCAGGATTTAAATAATGTAGTCCTCAAGTGAACAAACATTTGAGGAGAAATTACTTGGACCGCAGGAAACTGTGGCATTTTCTATGTTTTATGACCATAAATTATGATTTTTGTGGGACTACAGGGAGTTCAGATGAAAGCAAATTCCCAGATATAATTCAAGTGGAGACACCAGAGTCAGTCACATAGGCATAAGCACAAAAGTAATCAACCCAGGGAATGCATTACCCTTGACAATCAATGAATGGGGAAAATCAGCAAAATATACTGAAGTTTAGGAAACCCATAAGCTGAAATTGCAAAGGAATCCAGAACCATTCATTCAAAACTGAAATCGCCTTGGAACACAGAAACGATTCTGAGAGTCATCAGGACAGATAATTGCAGGAATAAAAATAAAACAAGGAATCAACCACGAAATAATTGACTCTTGGAATGATGGAAAAGGTTAATCATGGAAAATTAAAATTCTGAACATTTCCAAGAGAAAAATGATTAAATTGCCTCCAGTCTGATGCATACATGCAGCTGAATTTATTTTTAATTCCTTATGCCTGGCACCAAGTGAACTAAGAATTTACCCTGAGCCCTTCCTGATCAATTCGAATCAAAAACAAAATTCCCTTGGTCACAAATGGGACACAAAATCAAGATTAGTGACAAAAGCAAATTTTTCCTCACTAAGGTTTAATCTAAATACTGTATGCAGAATTGTTTACCTGCAAAGATTTCTCAAAGATTAAACAACCAGGAATTTAAATTCCGTCAGTGGCTATGATGGAATTTGACCCGTGTCCACAGAACATTAACCCATGCCTCTGGATTACTAGTTCATTGACAATATTACTCTGCCACTACCTTCCTCCATAGTATCTGATAGTATTGTACTCTTATTTAAATTGAAATTTGTTAGATGTCCTTGATGTAAATATTAGCTTATTAAAATGCTCTATCTGAGTTACCTATTTCCTTGAGGAAAGCTTTGTTTTCTACAAAGATTTCTTTGTTTTCTGGAAAGTGTGAGTGTGTGCATGCATGCGTACAAGAGTGAGAGTGTGTTTCTTTCTTTCTTTGAACTTTTTGTTTTCTTTGGGGATTTCCCACTTTGGCACATTTTCTGAAAGTAACCCATTGTTTTTTTGATAAAAACTTCCACTTTTAAAAGTTGGGCAATGTACAAAGTTTCTATGCTTCACAGCATTGGCTAGAACCTTTGGTGAGTAGTTTCTGTCCTACCTACTGTATTATTTTATAAGCTGGCTTTTTTGTCATTCTTTGCCTTTTGAATTGAAAGGATTCTGTTGATCAATTATGCCAAGTTTGATCCTCTCCTCTTAGTTTTGATTTGGTTTGTCTGGAATTCCACTTCACTCACCATCTGAATACATTTCTTTCATGTTATGTCTTCTCTGTGCAGTGATAACTCTGTCATGCACCAGTGGTACTAACAACAATTCAATCTGTTATGAATTCTAACTTTCTCACTAAAGGCGCATTTCTCCACTAGCCTGTAGAGATCATTAATCAAATCATTTATAGATTCTTTTGGATGCTGACCTCCTCTGTTAAATCTTGTTCTGTCAAAAATATTTTTAGCTCTGAGGTTGAAACAACTTGCAAAGTCTTTTAACGTCTCTTCAAAGAACTGTTCCTTTTTTTTAAACAACTCGGCAACCAGCAATATCATCTGCTGTACTCCCAATTATATATAGAGATGCAGTTATTTGTTCAGCTTCTAACTTAGTATCCAATTTCAAGGCTCTTCTATACTACAATTGTTTTCCCCAGAATGGAATTTGTGTTCTTTTTGGCCCAATCTGAACATTAACTCTCCCCATGATACTTATTACATTAATATATTTTTATTTGTTCTGAAGATTCCTATTTCTTCAGCAATGCTGGTTCTCCAACATTTGCTATTTCATTGGAGGATTTCTCCATGGCCTGTGGCTAAAATAGAGGATTCCTACTATTCGGTGGCTTTAATGGAATATTTAATGGAATGTTCTGAGTACCGATTTCTGCATGGTTACATTGGATAATTTTTAAGTTTTTGTGACTTTATTCAAGGATTTACCACCTTGTACAGCCTTAATGTAGTCTTGTAAACATTTTCCCTGTTAGACCAGAACGGCTTATCTCTTTCATTTTCTCAACATTTATCCATTGTTAATTACTGGGCTCACAATGTTTTGACCCTGTCACTTCAGTTTTTGTTCTGTAAGCTGTCATCAATACCTTTTAGGCATAGGTTTCTCCAGGTCTAGTGTGTGGCATGACCACAGGTCAGAATCCTAATGTTTTGAGGAAGTTTTTAACATGTACTTGCTTTCTTTAAAAGGAATTCTGATACTGCCAAAAATAGCAGCGGATGTAAGCTAAATGTCTCTCTCAGAGAGAGAGAGAGAGAGAGAGAGAGACCAATGAATGTAACACTTAAAGTGTCAAAGAAACAATAAATGAACTGGACTGTCATCTCTTTAATTACAACAGTAACGAGGGGCTGAGAGTTCCCTGATCGATGGCATGGTGACTCAGTTGTTAATACGGCTGCCTCACAGCGTCAGGGACCGTGGTTCAATTCCAGCCTCAGGCGACTGTCTGTGTGGAGTTTGCACATTTTCCCTGAGGCTGCGTGGGTTTCCTTCCGGTGCTCCGGTTTTCTCCCACAGTGCACATATATACAGGTTAGGCCATGCTAAATTTCTTATAATGTCCAGGGATGGGTAGGCTAGGTGGGTTAGCCATGGGAAATGCAGGGTTGCAGGGACAGGGTAGATGGGAAGGGTCTGGGTGGGATACTGTTCGGAGGGTAGGTGTGAAGTTGATGGGCCAGATGGCCTGTTTCCACACTGCAGGGGTTCTATGTTTCTATGATCAGCAGTAAATCATCCTCCAGTGGATTATACCTCAAGCTGCAGACACATTTTGTATTCTTAGACATTCAAATCTCTTAGTTATCCCTGTGTGACAGGCATATACTCTGTATGCTGGTAGCCAGCTATAGACAAAAGGAGGATCTTCTCTCACTCTGAATGCTATAAACCAGTTTTTAAAGAAAAATCAATCAGTATCAAGGAACCTTAATCAGGAAACCAATGGTTTAACTATCAATGTCAATATTATGAGAAACCTCCATCACAAGGGCTGGAATGTTCAACTTTCCTCTCTTCACAAACAATTCAGAGACTGAATGATTATTTTTATCTTTGTTTGGACACACCTCTTACTTGTGATTGCACTGCTAAGTTTCAGTTGCAGTACTGGTTGTTCTCACATTTAGTAATTAATAAACTTATTCACAAATCTTGGCCAAATTATCTCCTTTTTTAAAGCTTAAATTCATTTTGTCTGGAAGAAAGATTTACAAAGGGAGGGGTCCTTTTTAAATGTCCTTGTTCATATCATCTAAAGGGGTGGGTGAATAAAGAAGGGAAGCCAGTTTATTCCTCCGCCCCGGGCGTATTACAACATAGGTATTACGTCTGGCACTCTAACAAATTGGGGAAGCTCACTCAGGAACTGATTGTAACATTTGAAGTCACTTGCAGTAATACATAGTTTGTTGCATCTCTGCAATATTTATCTTTTGAGGATATTGTCCACGTTATTGCAGAGATAGCTCAGAGTGTTCTGAATGGATCATATCTAATCATTTTGTGGACTTGAAATTGAAGGATTTTGGATGAATGGATTTTTTTTTAAAAGGAGTTCCATGAAACAACACTGGGACATTACTTTTAGCAAGGCACTTCTTGGTAGTCAGATATCCTTTGATTGCTACTTAATTACAGACCAGCCCCTGCATGAGTTTATAACTGTCAACTTGTAGTTTATGCTTGGAATAGATAGTGACCAGTGTACCAAAGGAAAGAAGCTTCCAGGCCAGCTCACCTGTTTCTAAAAAAAAGCCCTTATTTGAGCCCAGATTGTCTTCTTGAAGAGTTTCCTGAGCAAGCTGTATCTGCCAATATCCCAGCGACAACTACCAATGTTTTGGGATGCCTGTGTATATATGCCAGAATGTTGGATGAACAGCAATGTGAACAACTCAAACATATCACTTTAAACTTCAAGAACTAAGACGTATTGGCTAAAAGTGTTTTATTTCCCAAAGTGAATCTCTGTAAGAAATCCATCCTTTTTTCCCTTTACTGTGTGCTTGTTCACACATGTGTTTATGTTATTATGGGAGTAAACATTTCTAGTTTCATATTATAAACTTGTGTGTTAACCTAGTTTGCATATTTGTGGAATAGGTTTTGCATATAATAAATCAATAATTTTGTGTTGGCTACAGAAACTTGGTTGAGGGTTATTTTGCATTTTAAGGCTAATAGAGGGAAAGCATATGATCAGCCATATTGGGAACAAGAAAAATCAATTAAATTTATGCTGTGATTTATGGAATTGTGCAATTACAGAAAGACAGTGCACTCCTCGCAGCTCAATCACAAAAGGCCTGATTCCTACAATATCCTTAGTTACTCTCTTCATTAATCCTCGCGAAATCATCGCAATGGGTGTGCTTATGGTATTAACCCTCTTGATATTTTTTATCCACATATACTACTTTCCTGACCCGGAAATACGGCTAAAAGAAACTACACTAGTGGTAGATGGGGCAATGTTAAGCATAATCTGGATAGGAAATAGGAATTCCAACCCGGATCTTAAATTTGGGCTTCAGTATTGGTCTGCACATTGTATTTTGTTTCAAGCATTTTATTATTTCGTTCTTTAATTCCCCATCCTGTTACAGAGAAATATGTGGTGCTGTGTTCTGGGGTGAGAAGCAAGCAGTTAGCATTTAAAATCATTTCTTCCCACTTTGCCATGCTCTAGTTGTCAATCAAAGTTAACCATCAACAGTGCAAAGACCTTTGATCAAGCCCTATCCAGGACTCAGAAAACCCAGAGAGACTGAATGCTCGGTGCCTCAGTAATAGCTCTGTAATTGCTCCACTGAGAGATGCAATGTCTGCCTCATGGCTCTGTCAAGCCTTTATCTCTCCTCCTCTCACCGAAGTGTACACTGGAATGCTTGGCTATTTCAAGAGATTTATTCAGGACTTGTAGCTCTACTGGAGATCTGCTTCAGGGAACAATTCTGGAATATATATGAACAACAAGTTAAACCTGTGAAGCTTGATTAATTTTTCATTTAAAGCTACAATGTGGACTAATTAATCAAGGTGGAACCCTGTAGACATCACAACCAGTGGCCAGGTCTTATTTGCCTTTATTTTGTTCAATTATTCAAATACAGCCAGAAATTTCACAAACCCACACTCCAACTACAATGCATGTCTCAGAAATAGGATGAAAGCAGTTCTGCTTCCTGCAGTCTCTGAAAATGCAGCTTTCCACCAGGAATACAACATCAATTCTATGTGTTAAAGCTTCCTTCCCTACAAGGGATTGCACGCCACTTCTGCGGAAAAAGTTTGAAAACTTAAAAACAAAGTGGATGCATGGAACCACATTGGGATTGCAACTGATGTGCACAATGTGAAGTTGAAATATCTATCTGCTATTGAGGATTCTATTAAAACATAAAACAAATTCAAGTACGATCTTTAGATTTTATCCCTTTCCAGCAATAACATCTAATTACTGAGTAAAACCAGAGTTACTGTTCAAAATTGTTAAAAAAAATCTTTTATTTGTCTCTGGCAAATTCAAACAAAGTGGATTTCAAGTTTAATATGTGATAAAGCAACGTGATTTGCAATGTGCTTGCATTATATGGGCTGAGCTAAGTTTGACGGCAATTTTTAAATGAAGTTGGCAAAGGCACAGGGAAATACTTAGAACAGAGAATATACATGTTCACTGCTCATATGAGAGTCACATCATGTTGATGTCTACTACAACCTCCATCACCGCAAAAGACGAAAGCAGCAGATATAATGAAACACCATTATCTCTAGGTTGGCCTTCAATACGTACAATATCCCAGTTTGGACAAAATATCACCCATTATTATTTTGTTATTACTTTGGCAATTTCTGGAACTTCATTCCTAGCAGCAGGAGAACCATCAACACACTGATTGCAGCAGTTCAAGGTGATGACTCAAGAAGATGGACAGTAGATACCAACCTTGCCAGTAATACCAACGTCCTGAGATTTTCCTTTGAAAATGCTTCCCATACGCTTGATTGTTTGTGTTTGGAATTATATACAATAAATCAAGCCATTACTGATTACTGAAAAGCAAGACCACAAAATGACACACTGGGCATAGCCAGTCTCCAAAGGAAATGGATCAAAGCAAAATAAATTAATGTATCTAGAAGTTTAAAATGTGAAACTTCAAACAAAAACATGGTGATCATCAAAGGTTGCCCTTCAGGAGAATTGTACACAAAAGAAATTACCAACATGAATACTTAAAGATAAGACTCGTGCCATCATATCTTATCTAAGAGGACTGAAATTTCCAACTCCTGTTATGCTATCATTTACAGGTGCATGTACACCATGTATTTACTTCAGCAAAGTGTGGACATGATCAAACTTAAAATCTCCAATTAAACTGTTTTTAATAAAGGTCTAAGAGAAAGATAGGATTCATGTAATGAGTTCAGCGCATTAATGTGAGTGGGTTCAACAATGATGAAATGTCCTCTTTGTAAACTTGCTTCACTTAAGCATGACAGAATAAGCAGTGTCGGAAAGCTGCAAATGGGAAGAATTGTCAAAACTAACCAACTGTTTTCACAGGACAAGAGAGAAGAACCATTCTATTTGCATCTATACGGGGTATGATCAGCAAGTGCACAAACGACTCGGAAATTGGTGGTGTGGTAAAAGTGAGAAGGGGAAACTGAGACTACAAAATGCTATGGATCGGCTGGTCAGATGGGCTGAACAGTGGCAAATGGAAGTTAATTTTGAAATGCATGAGGTGTTGCATTTTGGAAGGACTAACAAGGCAAGGGAATCCAAGTTGAATGATAGGATATGAGGAAGAACAAAGGATCATAGAGACCTCTGTGTGCATGTCCATAGATCCTTGAAGGCAACAGGACAGGGAGGTAAAGTGGTTTAGAAGGCATATGGAATACTTACTCTTATTAGACAACATTTTGAATATAAGAGAAAGGAGGTAATGATGGACCTATACATGATGTTAGATAAGATACAGCTAGCATGCAGTTCTGATTGTGATGCCAAAGAAAGAATGTGATTACACTAGACAGAATGCAGAAAAGATTCACCAGGATAATGTTGAGGCATGATCAATTCAGTTTTGAAGAGAGACTGGAGAAGTTTGGGTTGTTTTCTTTAGAATAGAAAAGACTGCTTCAGGTCTACAGAGTTCTGATGGACATAGGCACGGTAGGTAGAGAGAAGGTATTCCCCTTCACAGAGGGTTCAATAACCAGACAGCACAGTTTTAGGTTAAGGGGCAAAAACTTTTTCAGGGATTTGAGGAATTTGTTTTTCACCTAAAGAGTTGTGGTTATCTGAAACTCACTGCCTGAAAGGGTGGTAGAAGCAAGAACCCTCCAGACATTTAGGAATTATTCAGATGGACACTTGAAACTTCATAGCACACAAAGCTATGAACCAAGTGCCAGAAAATGGGATTAGAATAGATGGATGTTACTTGACCAGCACAGATACAATGTGCCAAAGCACTGCTTTCATGGAATGAAGCTCCATAACTTTTATATGCCACATTGAGTTCTGGACTGCTCAGCTTGCAGATGGGAAGAAAGCATGACTGTCCTCCAATGTGTGTTGCTTGAAATTTATTGTACCATTAAGGACATAACTAAGGCCACTACATTTCATTGTGGGCATTCTTAGGAGGCAAGACAATGAATACAAGTGTCTTAGGAGAATGCATGGCTCCATTTGAAAAAGGTGTTTATTTTCAATCAGCTGCCTATCTTGGGCCTTGGGAATCTCAGCAGCTAAGTGCGAGCTTGATGAAGTCTGTTGTGGTGCAACAGTAGTGTTTCTACTTCTGAGTCAGGAGACCTAGGTTCAAGTCCCAACTGTTCCAGAGATGTGACATAATATCTCTGAATAGGTTGATTAGAAAAAAGAAAGTTTGAGCACCCTTAAGAAAAGACTGTGTTTTATCAAATATAATACCCATGAACTCCAGCAAAATTGATGTTAATGGGCATCAGAAGGAAGGCTTTCTGCTGGTTCAATTCATACCTGGCATGGAGAAGATGGTTATGACTGCTGGAGGTCAGTCATCTCTGTCCCAGGATATCACTCCCAAGGAATTCCTTAAGGTAATGTCCTGGACCAAACATCTTAAACTATTTCAATAATGACCATCCTTCATTCATGAATTGTGTTTCATCCAGTCTAATACCAGACAAAGAGACATAGAGTTGGGTTCAAGGCAGACTGGTCGAAGAGAAAGCAAAATCAATATATGTTTTCAGGCTTAGACTTCAATGTATCAGTATTTGTTTCCATATTGATATTGAATACTGTTATACATGGTAATCATAGATATTGATTTTGACTTATAATTACATTTGATAATGACTTATCTTTCTTCTTTGTGTGTTCATGTCCTTGTCATGTGATCTCTAGAGATGTTCTCACACTAGAGACAAGTGTAGAGGGTGGTGATTTGTCTAGAGTGCCCAGTTTAATTTATTGTAACTCTGCAACACAGTGCTATTTATAAAAACCAAAAGAACTGCGGATGCTAGAAATCAGAAACAAAAACAGAAATTGCTGGCACTGTTTAGCAGGTCTGGTAGCATCTGTGGAGAGAAATTAGAGATAATGTTTCCAGACCTGCTGACCTTTTCCAGCTCCTGTTTTTGTTACAGTGCTACTTACGCTCATTCAAGTGCAACTCCGTAATATCATCACAAGGGCCCCGAAATCTTTACATAACATCCCACACCTAACTTTCTTACCCTTCTCCGAAACATTGATTAATAATAATAAACATTCCCAAATGAGTCACCTATGTTACAACATTTACTTATCTTCTTTTGCCTTATCTTTCTCAAACATCCCAGAGTCTTTGACTTGATTAATTTACTTCAACAGGTACAATGAGAAAGTCTACAATCAGGTTTAGAAATATTTGAGACAAAGTTGGTCACTTTGCTTGTTCTCTGCTGGCTTCCATTATGCCAGAGATTCAGTCAATCCAGCTGAACAACTTGCAGTGATGGAATTTGAGAGAAATAGGATGGCCACATGTCTTTTGCTCTATTATTAGCACTGAATATAATATAAACCATGTACTGCAGTAGCTGGAAATCTGAAATGAAAACAGAAAGTTCTGGACAAACAGGCCTGGCAGCATCTGACAAAATAGAAACAAAGTTCATATTTTGAGTTTGGTGTGACTTTTCTTTGAATATAATAGTCCTCTCTTTAGGAAGAAATAAACTGTGCTAGGGTAAATAGACAAGGTCTTTTCCCTGGAGCAGAGAGTCCAGAACTAGAGGGTATAGGTTTGGGGTGAGAGGGAAAAGATTTAAAAGGA
The DNA here is from genome assembly GCF_037043375.1 of Chiloscyllium plagiosum. Classification (NCBI taxonomy): domain Eukaryota; kingdom Metazoa; phylum Chordata; class Chondrichthyes; order Orectolobiformes; family Hemiscylliidae; genus Chiloscyllium; species Chiloscyllium plagiosum. The sequence continues at coordinate 75,645,510 of NW_028270151.1, forward strand.
ACCTAAGGGGCAACTTTTTCACACAGAGGGTGATGCATATATGGAATGACCTGCCAGAGGAAGTGGTTGAGGCTGGTACAATTACAACATTTAAAAGGCATCTGAATGGGTAAATGAATAGGGAGGGCTTAGAAGGATGTGGGCCAAGTGCTGACAAATGGGGCTGGATTAATTTAGGGTATTTGGTTGGCATGGATGAGTTGGACTGAAGTGTCTGATTCCGTGCTTTGACTCTAGGGCTCTATGGCTCTATGACTCTTGTTTGAATAAATTGTGGCTGATTTATCCAATGGACAAATGACAATTCAGTCACAAGTCAGATCTTGTTACAAGATTCCATAGCTACATGATTCAGATAATACATACAGAGAATAAAAAAAAAGTAGAGTCAAAAAGATATACAGCACAGAAACAGACCCGGCAGTCCAACTTGTCCATGCTGACCAAATATCTTAAATAAATCTAGTCCCACTTGCCAGCATTTGGCCCAGATCCCTCTAAACCCTACCTATTCATACACCAGTACACAGTCATCTACAGACTCTCAGACTCTACAGTCAGGAATTTGTTCATTCACTGTTTGAAGTATTTACTGTGCTCCTCAGTCTATTTTTTGGAGTAATAACAATGCTTTTTTTTTGTCACTTCCTTTAAAGAATAAAATTACCTCTGGGTGTTCAGAGATTGGTTTCTTTTCATTGGAAATCAATTTGGATTTATCCCTTTAGCTGCTAGTGGATTTTTACTGTTCTTGCTGTTTTTATTTTATAAGCTGATTTTCCCTGTTACTGACTATAAAAGGATTTTTGAATCTGACAATAGTTTGATGGTTTACTTGGAGGTGTTTTTGATCTGAGATATTTCCTCCATGGTGGCTGGTCAGTTCTGTGTCTTTTCAGGCTGCTTGCTGGTCTTAACACTGTATAAACAATTCCTGTATCAAACTATTTTTGAATATTTCTCTCTCCCAGGTGATCTTGGGGCTGTAGCTTCATCTCCACAGCCACTATGATTTTTTCATACAGTGTCTCTCACTGCTGTCACCATCTTTTATTATTCAATTTCATGCCATATTATGAATTTGGAGGCAAAGGCAAGAACTGTCTTCAGGTTTAGACTCAAAGCGTCACTATTTTTTGTATATTGACATTAAGTTCTGTTACATATGGTAATTACAGATATACCAGGCTCTTCTCATATAGCTTAAGGGCTGATTGCACACTGATCAGTTCCACAACCAACTCCTTTTGCAATGAAATTGTCCGAATCCACATGCAATGAAGTCTAATCAACATTCAATCTTGGGCAAATAAATGGCAAGTAAAATTCATACCGTTCATGTAGCCAGCACAGATCATCTCCAAGAAGAGGCAATCTGACCATTTCCTCTTAAAATTAAATGACAGTATGGTTGCTGTATTTCCTCACCATCAATAGCCATGGTTGGCACCATTACTTAGAAATATAGCCATATGAATACAGCAGCTACAAGAACAGGTAAGAACCTATGCATTGTGGCAAATGACCTTCCTCCTGACTCCCCAAAGCTATCTATGCGGCATAGGTAAGGATTGCGATGGGATACATTCCTCTTGTCCAGATGAATACAGCTCTGACATCATTCAAGAAATTTGATGCCATTCAGTATCTTAAAAATGTACTTGCTTTATTATCAATGCAGTAAGCACCATCTACAAGGTGCTCTGCAGTTACTCACAAGGCACATTCAGCAGCGTCTTCCAAACCCATAACCCCATCACCTAGAAGGCCAAGGGCAGAAGATATGTGAGTACACCACCTGCAAATTTCCTCCAAGCCACACACCATTCCAACCCAAAACGATATTGCTATTCCCTCACTGTTGCTAGGTCAAAATCCTGGAACATTTCCACAATGGCACTATAGGTATCCCTACACTAAATGCACAGCTTCAGTTCAAAGAATGGAGGGCTCATCTCTTCTTGAAGGAAATTAGGAATGGGCAACAAATGCTGCAAAAGAATACAACAAAATTAAAAATGCTGGCAAGAAGGGCAATCCCATAAGAAAGCCCATCTACAATACAACTTATGGGCTGAGAATAGACATCTTTCCCCTTTCCCTCAAACTAACCTGCTCCCAGTGTTAATCAACATCACCAAGCCTGGTCTCCTCCCTACAATCTCCCGTTGGTCATATTCTCCCTCCAACTTCATGATCTGTGCCCATTGCCACAGGAACTCTCCCTCAAAATATAATGTCAAATGGTCTGACCTTTCATATTCCTTGCCAATGACCTTTCCCTCACTCCTAAACTGCTCCTCGGCTATAATCTTTTGCTGGAGGTTTTTCTACCCAATAATAAAGTGGCACAGTGGCTCCATGGTTAGCATTGCTGCCTCACAGTGCCAGGGACCTGGGTTCAATTCCAGCCTCAGACATACTGTCTGTGTGAAGTTTGTACATTCTCCCAGTGTTCCCTTTGGTCTCTGGTCTCTTCACACACTCCAAAGATGTGTAGGTTAGGTGAATTGAACATGCTAAATTGCCCATAGTGTTCAGGGATGTGTAGGCTAGATGCATTAGTCAGGACTAAAGGTAGAGTAGTAGGGTCTGAGAGGGTTACTCTTCGGAGTGTCAGTGTGGACCTGTTGAGCCAAATGGCTTGTTTCCACTTTGTAGGGATAGTATGATTCTATAATAGACAACCTGGAAGGCTGGAGAGGAACCTATTAAAAACAAACTAAGTCCTAAAGTTAGATTAGATGAGATTAGATTAGATTACATTACATTACATTACAGTGTGGAAACAGGCCCTTTTGGCCCAACAAGTCCACACCGACCCACAGAAGCGAAACCCACCCATACCCCTACATTTACCCCTTACCTAACACTATGGGCAATTTAGTATGGCCAATTCACCTGACCTGCACATCTTTGGACTGTGGGAGGAAACCGGAGCACCCGGAGGAAACCCACGCAGACACGGGGAGAACGTGCAAACTCCACAGTTTCTTTAGTGTGTACAGGAAATCCCTGTTCCTACATTTAGAATCCAGAACTCTAAACTAGCTCCAGCTCCATGCTTGTTCCCTGTTATTATTAGCCTATGTACATCTGCATTCATAGAATCATAAGATCCCTGCAGGTGTGGAAGCAGACCATTTTGCCATTGATTCCACACTGACTTTCCAAAGAGCATCCCACCCAGACCCATTTCTTTACCCTATCCCTGTAACCCTTCATTTCCCATGGCTAACCCACCTAGCCGACCCATCCCTGGACATCATGGGAAAGTTAGCATGACCAATCCACCTAACCGGTACATCTTTGGACTATGGGAGGAAACCCACGCAGACATGGGGAGAATGTGCAAAATGTCACACAGTGTTATGTGTGAGAATCTCATTGTGGCTTGTGGAAGAACATCAATTACACTAACCTTTTAAGTGCAACACTAACAGCAATGGCAAATTATTTGAATTCCTCTTTACAGAGAGCCGAATAAAAATACTCTGAAAACCCCCAATTAATTGTTATTATTGCAACCCTGAACAATAAACCATCCCTTCAAATTGTAGCAATTTATAGCATTATTGCTATTTCAAGGTTTTACTCTATAGTTGTCAGTATTTCCTTATGGTACATCAAGCAAACAACTGGCAATTTATGTCACTATCCACTGCATTAAATCTCCCGACTGAAGAAATTGTTATATGACTCGGTCCTAGCTCATCGTACAAGGCTGAATCAAATCGGTTGGTAATATTTGGGCTGTACTGAATGGGGTTCTGTATTTTTATTTTTTAATTCATTCACATGGGCTGACTAGGCCAGTAGTTGTTGCCCATCCCTAAAGGACAGTTAAGAAACAACCACGTTGCTGTGGGTCTGGAGTCCCATGTGGTCCAGACCAGGTAAGAGTGGCAGTTTGCTTCCCTAAAGGATATTAGTGAAACAGATGGGTTTTACACAACAATCGACAATGGTTCCATGGTCATCATTAGACCCATAATTCCAGATTGTTTATTAAGTTCAAATTCTACATCTGCCATGGTGTGATTCAAATCCAGGTCACCAGAACATTAGTTGGTTGTCTGGATTAAAAATGTGCAACAATACCAGTAAGCCATCATCTCCCCTATCTTCAGAAAAATGAGATTCAGAGAGGGTTTTCCGTAAAAAAATGTTTATGCATTTTGTAGAACTTTAAACCTACCGACAAATGGAAAATAAACTAGGGGTACTATTCCACATAACAAAGGGTAGTTATTTTGCCCATGGGCTTTATGACTGTAATGTAAAACCAAATGGGAATGCCAAGTGAAGACATTCAGACAACAATTGGTGTCACAATTTCCTCAGAAGCAGTTTCCAAAGGGTTGACCTCCTCTTAAAGCTGGCTGAGCAAGAGTGAATCGTGATCCTACTGCCCCAATCAGAAAGGTGACAGACCTAGAGTTTTAGGAAATTGACTGAGAGCAGTGAGCAGTGAGCATTTCGGTGCCTCCACATACCACTGTTGGTCTGCATATTAATTATTAAATAGCTGGGTTAAAGAAAAGCCAAGTTTATTTATTGTTTTTTCATTTACCTGGTGAGGCAGGGAGGCGAGATCCGAGGGGCTCTCACTTCTGGTCAAAAGCGCCGAGACAGGAGAGGCACAGACATAGTAGATTGTGAGATTCTTTACCCCCTGCATCTGATTGATTGATTAACTTATTATTGTCACGTACTGAGATACAATGAAAAATGTTGTTTTGCGCGTTGTATAAGTACATCATACCATGCAAAGTGCATCAGGGTAGCAGAAAAGAGTGCAGCATGGAGTGATACAGCCACAGAGAAGGTGCAGAGAGTGGAACAGTGTGAGAGAGAGAGAGAGAGGGGGGTGGAGAGAGAGAGAGAGATCAAAATTAACATTTGAGAGCTCCATTCAAAGCCTGATAGGGAGTGTAGAAGAGGCTGTTCTTAAATCTATTCAAATAGGTATTCAAACTTTTATATTTTCTGCCAGATAGAAGAGAGTATTACCCGGGTGGGAAGGGTCTCTGATTATATTGATTGTTTTCCTGAGGCAGAGGGAAATATAGATGTAGTAAATGAATGAACAGCTGTTTTGTGCGATGGCCTGGGCTGTGTTTACGGCTCACTGCAGTTTCTTGCGGTCGTGGGAAGAGTAGTTGCCAGACTGTGACGCATCCAGATAGAATGCTTTCTATGGTGCATCTATAAAAATTAATAAGAGTCCTTGTGAACATGCTGAATTTCCTTAGCTTCCTGAGGAAGTAGAGACATTGTTGTGCTTTCTTGACCATTGCATCAACGTAGGTAAACTAGGAGAGATTGATGGTGATCATCACTGCCAGGAACCTGATGCTCTCAACCATCTCCACCTCAGCACCATTGATGCAGACAGAGATGTGACCTCCACTCCGCTTCCTGAAGTCAAAGATCAGATCCTTAGTTTTGCTGACTTCAATGGAGAGATTAATTTCTTTGAACCATGTCACTAAGCACGCAATCTCTTTCCTCTGTTCTCTCTTGTTGTTGTTTGAAATCCAACCTACAACAGTGGTGTAAATGGAGTTGGGGTGGAATTTGGCCACACAGATGTGAGTGTATAAATAATATAGTAGAGGGCTGAGTACACAGTCTTGCAGGGCACTGGTGTTGAGGATTATGATGGAGGAGGTGTTGTCATCTATTCTTATTGATTGAGGGTGGTATATGTATGGAACGAGCTGCCAGTGGATATGTTGGAGGCTGGTACAATTGTAACATTTAAGAGGCATTTGGATGGGTATATGAATAGGAAGGGTTTGGAGGGATATGGGCCGGGTGCTGGCAGGTGGGACTAGACTGGGTTGGGATATCTGGTCGGCATGGACAGGTTGGACCGAAGGGTCTGTTTCCATGCTGTACATCTCTATGACTCTATGACTCTATTCAGTTACAGGTAGGGGAGCTGAGACCTAGATCTTGGAGTTTAGAGACGCGTTTGTTTGGAATTATGATGTCGAAGGCAGAGCTGTAATCAAAAAGTAGGAACCTGAATTAGATATCCTTGTTATCCAGATGTTCCAGGGATGAGTGTAGGGTCAGGTCAATGGCATCTGCTGTGGATCTTTTGCTTTAGTAGGCAAATTTCAATGGATCAATGTAATTTGATAGGCTGGAGTTAATGTGAGCCATGACTAACTTCACAAAACGTTTCATAATAATGATGGTCAGAGTCACCAGGCAGGAGTCATTGAGGCACGCTGCATGGTTTTCTTTGGTGCCTGGATGATGGTAGTCTTCTTGAAATGGTGTGGACTTCAGATTGTAGTAAGAAGAGTTTAAAGATGTCAGTGAATAGTCCCACCAGCTGGTCTACACAGGATCTGAGTGCAGCAAGGGATCTGGATGGTAGGCACATCGAAGACCAGAGGGAGTAAGTTTAAAGGTGGGGAGTTGGTGGTTGAAAGGACATCTGATGAAAAGCTTTTTCACCCAGGGTGCGGTCGAAATATGTAACGCACTGAGAGCGTGGTGGAATCAGATCCACTCACAACATTTCAGAAGCATCTGGATGACCACTTAAAATGGCAGAGTGTAGTAGGCTATTGGGCAAATGAGAGTACATAAGATTAAAGTAGTTTGGTGTTTGTTGGTCAACAAAGACATGGTGGGCCGAAGAGTCTGTTCCGACGCTGTATGACTCTAAGACTCTACTGAGATTGAAGAGAAACTCCCCCACTGGATCATGACTTTCAACCGAGCTTCACCAACAATGTTTAATTCAATAAGTAAAACAAGGTGACATGTACACAGTTAGAAAATACTGTTCAAGTTCAAAAAAATGTTGCAGTGTGATATTCTGACATCAAATTGACTTGTGTTATAATCCCAATTAATAGAGATGATGAAACCTATCTTGATGTATTTATTCCATTTAACATGGCAGTCATTCACTGAAAAATAAGTAGACATGGCTACAGATTTTCTTCAACTATAAATTAGAAGTTTATTATGTAAAAGAAGATGTCATAAAACAAAACAAACTCAGGTAATTAATATAGGTCATATCTTGAAAAATCATAAGACACTCAGCAAAGCAAAATTTTTATCTATCCTTCAAGACAATCACCACAGCAACAAATCCAAAAACATTACCCCAATATACCAAATGCTCACTTTTGACTCAGAACTAATTTTCCTAGTCCCTCTGTGTTAACTGTAATGTCTTCTTACATGAAAACTCACAAAATCAAAAGCTTAGACTTTCCCTCTGTTGAAGTAATTGACCAAGTTCCAACCAAACACAAGTGTTGAAGTTACACAATCTAACATTCCCAGGTAACTTATTCCCTGAGCTAGTCTCAACTCCTTACTCAGAGACAGAGAATATTCTGCTTCTGATTCAAGTCAGATCTCATCCAAAATGGTTCAAAACTTCTCTGGGTTTCTTAAGCTAAAATCAATTGTTTTGGTTTATCCTAAAACAAGAACAAGTTAAACAGCCCTCCAACTTGTCGTAAATGCAACGCAGTATGGACAATCTTATATTAACACTCCAAAGAATCCATACTCTTTGACATTTATTAGATTAGGCCATGGTTCCAGAAACACTAACTGACCAACTTTGTTAAAGTTTTTCTCAAAGTAATGAGCAGACATTTGCCAGTAGTTTAAAAGCTAAATTCTGAAAATGATTGTTAGATATATGTACACATACACACATACACCCACGCTTGGAAGGACTGAAACATACTTTCTTATTCTATGTGTACTAAAACTAAATGCTTTAATCCCAGAAGGCAAAAACAGTTACAAAATAATGTTTTAACATTCAAATGGTTTAAATATATACTTCTCCACCTCATTCTATGCAGAAGATGAACAGTCTCTGTTGAAAAAAATGTCTTGCGTTGAAAATAGCTTTTAAAAAAAAGACCACCCATAGAAAATCGTCTTTCAGCCAAGGGTTTTCTTAAAAAAAAGTAATTGAGGACTCACCTCATTAAGCAAATGACAGCATGATTGAGTTTTCAGAACAAAGCACTCACTGACTAAACACAAGCGATTGAAGCAATAATAGATTTAATTCAGTAAAGGTCACTCCAGGATAACTGAGTTTGCCACAGCACTATTGAATCAGTCTGTGAGCCCGAATATTTTTATTCTGCAGGCATTTTCCACAAAATACTTGATACACGTCTGATTGTGATTAACAATGTAGTTGGAAAATTAAGGAGACATTCTAGGGTTTCTTTCTTTTCTGTCTTCTTCAACGTGACAAAATCAAAACTTGCCCTATCATTGCATCCTTTGAAATTATTAGGTCCAACACCAAAGAAAATTTTGTCTGGTTGCTCCATGTTAGACACACCCTCCTGATGAAGGGCTTTTGCCTGCAATGTCGATTTTCCTGTTCCTCAGATGTTGTTTGACCTACTGTGCTTTTCCAGCACCACTCTAATCTTGACACCTTACATATGGCAAAACGCATATCCTACATGAATGCTATTTCAAATCAACTTAAAAAAGCACTCATTCAAAATTCATGCTAACACTTGATTAGATATTACAAGCATTCCAAATTTTCTGACCATACATAAACTGTTGATATAGCAACCAGACCTAAATTTTAAAAAAAAACAAAGAACTGTAGAGTCTGGAAATTAGAAATAAAATTAGAAGTTGTTGGAAAAACTTAGCAGGTCTGGCAGCAACTGTAGACAGAAAATGGAGTTAATCCTTTGGGTCCAGTGACCCTTCCTCAGTAACCATACCTTCCCCAATGACCCAACCTCTTCACTCCCACTGTTTTATCCCATCATATCTGTCAAACATTCCATTTTTACAATAAATCTCTTTCTGGTTGACATGATAATCCTCCATATGGTCTGAAAACCATATTCCTCTGTCCAACGCAATTTCTTTCATCTCTTTCACTCCCATTTTAACAATTCTTCTCTTTGGAAATTAGCTTCCATATAAGTAACTGATCTATTTTATCCCTCTGCTACCAAATTTAAGAACTCTTAAATTTCTACAATCTTGGAATTTCTTACGAAATCTATGATGACAACTGTAATATTGGTAAAGCTATTCCTGTGACTCTTGTCTAAATGACCTGTCATTGCCTTGATTATTTCAGAAACAACTAAGAGATGCAACAGTCTGACGCTCTGTACTTCTAAACGACTTAACACCATTCAAACTATGTTCATTGTTGTCATTTTCATTCAAAATGTTCCAAACTTAGAGTGCAGTTGATGACAGATACATCAATTTAGAGATATGATGATATCTTCCCCTACCTCCCACACTGCTCTTTCTCCATATTAATAATCTCCTTCACTCATCTAACCTTATTTTGCCTATGACATTTTTTTTGCCTTCTTCATCTGCTGTGCAATCTCCAACCACAAGATTGTGACTGTAACGCTCTATGTGACAATGAAAACCTGATTCCTTACAGGCCAAAAGTGAGGACTGCAGATGGTGGAAACCAGAGTTTAGATCAGAGTTGTGCTGGAACAGCACAGCAGGTCAGGCAGCATCCGAGGGGCAGGAAAATCGATGTTTCGGGCAAGAGCCTTTCATCAGGAATGGCCATTCCTGATGAAGGGCTTTTGCCCGAAACGTCGATTTTCCTGCTCCTCAGATGCTGCCTGACCTGCTGTGCTTTTCCAGCACCACTCTGATTCCTTACAGAAAGTTAACTGAGATTCCTTGTCTGCCTCACCAATAGTTATCATTATTGCTTTTTTTCTGACTTCACGTTTACCTTAATTCAGCTACAGCCATCCTTAGTTACTTCCATTGATCTGAAATGAGACTTCCAACTTTATGTACAGAGGAACCTCCATTATTTGAAGACACAGATGGGGAGTATTTCGTTCAGCTAATCGAATTCCGGATATCGAATGCCAGATAACATAGTTTTGCCAAGCATCAGGACTTTGCGATCTTGCCGAATAATCAGATATTTGGATAATCGAATGCCAGATAATCAAAGTTCCTCTGTTCTGAGAAAATTGACCGTAAATCAGATAAGATTTGATTAAACTGTATGCTAGCATTTTAAAGATCTGTTTACCTTGATAGATATGTTAACCCTGGTGTTACACCAAAAATCATATGAACCTAGATTGGTCAACCTTGCTAACATAGTCTGATAACAGGAAGAGCATTTATTTGCACAGGTCTATCTTTGGATTCCTTTTTGGCATTATACAGCCTGGCAGTAGGACCACAATCAAGTAGTCCAAGGTGAAGCCTGAAGCCTTATTTGAATCAATGAAGTGACCAAATTGTCAGTGCCTGTTGGCATCCCTCCAGCACTTCATCTGCATGAAGACTTGAATAATGTGCCATTTGCATTTCTGGTGGAGCAGTGAGAGAGCTGTTGGCAAAGACTGTGTACTTGGGGGCTGCTGAAAATCGGAGTAAACCCGTTGTTAATAATTGCAGTCAACAACATGCATTAGGCCAATACGTGCAGATATATCGACATAGGTAAAGAAAGTAACCCAGATTTAGGTAGCCACCCAAAACACCTGAAAAATTACAATTATTAATATTTGTATTGCAGGTCTTTGAAATGAATCCTTTTTGTTACATTTTCAGACTCAACAAGGATCACAATTTACTCCATGGCCAGTAAGAAGGCAGCATTATGGTGGTCCAAACTGTTAGTGGTCCCTAAAAAAGGCTAGGAGTCAGAGTGACAAGGAACTAATTAGCCTCTTATTAAAAATACTTTGATGGATTGATTTACATCAGTTAAAAATCCAAGGTTTTCAAAATTTAGAAAGGAATGATTGATGATCGGATTGCACGAAAGGAATAAAAAAGTCCCTAACTCTACTGAAGCACTGGGGTTAATGATGTTGTATGGTGATGATTTTGTGCAGATTACTATTTTAAATCGAGTGGAACAAGAATAGGTAGGAATATCTGGACGGCATGGACGAGTTGGAACGAGGGGCCTGTTTCCGTGCTGTACATCTCTATGATTTCAAATGGGAATTGAAGTAATAATCCCTTGCAGCAATTTTTGTGGTTAGTCATTTATAGGTAGTGTGTTTTGAAGTTTCTATCTCTCCCAATTTGTCCAAAAGTGAAGGAGGTTTATAGTTGCTTACTGCCCTGATTGTTTACGTAATTAGCTCCTTGTGCCAAGTTCCTCCATTTTGCAACACCAGTGGGAGCAGTGAGAATGAGGGCCAGGGGCTGCTGGGAAGGTAACTTTTTACCTCTTAAAGACTTATTTTGTGAATAGGTGAAGATACGGGGGTTGCTAGGCATGTGAACTGATATATTCAGGCTGTGGCACTGTTCTGTCTCCCACCTATCCTCGTCCTCTAATCAAAAAAAGACCGTGTGTGGAGGCTTGGTAAGGTAAGGTTTCTTTTTGTTTTTTGTTCATTTATTCAATCTCTCTTGGCAATTCAGAGCAGAGGGGATGGAGGCGAGGGTAGTTGCTTGCTCCTCTTGCAGGATGTGGGAAGTAAGTGTCGCCACTGGTGTCCCTGCTGACTCCGCCTGTGAGAAGTGGTCTCAACTCCAGCTCCTCACAGACCGCATTAGGGAAATGGAGCTGGAGCTGCAGCTGCAGCTGCAGCTGGATGAACTTTGGATCATTCAGGAGGCTGAGGGGGTGATAGAAAGGAGTTATACGGAGGTAGTCACACCTCAGTTACAGGACAAAGGTAGTTTGGTGACCGTCAGGAGAGGTAAGGGAATAGGCAGACAGTGGAGGGAGCCCCCATGGCCAATCCCCTCAACAATACATGTACTGATTTGGATACTGTTGGGGAGGACAACCTACCAGGGGAAAGCCACAGCGGCCAGGTGTCTGGCACTGAGCCTGACTCAGAAGGGAAGGGGGGAGAATAGGAGAATGACAGTGTTAGGAGATTCAATAATGAGAGGAACAGACAGGGGATTCTATGTTGCGAGTGAGACTCCAGGATTGTGCGATTTAAGAATCGCATCTCCAGGATTCTTAAAGGGGAGGGAGAGCAGCCAGAAGTCGTGACACACATCAGTACCAAGAACAGAGGTAGGAAAAGGGAGGAGGATCTTAAAAGTGAACATAGGGAATTAGGTTGGAAGCTAAAATGCAGGATGAGCAGAGTAGTAATCTCAGGATTGCTACTGGTGCCACGTGCTAGGAAGCTAGGAATAGAGAGTGAATCCAGATGAACATGGGGCTGCAGGGTTGGTGTAGGAGGGAGGGCTTCAGATATGTGAATCATTTGGATACCTTCTGGGGAAGGTTGGACCTAGTACAAGGAAGATGGATTGAACTTGAACTGGAGAGGCGCCAATATCCTGGGCAGGAGGTTTGCTCGAGCTCTTCGGGAGGGTTTAAATGAGATTGGCAGTGGAGTGGGAATCAGAGCTATGCATCGAATGATGGAGTAGGTAATGAACAGCCAGATACAGAGTGCAGAGTGTCTATGAGGAGGGATAGGCACTGGGTAGGGCAAAGGTGCAGCCAGTGTGATAGGTTGAAGTGTGTCTATTTTAATGCAAGAAGTGTGATGAACTCAGAGCATGAATCAGTACTTGGAGCTATGATATTGTGGCCATTACAGAGACTTGGATATCACAGGGGTAGGAATGTCTGTTGGATGTTCCAGGGTTTAAATGTTTCAAAAGGATTAGGGAATGAGGTAAAAGAGGTGGAGGAGTGGCATTGCTAATCAGGGATAGTATCACAGCTGCAGAAAGGGAGGTCGTTGAGGTGTTTGTCTACACAGTCAGTCTGGGTGGAAGTCAGAAACAGGAAAGGTATAGTCACTTTATTGGGACTTTTCTACGGGCCCCCAATAGCAACAGAGACATGGAGGTGCAAATTGGGAGGTAGATTTTGGAAACGTGTAGAAGTAACAGGGTTGTTGTCATGGGCGACTTTAACTTCCCTAATATTGAATAGAACCTACTTAGTTCAAATAGTTTGGATAGAGCAGTTTTTTGTCAGGCGTGCTAAGGAAGGGTTCCTGACATAATATGTACATAGGCTGACTAGAGGGAAGGCCATACTGAATTTGGTGCTTGGCAATGAACCATGCCAGGTATCAGATCTCTTGAAGGGAGAGCATTTCAGTGACACTGATCACAACTCCATGGTCTTTACTATAACCACAGAGAGGGATAGGAGCAGATGGTATAGGAAAGTATTTAATTGGGGGTGGGGAAATTACAATGCTATTAGGCAGGAACTGGGGCACCTAAGTTGCGAACAGATGTTCTCAGGGAAATTCACAACAGAAATGTGGAGGTTATTTAGGAAGCACCTGCTGATAGGTTTGTCCCACTGAGGCAAAGAAAGGATGATAGATTGAAAGAATTTTGGGTGACAAGGGATGTGGAACATCTAGTCAAGAGGAAGGAGGAGGCTTACTTAAGGTAGAGGAGGCAAGGATCAGACAGGGGTCTACAGGGTTAAAAGGTGGCCAGGAAGGAAATGAAGAATGGTCTTAGGAAAGCTGGAAGGGGCATGAAAAGCTTTAGTGGGTAGGATTAAGGAGAACCCTAAGGCATTCTACACATATGTGAGGAACAAAAGGATGGCCAGAGTGAGGGCCGATCAGGGATAGTGGAAGGAACTTGCACCTAGAATCGGAGGAGGTAGGGGAGGTCCTTAATTAATACTTTGCTTCAGTACTCAAAAACTGAGAGGTACTTTGAAATTTCTGAGGACTATGTGAAACAGACTGATTTACTAGAACAGGTTGATGTTAGGAAGGAGGATGTGCTGAAAATTTGAAAAACATAAGGATAGGTAAGTCCCCTGTGCCAGACGAGACATACTCAAGGTTACTACAGGAAGTGAGGGAAAAGATTGCTGCACCTTTGGCAATAATATTTGCATCCTCACTGTCCAATGGAATAGTGCCAGATGATTGGAGGTTGGCAAATGTTATTCCCTTGTTGAAGGAAGGGAATAGGGATATGTCAGTGATGGGCAAAGTATTGGAGAGGATTCTGAGAGACAGGATTTATGATTACTTGGAAAACCATAGTTTGATTAGAGATTGTCAGCATGGCTTTGTGAGGGGCAGGTCATGTCTCACAAACCTTATTGAATTCTTTGAGGATGTGACAAAACACATTGATGAAGGTCGAGCAGTGGATGTGGTGTACATGGGTTTTAGCAAGGCATTTGATAATGTTCCCCATGGGCAGGCTCATTCAGAAAGTAAGGAGGCATGGGATACAAGGAAATCTGTGCGTCTGGATACAGAATTGGCTGGCCCATAGAAGACAGAGGGTGGTGGTAGATGGAAAGTATTCAGCCTGGAGCTCAGTGACTAGTGATGTTCCACAGGAATCAGCTGTGGGACCTCTGCTCTTTGTGATTTTTATAAATCACTTGGATGAGGAAGTGGAAGGTTGAATTAGTAAGTTTGCCAGTGACACGAAGGTTGATAGAGTTGTGGACAGTGTGGAGGGGTGTTGTAGGTTGTAACAAGACATTGACAGGAAGCAGGCTCAAACTGAGATGTGGAAGATGGAGTTCAACCTGGAAAAGTGTGAAGTCATTCACTTTGGAAAGTCAAATTTGAATGCAGAATGCAGAGTTAAAGGCAAGATTCTTGGCAGTGTGGAAGAACAGAGGGATCTTGGGGTCCAGTCCATAGACCCATCAAAGTTGCCACCCAGGTTGATAGGGTTGTTAAGAAGGTGTATGGTGTGTTGCCTTTCATTAGCCGCAGCAGCTCTATAGAATCCTGGTTAGACCACACTTGGAATATTGTGTTCAATTCTGTTCACATCATTATCGGAAACATGTTTTAGGAAAGCATTACAGAGGGTGCAGAGGAGACTTACCGGGATGTTGTTTGGACTGGAGGGCAGGTATTATGAAGAAAGGTTGAGGAAGCTTGGGCTTTTCTCATTAGACCGAAGAAGAATGAAAGGTGACTTGATTGAGGTGAACAAGATGATAAGAGACATAGATAGAGTGGATTGTTACAAAGCTTTTCCCATGGTGGAAATGTCTATCATGAGGGGGCAAAATTTTAAGGTGATTGGAGAAAGGTTTAGGGGAAATATCAGAGGTAGGTTCTTTACTCAGAGAGTGGTGGGTGCATGGAATGCACTGTCAGCATTGGTAGTAGAGACAGTTACATTAGGGACATTTAGCAACTCTTAAATAGTTGGAAGTTAATACAATGAAAGGTATGTAGATTAGTCTGATCTTAGAGAAGAATAAAAGGCTGGCACAACATCGAGGACCGAAGGGCCTGTACTGTGCAGTACTGTTCTATGTTCTATGTTTAACTACACAATACCTTTAACATACCAGTGAACTGAATGCTTGCTGAGAACTTGGCATGGTGCTCCTGTCTCAACTGTGGATACCAATAATAATGTTAGACGGGATGGGGAAATAATTTTTAAATGCTTTTGATTAAAATTATGTTTTGCTCTATATCTCTCAATCCCCCTATTTTTGTGTCAGCTTTTAGTGGATTCTGGTCCTTCTCTTGCAAATGTCTTTGTCAGTAACATTATGTTTGATACCTCATCTCTCTCGCGTTCTTGTCTTTTCTCATCTGCATATGCATGTTTTTTTTTCCTCTTTTGTTCACTGTCTTTCTCTTGTTCACCCTATCTCACACTTTTCTCCCCTCATCCCAACATTCATTTGGATTTTATCAGCACTGTAAAAATTAGCTGAGAGATGGAGAATCCAGACAACAGTGAGAGAAGGTAGAAGTGCCTCACCCCTTGCCAAGGGTTGCCTGACTGGCCCCCCAACCTGATCTTCTGCTTACCAAATTAAGAGAACAGTCTGATCCCATAGGAGACTTTTATTGTGGACACATGCCCAAATTTTGTCACTGTTACATCGGCACTGCTGAGATGCCAGCCCTCAATTAGTTGGAAGTCCCTGGTGCTCGATACCAGAATGTCTAAAGTAGGGTCATTGAAAAAAATC
Source organism: Chiloscyllium plagiosum (assembly GCF_037043375.1). Lineage (NCBI taxonomy): Eukaryota > Metazoa > Chordata > Chondrichthyes > Orectolobiformes > Hemiscylliidae > Chiloscyllium > Chiloscyllium plagiosum. The sequence continues at coordinate 75,661,438 of NW_028270151.1, forward strand.
ATAGCTATTGTGCCCTTGTCTCTCATTTACACAATCCACAACAAAAAGCTTTAAGTTTGGCGTGCATCATAAATTAACTCGCCAAATTTTTATTAACCTCAATTGCCACAATCAGGGAAAGTTCTTCAGAAAAAAGTTGAGTCTTACTTCATTTATGAAACATGGCGCTAAAGGACAAAATTATGGTCATTTTCAATGTTATGGTAACTGTTATCTTACAAACTGCCATTTCACTAATTGTTACCTTATCAACTGGCAACTGCAACCATTTAATTTCCAGAATCAACTGTTCCTTTCAGTCTCTGAAGCTTGATAGTGCTGTGTGACTGCTGATATCTGTGCTTGGATTTTAGCAGCATCTTTTTGGTAGACTTCTCTAACTGTTGCTTCATAATCTATTTTCAAACTTGACATTAAGCTTTTCTAACATCCTCCTCAGCTATAGAAGTTCTGTAGATTACATCTCTGCTTCTTCCTTGAAAGAAACCTTCAGTACAGTATGTCCCTGACTCTCACTAGCAGACTTGCCTGACATTTATGCCAATTAATAATATCTGAATGTTCAGCAATGGTTATATCCAAATTTTAACTTCAGCTTCTTTTTTTTCCTGAATAGCCAACCAACAGTTTGCTGCTGTTGAACTGATTCTTGGTGGGCTGTTTCTGAAACTTTCCCTTCAATGTATCAACATATTGTGTGTACATTGTAATAGGAACGTGTTGCAAAATGTTGATTTCCGCTGAAAGGGCTGAGGTCCTGTCCACCCTCTTGGAAGCTTCAAGGCTTATAAGTCTGTGTCAAAATTTTGAGATCTCCTATATGTTCAATGAAAGATCCTTCCCTATCCCCATAATCTAAGATTGATTGGATGTTGAGGTTACCTTGCTGCCTGTAGAAGATTCTGAAGCTTCACTGGTGTTTATTTATGATCAAATTGCCAGAAGTTCCATTTAAGCTGCTGTTCCTTTAAATTCTAGGATGGCTACAATTCATTTCCTGATTCACCAAATCATCAGCCTCAGTCATGATTTGGAGGTGCTGGTGTTGGACTGGGCTGTACAAAGTTAAAAATCACACAACACCAGGTTATAGCCCAACAGGTTTATTTGGAAGCACTAGCTTTCGGAGATGAAGGAGCGGTGCTCCGAAAGCTAGTGCTTCCAAATAAACCTGTTGGACTATAACCTGGTGTGTGATTTTTTTAAATCAGCATCAGTGGCAGCTTCATTTACTGTGAGTCGATTCTAAAGGAGCAATCCAGCATGGTCTAGAGTGGCCTCTTGTGGCTGGCCACCTTCGTTCTTGGTGCTTACTTTTTCTGCTTCTTGTGTCCTGAGAGAATTGGAAGATCTGGAATATCTTCTTGTGGTACAGGGTTAGAGTATAAACTGTGTCATCTTCAGTTGCATCTGTAACTCCTTGTCAAGAAAGACTCAAAGCCACAAAAGCATCTGTTCTCAACTTAGACTCAAGATGATCAGGATTGCCATAGAGAGGACTTATGATTTGAATTAAAAAAAACACTAATTGCTGGAGAAACCCATCAGGTCTGGCAGCATCTGCAGAGTGAGAAACAGAGTTAAGACTTCAATTCCAACATGGCTTCTTCTCAACTGTTTAGGATTGAAATGTTAACTCTCTTTCTCTCCACAGCTGCTGTAAGACCCACTGAGTTTCTCCAGCATTTCCTGTCATTATTACATGCGTAACCACGTTTACAGGATAAACATGAACAATTGTTTTTTTCCCACTCATACATTGACCACTTCAAGCACCCAAGGGACACTACTCCCATGGTACGTGCTAAAACATGACAGAAATCATATGTTTAGTTTTCTATGCTTCCCACTTTGAGATTTCTTTGCTATGCTTGTCACAGGTTGAGCTCTTTTCTTGCCAAAGGCATCAAAGAGCAAAGAAACATACTTTGATTTTATAAAGCTGATTTAAGAAGAAAATAAAAATGCAAGTAACAGAATTCACAATGCCCATAATTTTGGTTCAGAGTGAGGTTTAAATGATGTAGATCTCCCAAATTGGGATGTAGTTCCACATGGATCCTACCCCACTTGTATTTTTACAAACAGCTCTGGAATGGTTTGTGGGCAATGGGGTTAGGTGCAATTGTGATGGATTAACCATTCTCTGGTAGGAAATGGTGAGAATATAAGCCTTTAGATGATCACGGTAATTGTGAGCTATTTATTTCCTGAATAACTTTACTCATCATTAGCCTTAGCGTCCCTGCGCTTCTTCTGCCTTCAAGATATGAGATTTTATATCTGCCCAGTTTTAAAAAAATCTGAATAACTATCACGAATTGTGGTGTCTTATCTGCATATGATCATTTGAAAATGTGTTCCCCTTGCTTCTGTAATGGTGACCTTACTTTTATATTATCTCAGCATTTATATTCTTTTGCTTACTCCACATGAAAAAATACTTGTAATGTTTAAAACATATTAATGAAACCAACTGGTGCTGCAACATCAATACAGCATGTAATATGCAGATGGGGAATTCTCAGTGGGAATACTGAAGTTATTTTGCAAATGAGGAAAATGTGATAACTGGATATCATGAAATGAATTATCACTCAGGAAATCATTCTATACTCCACCATTCATCTGTGAATTTTAAACATTGTTTCCAATAATTTTCTCTCAAACAATAATAGGGTCTATTATGAATAGAAAGTGATATGCAATGAATCTTCATCTCTCTCTCTCTCAGACATTATAGAATATCCTCAGTGGGGGAGGGGATGGTGAAATTAAACTTGCAGCATCACAGTCGAGACTGGAAGACATTTTACAACAAAGGCATAAGGCAAGGATAAGACAAGTTGCTGGAGTTGTAGGGGTATATTAGAGAACGGGGGATAAGGGGAATTATAGGTATGAGAGTGAATTAGAATGTACTATGCTGTTATTTGGAATATATTTTGGGTGAAGTCAGAATTTTTGATGCATTTATGGAAATCTTTACATTGATAGAAATCTCTATCCTGTTTCATCCCTCCATGAAATTCTACATTCCACAGTCTGAATTTTATTCCTTATCCATTCCGAAGGTGTTGCTCATTGATTGTTGTGGGATGGGAGTGAAAGAAAAGACTTGTGCCATGCAGAGACAATGGACCATCTACCAAATCTGATAATAAACACATCTGGTTAGTAAGACACTGTGCGTAACGAAATAAAATTGCACCTGCATTCATAGAATCCCTACAGTGTGGAAGCAGGCCATTTGGCCCATCGAACCCACACTAACCCCCCCTCACCCAGACCCAAACAAGACCTACCCCACCCAGATCCATCCTCCATCACTTGTAACTCTGCACTTCCCATTGCTAATCCACCCAGTTTGCACATCCCTGCATACTATGGAGAATTTCCCATGGCCACTCCACCTAACCTGCACACCTTTGTACTGTGGGAGGAAACCGGAGCACCCAGCGGAAACCCATGCAGACACGGGGAGAATGTGCAAACTCCACACAGGCAGTCACCAAAGGGAATTGAACCTGTGTCCCTGGCGCTGTGACGCAGCAGTGCTAACCATTAAACCACTGTGTTGCCATGTTGGAGGGAAGATCATTGATGAAACAGATAAACATGTTTGGGCTTAGGATACTACCTTGAGGAACTCCTTGCAAAAATGGCCTGGAGCTGAGATGACTGACCTGCAACAATGACAACCATCTTCCTATGTTCCAGGTATGAATCCAATCAGTGGACAGTTTGCATCTAATATCCATTGATTCCAGTTTTGCTAGGGTTCTTTGATGCTGTATTCACTCAAATGCAGCTTTGATGTGAAGGACTGTTATTGTCATGCTCACCTCACCTCTGGAACTCAGCTCTTTTGTCCATGTTTAAACCAAGGCAGTAATGAGGCCCTGGTGGAATGCAAACTGGATGGGACAGAGCAGGTTATTTATGAGCAAGTGCTACTTGATAGCTCTGTTGATGATCCCCTCCATTACTGATTGGCCAGAAGTAGACTAATGAGGCGGTAATTGACCGGGTTGGATTTGTCCTGCTTTTAATGTACAGGATATGCTTGGGCAATTTTCCACATGGTTGGGTAAGTGTAAATGTTGAAACTTTACTGGAACAGCTTGGCCAGGGGACCAGCAAGTTCTGGAGCACAAGTCTTCAATATTATTGTTGGAATGTCGTCAGGGCCCGTAGCCTTTACTGTATCCAGTGTCTCCAACTGTTTCTTGATATGGAATGGAGAGAATCAAATTGGCTGAAGATGGTACCTGTAATGCTGGGAACAACTGGAGGAGACCAAGACAGATCATCCATTCGGCACTTCTGCCTGAAGATTTCTGTGAATGCTTCAGCCCTATCTTTTGCATTGAGTTCTGGGCTCTTCCATCATTGAGGATGGCAATATTTGTGGAGCCTCCTCCTCCATTATGTTGTTTAGCTATCAACCACCATTCACAATTGGATGTCACAGGACTTCAGAATTTAGATCTAATCATAGAATCATAGCATCATAAAGTTGTACAGCACTGAAATAGACTGTTTGGTCCAACTTGTCTATGGCCACCAGATATTATAAATAAATCTAGTCCTATTTGCCAGCATTTGGCCCAGACCCTTCTAAACTGTTCTAAACCCATCTAAACCCTTCCTATTCATATACCCATCCAGATGCCTTTTAAATGCTGTAATTGTACCAGTTTCCATCGCTTCCTCTGGCAGTTCATTCCATACATGTCCCACCCTTGGCATGAAAAGTTGCCCCTTAGGTCCCTTTTATATCTATCTCTCCCTCCTACCCTGAACCTATTGATCTGTTGGCCTTGCACTCCCTTAACTCCATCTATCACTTGCTGCTGATGCTGTTGGCGTGCAAGTAGTCCTGTTTGGTCACTTCACCAGCTTGACACCTGATATCTCGGTATGCCTGGTGCTAATCCTGGCATGCCCTCCTGCGCTCTTCATTTTTATGGCTAATAACTGCAACTCATAAATAGCTGCACCAACACTCATTTACCTATGTTTGAACTCTCAGTGGCAGCTTGTGATGCATGTATAATGAATGCTGTTCGTAAAAATTACATTTAAGATGTACAGATGGATGCTCTATAGTGCATTGCTCCCATTCCAAGTATTTTTTCTTTAATTCATTCATAAAATGAGAGTGCCTCTGGCAAGGACAGTGTTTGTGCTCAAACTTCATAGCCCTTGAAGAGGTAAAGGCGAGGTGCCTTCTTGAACTGCTGCATCCATTTGGTGAAGGTGCACCCAAAATGCTGTTAGTGTGGTCAACCTATGATTTGACCCATTCCAACTACATTTGTGTTTGTCCATTTAGATCTCAATTTTGAATTGGACTGTAACATGGGTGAGAAGAACCACTTCCATTTACATATCATTTTCCAAGACTCCAAGACATTGCAAAGCACTCTGTAAAATTTAGATAGCTGCTCTGAGGACATCAGATGCTCATCAGAAATCTACTTTAAAATGACAGAGGATTGTACACAGTTGCTTAAATTGGCTGGAGAGCTGATTGTGATGCAGGTTGATGCCAATAACATAGGATTAATTCCCATTATTATTCCCAAGAGATTAATTCGGTTTGAGATCATCATGAAGGTGCTGCCTCCTCAATCCCACCTTTTGTCTGAGGTGTAGTCACCCTCAATTTAAACTCACCATAGTTGGCTCTTTGGTGAGAGAGTAGGACAATGGTGAATTTACCTTTTAATTTAAACAAAATGGCAGAGGCTGCAGAATTGATAACACTGTCACCAGTCATTAATTTATTTTAGTTGTTACATCCACCTGCAAAATAATTTTCAAGTATAAAGAGAGCTTTGCCCACACTTTGAAGGGTAATGGATATTCCTCACACCTGTACTATTGCCAGCACAGCACTTGTGTTTCCCTTCATTCTCTAGACTATGTATACGCCCTAGAAATTGAACATTTTGTTTGCAGAACTTTCCTGCTTCTGGTCATGTAACATTGATATGTTAATAAGCTTTAACCTTGAGATGAGAAGATAATTGCCTGAAGGTATAATTAACACTGAACAATCAATAGCATTGTACAGGAATGTTCCAATGAATGCTGTGCAACTCAGTCTGCCTCTCAGTTTGTTCTCGTAGATGGTGATATGTTATCAAGTCTACATGGTGGTGCTGTGGGACACTACATACTGTTTGCCTTAATGCATTTTCTCCTTTGGAGTCTAGAATTACTCAATGATCAAGTGTTTAGTCTCATGGTCACTTTCATTTCCATGGTAATGGTATATTATTGTTGTAGTTATAACTCTGTCAGCCAGCACAGATAATTGACGACAACCCTAATAGATGTTTCCTCACTGAGATCCAATGATGATCATGGTCTAGAACACCTAAATACTTAACTCCCTCAGAATCTTGCAATCTTTCTCTGTTGAAATAATACTTTTTTTCCTGCCAAAATGAATAATTCACATTTTTTGACATAATAATCAATCTTCCAATGTCATCTTGATAATATAATTTCCTACCTATCTTGGTGTCATCTGCAAAGTTAGCTACCATGCCTTTGCTGGTCTGATCTAAGTCATTGATGTGTATTGTAAAAAGCTGACGTTCTGACATGGACTCTGCGGTAATACAAAATAAAGGTGTTGGAGATCTGAAACAAAATCAGAAATTGCTGCAGATCTCCACTTGTCACATCCTGCAAATCTGAAAAAGACCTAGTCGAGCAAGCCATCCACATTCTATCAGTCAAGCAAGCTGCTATCTGTATGAGAATGTTACCCCTACACTATGAACATTGTACTTTGCAGAATAAACTTTTATGTAGCACCTTGTCAATGCCTTCTGGAAATCCAAGTGCAGTTTGTCAATGGGCTCTCCTTATCCACATAACATGCTATTCTTTCAATGAATTCCAATAAGTTGGTTAAACATGATATCCCTTTCACAAAACCATGCTGAGGCTTCCCGAATACCTTAAAATTTTCCAAGTGCCTGGCTATGCCCTCCTTAACAATTGATTCCAATGCGCTCCTTATGACAAATGGCAGGCCAACTAGCCTATAGTTTCCTATTTCCTGCTTCACTACCTTCTTAAATAAAGGGATTATACTTGTTTTTCCAAGCTGTAGGAACCTTTCCAAAATCCCTTCACTAGCTAATTAGTCACCTCTTTTAAGACACAGTGATGAGATCCATCTGTACATGAAGACTTGAGAGCCACTACTCCACCACTTTACTCAGTTCTGCTTCATTCATCAAGTTCTCTTTTCTTTCTATCTGCTAATTTAAAGCTATTACTAAGGTTTGTTTGTATCCTCTATAGTAAACAGAGGCAGAACATGTCAACTTTATCTGCCATTTCCTTATTATCTACAATTAGTTCCCTATTGTCAACTGCTAAAGGAACATTCACTTTGTTTGCAGCCTTCCTTTTCAAATATTAAATGGCCATGTCTCAAAGACGAAGGGAAGCAATTCCAAGTCGAGGAGAATTGACATCACTGGGGGTCCCAGTCCAGTCAGCCAAGGATATTATCTGCTCAAAGTGTAGGAACTGGGCATGGTCATGAGTCAGTCAGGATCAGAGGGTCAGGTACAGGTAGTAGGCCAATACAAACAGTCCAAAAATTCATGGTTCATCAGTCAGGAAGCTACATAGAGAGCAGTATAGGGCTTGGCTGGCCATTCATGTTGGTCAGGGGATGTGCCACAGACAAACTGCAAGTCAACGGGAGTTAGCACGGGACACTGCTGTGGTACAGAAGTGGGTGAATTGAATGTTCAGGATTGGAGGCAGCAACTTGGGTCACCAAGAAGAGAAGAACAGTGGAGAAGCAATATTTAACTTTTAAAGAGGGGACCCGGTGGTGCATGGGAGGAATTGGATGCTTCAGGGGGGAGATTTATGGGTGGTGACCACCAACAAAGGGGTAGTGCAGAGCACAATGGCAGGCAAGACTTATCTGTAAGACTAGGGCTCAGGGGATAATGATGAGAGTGACAGCAAGTCCAGATGGTGAGTTGGAACATCTGGACAATTGTCTGAATATACAAACAAGAGTTGACCATTCGGCCCTTCAAGCCTGCTCCACCATTCAATAAGGTCATAGCTGATCTGATTTTACCCTCAACTCCGCATTCCTGAATCTCCGCAGTAAAATTTCATCCCCTTGGTAACCAAAAATCTATCTACCTCTGCCTTAAAAATATTCTGCGAGTATTGCCTTTTGAGGAATGGATTCCAAAAACTCTCAAACTTCTGAAACAAAAATCATTTCCTCGTCTCTATTTAAATAGTATTTTTTTAAAATAAAACTATGACCCTAGTTCTACAAGGAAATGTCCTTTTCACATTCCCCATGTCAAATCTCCTCAGGATTGTGTATGTTTCAATTACGTCACCTCTGACTCTTCTAAACACCAGAGGATACGGGCCCAGCCTTTTTAGCCACTCCTCATAAGGCAAATTGTTTATTCCAGGTATTACTGTCGTAAAGCTTCTCTGAATTGTTACGAATGCATTAACATCTACCTCTATGTGCAGTGACCAGAACTGCATAAAGTACTCCAGATGCAATCTCACCAATGCCCTTTATAACTGAAGGAAAACCTCCCTACTCTTACATTCAGTTCTCCATGTAATAAAACATAACATTCTATTAGCTTTCCTGATTATTTGCCGTACCTGTGTACTAACTTTCTGTGATTCACGCATCAAGATACCCAGATCTCTCTTCATCTCAGGTGGGTGGCATGGTGGCACAGTGGTTAGCACTGCTGCTTCACTGCGCCAGAAACCTGCATTCAATTCCCGTGTCAGGTCACTCTCAGTGTGGAGTTTGCACATTCTTCCCGTGTCTGCATGGGTTTCCTCTGGGTGCTCTAGTTTCCTCCCACAGTCCAAAGATGTGCGGGTTAGGTGAATTGGCCATGCTAAATTGCCTGTAGTGTTTGGTGAAGGGGTAAATGTAGGGGAATGGGTCTGGGTTGGTTGTGCTTCGGCGGGTCGGTGTGGACTTGTTGGGCCGAAGGGCCTGTTTCCACACTGTAAGTAATCTAATCTCTGCAATTTCTCACCATTTAATGTTTCTTTTTCTATTCTTTCTGCCAAAATGGACAGTTTCACACTGACCCTGATTGAACTCCATTTTCCTCTTCAGGTAACCTATTTATATCCCTTTGAAGGCTCCTCTTCATAACTCACTTTCCTACCCATCTTTGTGTTACCAGCAAACTTAGCCGCCATTCACATGGGTTCACCTGTAATTACCAGGTTGAGCCTGTGACATGGTGCCAAACACAACCTGTGTTGTCTTCCATATTGTCTCGACTCCTAAATTTGAACTACAAATGGAAAACAGCCCAGAGTGGACAGAATCAGTGCTGTTCTCAGTCCCAACAGATGGGCTCCACTTACAAATAAGAAGTCCAACAATGGTTAATAGCATCAATCAGAATCTTGCCATGTATAGATTGAAGTAATCTGTAATCACAACATCCCGCACATGAAACGCATGTACTGTTCAAAGATGTGGGATGGAAATGCTGTTCACAAGCAATCCTGAGCAGGTCATTGGCCTTTGCAGATTGGTGATAGTCATCTCTATGAAGTAGAAGTAGAATCACAGGCGACCTTAAAAGTGACCACTTCGACAGGCTGCGAGCACAGCTTTCCATTTTCATGCAGCACTTACACTCTCTTACCGTCTGTGTCACATGATAGATGCTGAATTCATTGAAGTAAAGTCCAATGTTCGAAGTACAATGTAGAGGGATTGCATGGCCCACCTGGTTGGAGTGTTCCATGGCACATTGTATGCCAAACCATCAATTTTGAGTAATCCTAATTCTAATCGCTCACATTGTAAAGGACATATCCTGTTCCTTATATTTCCCACGTAGGTTCACTGGAAATGTGACCAGTGCGTCCAACCACAGGAGGGGTGATCATCACAGTTGCTGAGATACATCAAATGGAAGAGGAACAGATGTTTGCTTTTGTTGTTGGAAAACAAAAGTGGTTGGTTTGAAATGTTTCAAAGCTTCCTTACCTGTGATGGTCCCAGATTGAATAACGAGGAGGTGCTGGGCTACAATGGGCACTGAGGAAGGAGCAGCTGTGACTTCGAGCAGGTTGTTAATGGAAAGTGGTAAGAACAGGTCAGCCGTATGGCTTCGGTGTTAAAAATTGCAATAGATGTAGGAATTTGCAGTTGTGTATGCATGGAAGCGTTACCTGTACCACCTATGTGCCCTGGGAAGCATTGGTTTGAAGCATTGATGTCCCATTATGTGCACAGTGGAAGCCAACTCCGGACTGCCAATTCTACACCAATGGCAAATCTTCAGAAATGGCACCAGTGCCAGGGATCCCAGCAGTGGTGAGTACTTCCACCTTCAGCGATTGGGAGAATCAGGCCAGCTTCAGACAAATGGCATGGTCAATGAAGCAAAATTGGAACAATAGCATGGTGACTCAGTGGTTAGCACTGCCACTTCATAGGGTCAGGGACCCAAATTCAATTCCACTCTCAGGTGACTAAGTGTGTGGAGTTTGCACATTCTGCCTGTGTCTGCATGGGTTTCCTCCGGGTGCTCCAATTATCTCCCACAGTCCAAATATGTGCAAGTTCAGTGGATTTGCCCCATTTTCATGCTAAATTGCCCCATAGTGTCCAGGGATATGTGGGCTAGGTGGATTAGCCATGGGAAATGCAGGGTTACAGGGATAAGGTAGGATGCTCTTTAACCCTCTATCAAACTTGACCAAAATTGCAATGAGCTGGTTTCTGATAAGATTCAGCCCTGTAGGTTTGTTTCCATTGTCTTCAATGGAAACAAAAAGTGAACAAGTGAACAAAGAAGGTGAACACTCTGATAGTGGCTGCTTTAAGTCATCAGTAGCATGACACCATACATCCAAAAAAATTAGCCTTCATGTTGAAACACATTTTCTCTAAATTAGCCAAATGCAGCATTTTACTGAGATGCAAAACAAAAGAAGTTTCACTCTCAACACAGCATGGTGTTGGCATGGTGGCTCAGTCCCAGGGCCATGGCTTCGATTCCAGCTTTGGGCAACTGTCTGTGTGAAGTTTGCACATTCTCCCCGCATCTGCGTGGAGTTTGCTCTGGTTTCCTCCCACAGTCCGAAAATGTGCAGGTTAGGTAAATTGGCCATGCTAAATTGTCCATAGTGTTCAGGGATGTGTAGATTAGGTGCATTAGTCAGGGGTAAATATAGGGGGATGAGTTACGCTTCAGAGGGTCAGTGTAGACTTGTTGAGCTGAAAGGCCTGTTTCCCCACTGTAGGGATTCTATGATACAGTCGGAAGCTCCATCTCTCTGTACACATTAAAGCTATTTTAAATTTTTAAAAGATCTCTCTGTCAAAGAGATTTGACAGTTAACCTCTTAAGGATGGCCTGTGACAATATAATTGACGGTTCTACTGACAAAAGAAAAATACAATTTAATTGTTTAACAGCCTGATAAATTTCATGCTGTCATAATCACAGACTGTAAGCATAATACAACTGACTGTCCCAAAGTCTGAACAGCCTCAGCAAACCAACCTCAGCCACAGCCTCCACACGTCCCACCATTCTCCAGTTGAATCTGAACACACCCTTGTGATATGCTGCTGGAAAATTATTGTCCATTGACCAAGCTTTTCCATTCCGCAGCCAACAATATTCTAATAATGTGCTCAGCAATTCCTGTGGGAAGGTCTTTGAAAGAGAAGAGAAAGGAACATTCTGACAGTGACCGAGGGAGAGAGTGGGCAGAGGAGACAAGCAATCCATCAGCTCACACAATGCCATTAGTTTCTAAGCAGTTGCCGTACCCTCTCGTTTGGATGTTGCATGGTGTACTAATTTCATGATGGGGGTGGGGGAATGGGTCGGTTTATTGTTAGGTAGCTTCAAACAGTTCTAATAACCTTTTCTTATGTTTTCAGGTTGATTGCATGACAAGCATCAGAATATATTTTGTAAAACACAAAACACCTATGACTCATTTGAAAATAACTGGTGTACTGCTTTCTCATTGCTCTTTTTTGGAACACTGCATTTAACTCAAAAGCTGTACGCTGCATTGTCTCCAAATCACGCCAGGTTGTTTCATTTTTTGGCCAATTAAAATTCGCCTGAACACCATATTGGGGTGGGAGGGGGGGTGTGCGGATGGTGCGGAGGAAGTGAAGGTGAAGAAATGGAATTGGATTTATTCAGATTAATTCTTCCATGTGTTTTTTTTTTCTCTGCTGATTTTTATGGCATTATTTCTAATGTCCCAGGATGTCACTTAACCCATGTCAGGAGTCTCAGCCTTTGTACGCATGAAATGGGTATTTGACCCCCAGGACAAAGGGAGGAATCAATTTAAAAATTCAAGCTTTAAAAATTCAAGCTTTAAAAATTCAGAAGATTTCAGTCTTTTCAGAATTTTTGAGGGTAAATTTAGTCTAACTCAATGGGTTAAGTGGTTGGAATATAATGACTAACTTAGAAAGTTGAGCCACTCAGTGTAAGATCAGCATTGGATTTGATCTTGTCAGTTTTCAAACAAGTGGGTTCAATTAAATTTGTTTCCATTCCTTTTGCATCAGTTTCAGAATGCCAATTTTTTGTCTCTTCAGACACGTTCCCCTGTTGACAATTCCTCCAAATGTAAAATTCTTCCTGAATTGTGGTACCAGAATGATACGCAATGCTCCATTAACGGTCTATCTAGTGATTTCACATGTTAAGGACAACTTCTTGCTTTCACAATCTATAAAGCTCTGGCTTGTGTAGGTCTTTATTTTAATTAGCTTTATCAACATGTCCTGCATATCTGAACCCTTAGGATTCACTAGTTTGAACTCACCTAAACAATTATACTAATTGACTACTTATCCATTCAAGTCTGTTACACCATAGATGTGTAGAAACCAGATTGGTTCTGACATGTAAAAAGAAATTGTTCAGGGAATGTGGGTGTCTGATGTGGGGGTAGAGTGGATGTGATTGGGAGAGTTGCTGAAGTGTTTTAGGGAACCACATCTGGGCAGGTAGAAGATCAGATCAGGAGCGGGGAGGCCAGGTCTAGGATAGGATTTGAGTGTCTGTGGGGAGTTGGTGTGAGGTGGAATGAGGGAGCAGGGATGGTTAATAGTGATGCAGAGGAAGGGTGGCAGTTTTATAACTAATGAGAGATTAGAGAAGGTTTCAATTTCTCTTACTTATCCCGGGTGACTATTCAGGTAAATGAATTGGAACCTCAGAAGAAGTGTCTGACTCAAACACAGAGTTAGGGACTTTTTTGAGGGTTCCAGATGCCAGGGAATTATCTATCGGATGTTCCAAGTGCACTGACAATCCCTGTGGAGACAGCTGCATTGGGACCTTACCATGTACCTAAACTATAATCTCTATCTATATAGTTGCAGCGGTCTTATCATCAAAAGACCTGGGCTATGGTTTTCAAGTACAATACCAAGAGCAATTAAGTATAGCAGTTACTGGTGAGCTAGGTTTAAAAGATTTCCAAAGAATGTGAGGTAAACTGAAAAAATACAGCCTCTGGCTCATAGGAATTGATCAAACTCGGTTACAGGAAGAGTACTGAGGCCATTGTAAGAGGGTAAGCAAACATAGAACGTCACAGCCCAGCTCTGCAGCTTATCTATGTTTCTCTGTAACCTACCTTCGTCACTACCCACAACTCTATAGACCTTAGTGTCATCTGCAAATTTACTAACCCCTCCTTCTCTGCCCTCATCCAGGTCACTTATATAAATGACACACAACAGTGGACCAAAAACAGAGCCTTGCGGTACCCCACTAATAACTGAACTCCAGGATGAATATTTTCCATCAACCACCACCCTCTGTCTTCTTTCAGCTAGCCAATTTCTGATTCAAACTACTAAATCACCCACAATCCCATGCCTCCATATTTTGTGCAATAGCCTACCAGAGGGAACCTTATCAAATGCCTTACTGAATTCCAAATACACCACATCAACCGCTGTATCCTCATCTACCTGTTTGGTCACCTTCTCAAAGAACTCAATAAGATTTGTGAGGCATGACCTACCCTTCCCTAAACAACTTATTCCTATCTAGATGATTATAAATCCTATCTCTTATAACCTTTTGCATGACTTTACTCACAACTGAAGTAAGGCTCACAGGTCTATAATTTCCAGGGTTGTCTCTACTCCCCTCTTGACCAAAGGAACAACATTTGCTATCCTCCAGTCTTCTGGGCACTATTCCTGTAGACAATAACGACATAAAGATCAAAGCCAAAGGCTCGGCAATTTCCTCCCTGGCTTCTCAGAGAATCCTAGGATAAATCCCATCCGGCCCAGGCGACTTACCTATTTTCACACTTTCCAGAATTGTTAATGCCTTCTCCTTATGCACTTCAATCCCATCTAGTCTAGTAGCCTGCATCTCAATATTCTCCTCAACCATATTGTCTTTTTCCAAGGTGAATACTGATAAAAGGTATTCATTTAGCTCTTCCCCTATCTCCTCTGACTCCATGCACAACTTCCTTGATTGGCCCTAATCTTTTTCTCGTCATTCTTTTATTCCTGATATATTGATAAAAAGCCTTAGGGTTTTCTTTGATCCTACCCGTCAATGACTTATATACCTTCCTGGCTCTTCTTAGCGCTCTCTTTAGATCTTTCCTGGCTAACCCATAACTTTCAAGCGCCCTAACTGAGTCATCACATCTCATCCTAACATATGCCACTTCTTCCTCTTAAAGAGAGATTCAATTTCCTTAGTAAATCACAGTTCCCTCGCTTGACAACTTCCTCCCTGCCTGATCAGTACATACTTATCAAGGACCCACAGTAGCTGGTCCTTGAATAAGCACCACATTTCAATTGTGCCCATCCCCTGCAGTTTCCTTCCCCATCCTATGCATCCTAAATCTTGCCTTTCCACCAGCTATGACTCTTGCCCTGTGTATATATCTGTCCCTTTCCATCACTAATGTAAACCTAACCGAATTGTGGTCACTATCACCAAAGTGCTCACCGACCTCCAAATCTAACACCTGGCCGGGTTCATTACCCAGTACCAAATCTAATGTGACCTGAACACTTGTTGACCTGTCTATATACTGTGTCAGGCAACTCTCCCAGAAAAACTGACCCATCTAAAGTTCTTGAACTATAGTATACCCAATCAATATTTGGAAAGTCAAAGTCCCCTAATACAACTACTCTGTCATTCTTGCTCCAACTGAGGATCATTTTTGTTATCCTATCCTCTACAGCTCTGGAACTATTTGGCGGTCTATAGAAAACTCCCAACAGGTAACCTCTCCTTTCCTGTTTCTACTCTTAGCCCATTCTACCTAATTAGAGGAGTCCTCGAACGTCCTTTCTGCAACCATAATACTGTCCTTGACTAACAATACCACGCCACCCCCTCTTTTACCATTTTCTCTGTTCTTACTGAAACATTTAAATCCCAGAACCTGCAATAACAATTCCTGTCCCTGCTGTACCTATGTCTCTGAAATGGTCACAACCTCAAAATCCCAGGTACCAACCCATGCTGCAAGTTCACCCACCTTATTCCGGATGCTCCTGGCATTGAAGTAGACACACTTCAAACCAACTTCATGTCTGCCGGTGCCTTCTTGCGATCTTGAAATCTTAGTTCTAACTTCACTACTCTCATCCTCCCATATAGTTGAACTACAATTTCAGCTCCCATCCCCCTGCTGAATTCGTAAATCCACTCAAAGCGCTTGTATTACAATTCTAAATTATTCCTTTAGATTTTCACAGGTAGGCACAGTAACCACCAAGATTCACTTGTAATAGATTTTTGACAGATCATTTCTAACAGTTTGTGGTCAGTACAAACAATTAAATGCATGCATATAAAACTCATATCCATGAAACTGGAGGCAGGAGTTTCTTGCAGTTTCAGAGCAATTAGCCTGAGCTGTTGGAAAGACCTCAGTGCCAAATATAACAGGCATCCTGTAAAAAGACATACTCCAGGGCCTGTCTAGGATGCATCTATTTCCAGCACAATAAGCGTGGAGAGTTCATACTATCAAAGTACACATTTGTTGGATGATAAAATATTTGAGAGATTGAAAAATATACTTATAACCTTCTTGTTAATTATGTGATTTTGTCGAGAAGGTGAGGTGATAATTTGGTCACAAAATTTGGAATATAAGAGTATAAAATGTTCATGAAACCAAAACACCTTTCCAAGTTCTGAACCCAAAATGTTAACTCTTTCTCTCCACAGATGCTGAGGAACCTGCTGAGTTGTTACATGAATTTCTGTTTTCATACCTTTCTAATTCACATATGTCTTGTGATGCATGTATATTATGTACATCTTCATGGTGTTCAAATGTATTGTAAACATTGAATCATGCAATCATGCAGTATAGAAGAGATCCTTTGGCCCATTATGCTTACAATGTGACAATATCATGGTTTTGAGAGGTGTATTTTGTCCTGAGTTTAATTTAATGGAATTTTGATTCAGAGCTGCTGAACAACAAGCTCAAACCAAGAAAATAAGCTGTTTGCAAAGCCTTTTCTTTAAAAAAAATTGGAACAATAAAAGCAACCTGAATGGATGGAGTCAAGTTCCCACACAACCAGAATTTTTAGTTTCAGCTTTCTGCAGTTGCTGGGGTCTTTAAGCTGGAGGCGGAAGTTCTTACTCCTCTCTGTTACAGCTAAAAGTACTTGGAATCCAGGGTAACTTAGCAACTTGGATCCAAATTTGGCTTAGTGGAAGGAGATAAAGGGTGGTGGTAGAAGGCTGTTTGTGTGACTGAAGGCTGGTGTCTCATGGCTTACCACAGGGATCAGTGCTGGGTCCCTTTAATGTTTGTCTTATTTATAAATGATTGAGATGAAATGATCAAAGTTGCAGATGACATGAATAGCAGGACACTGGAAAGGTCAAAGAAACAGTTGGATCTCGGTGTGGTTGTCCAGAGATTATGGGCGTCACGGTGGCTCAGTGGTTAGCACTGCTACCTCACAGCATTAGGGACCCAGGTTTGATTCCAGCCTTGGATGACTGTTTGCATGGAGTTTGCACATCCTCCCCATGTCTGTTTGGGTTTCCTCCCACTGTCCAAAGATGTGCAGGATAGATGAATTGGCCAGGTTAAATTTCCCAGAGTGTTCAGGAATGTGTAGGTTAGGTGCATTAGTCAACGGTAAATGTAGAGTAATAGGGTAGGGGAATGGGTCTGGGTGGGTGGCTCTTTGGAGGATCAGTGTAGACATTTAGGGCCAGAGGGGCTGTTTCCATACTGTAGGGATTCTATGATTCTATGAGATCCTTGAAGATGGAAAATCAGGTTAGTAAATTAGTTAAGGTGACAGGACACGACTTTATCAGTCCTGTAACAGATTGTAAGAGCAGAGAGGTCACATTAGACTTATACAGAAGTTTGTTTAGGCCATAGCTAGAGTACTATCTGCAGTTGTAGTCACCGCACTATTGGATTTCTTTATCAATCGCCCATGCGGGACATTATCAAAGCTGTTGCTGAAATCCATATACAGGTAAACTGTGTCAACTGTACTACTCTCACCCCTACACCGGTCACCACCTCAAAAAATTCAATCCAATTTGTTAGACATGCCCTCCCTCTGACTAAGCTGTGCTAACTATCCCTGATCAAATCTTGCCTCTCCAAGTCAAGCTAATTCCTTCTCCAGAATTTTCTCCATTGGTTTCCCTACCTCCAATCTGATACTCACTGGTCTGTAATCCCTTACTTATTTCTATTGCACTTCTTGAAAAAAGTGAAACCAGATTAGCTGCCCTCCAGTCCCCTGGCACCTCTGTTATGGCCAGAGAGGAATTAAAACATTCCCCTCATCTCCCACAGCAGCCTGGAATACAATTCATCCAGACCCTGAGGATTTGTCCACTTTTAAGTCTGCCAAAATCCCAACACCTTCGGACTCCCTCTGTCAAAATACCCCAGAACCTGGCAGTTCCTGAATTATGTGTTCAGCTAGCCGAACACAAGGTATGATAATAAACTGGTAGCTCATTTAACCACTTTCATTCATTTCAATTTGAAACAAATGTAATGCAAGTCTAAATCAGGCCATTGATTTGCTACTATATGTTTTGTGCAGCTTCTGAAGTCTTATTTCAGCCACAATAATGGGTATGAATGCAAAAACTATTTTTATTTCTTGATATCTGCTGAGCAATTCAAATTTGCTCAAATTTTTTTCTCCTATCAAATTTTTAAACGTATAAATGTTGTGTCCTGATTATCAGCAGTGTCTAAACAGGATCTCAACCTGCAAGCCAGTAATCATCCAGACATAAGCATGGGGAGTGAAAAATAACCAAGAACATTCATTTCACACTAATACACAGAGCCATTTTTAAAAGACTACAAACAATGATGTTGAATGTGGCTCTGTGTGCCAGTTTGAAATGGATGTTCTTGGCTATTTTACACTCTCAGTGCCACCCTCTAGATGCTTATTAGATTTGAAGCCCATTGAATCAATGGAGGGAAGGATAGGCACTTAGAAATTTTTACTATTTTAAATGGATTAACAATCTGATACTAACCTTTTTTGAAGATCAATTAAAACCAGAAAACCACAGAACGACCTAACACAACCTTATCGGTGACACTGGAATATATTAGTATCTTCGCTGTCACTAAGTCAAAATCTTGAAATTGCACACCCCCCAACCCCCACCCGAAATGAATTATGCGTCCACCTACAGTAAATGGACTGCAGCAGTTAAGAAGGCAATTTCCCATCACCCTCTCAAGGGCAACTAGGGACAGGCAGTAACTGTTGGCCACTCAGCGATGCCTATGTTGCACAAGTGAATTAAGAAGAAATCTGTTTAGTCTCAGTTCCCAGACCTGTACCTGTACACAATTTCCTATTTGAAAGATTGATTCATTTGATTAATATCAATTATGGATTTCACTTCCACTCATTTTTGCTCTAATGATTATTTATGTGTTTACCTTCCCTTAACTCTTCCTTTGTCTGTTTTGTCATTCTTCAACTTATGATTTGCTGCATTAACTAGCAGAAATCTTGTTTGCCCCTTATTAACATAATTTATGCACATATTGACCATCTCTATTCCACTTTGTTTTTGCCTTCCTTATATTGTGAAAATAGTCTCAGTTATTCTCATATCTCCCTTTCTAGAAAGCCCCTTGTCTCCGGTTCAGAAAAACAAGTTGTTTCTGACCTTTAGTTTTATGGCAGATGTAATGGTAATGTTCCAGTGTGATATATTCTTCTCACTGAGCTCATTAGAAATTGTACATTTTTCTCAAAGCCTGTGTTGATATGTTAAGGAATCCCAGTAGGGTGATAATTTTGTTTAATGAAATGCACACTTTAATTCATCATCCTTAGCTGAGAGATGTTTGTTCATTCAGGCTTAAGCAAATAATTCAAACGGCCCTTTGTAAGACTCTTTGTGTTTCATGATTATAATGTTCTCCCCATTTAGAAAATGTTCAGTACATTAAGGAAAACCAGAGGCCTGCTGGCAAGCTGAGATATGAGCTTCAGACCTTGGTCAAAGAATGTATCAAATCAAGCTCAGGAATGCAGGCACTGGATAAGCAAATGGAAAATGAAATATAAAGGGGAATGGTAATGTCAGAGAAATACATGGTGTAACAGTAGAATTACAGAAACTAAAACTGATTATCTGATCATGTACAACATTGTTAATTGTGAGACCTGAGCTATCAATTTCCTAACATTAGTGACTACACTTGAAAAACAGTCCAATCAGTTTGTAATACCATGAAGTTATAAAGGTACTGTAAATGTCCAAGACTTTTGCTTTTAAGAAAGACAAGTGTTTTTTTTCTTTAAATCAACATGGAAGCCATTGGCCAAAGCTACATGATTTTTTTTGAGGAAGTGCAACCTATGTTGAGTTTTTATTTTGAAGGAATTCTCATTGTAGGGAGAGATTTGTCATATCTTACCAAACCCACCTAATTAACCACTTACCCTGCTCCTCTGACACCCTCATGTCCAACTCTAGCCCCATCTTACCATGCACCATTCCCAAAACAGTGCACTAGCCAGCAGATATCCACTGTAAGACTGACATTTGTTGTGCCTTTGAGAGGCCACTGTGAACACAGACAGACATTGGCTATCTGCCCTTACCCCTCAGTGACAGCGCAATGGATCAGAAGCCTCAAAACAATGCTGCTCAAGGCACATATGAATAACACTCCCTCACATATGCAACCCCATTTTCACAACTGAGCTACTATTCAACCACCAGGCCTCACACTTTACCTATCATTAGATACATACCATAGAAGACCTCCCTGCCCTCCCCCAACTACCATGTTTAGTTTTACTGATGTCTATCTTTTTCAATACATTTGGTAAAATGAAATGCTAAATATTAATTAGGTAAGTTGGGCCATTAATAAATCATTTGACAAACTATAACCCCTCTTAATTGGCAACTCACTGCAGCCTAGTGAGAAACTTATCATACCATTCAGCCAAAACACAAAAGTGTGAAATGTGATGCTCCCAGTATCAAGATGGACCTCTCTGGACTTCTCATCATTCCATCATAAATTGTGCCATCGCCCACAGAGTTCATAATCTTATAAGATTCTGCCCAATATATCAATCTTGGTTGCAGCTGGTAAATATGCCAACTATCACAGTCCTGTGATCTTGTAAGATGATTTTTAAAATAAAAACCCTTAGGATCATAGAATCTAGAGTTGTACAGCATAGAAGCTGTTCAGTCCAACTTGACCATGCTGACCAGATATCCTAAATTAATCTCGATCCATTTGTCAGCATTTGACCCATATCCCTCTAAATTTTTCCTATTCATGTACCTGTAAAGACATCTTTTAAATGTTGTAATTGCACTAGCCTCCACCACCTCCTCTGGTAGCTCATTCCACACATGCACCACCCTCTGCACGAAAAAGGTCGCCTTTTATACTTTTCCCTCTCACCTTAAATTAATGCCATCTAGTTTGGGACTCCCCTACTCTGAGTAAAAAACACATTGGTTATTCTTGTTACTTCATAAATCTTCTTACTGTTCATAACTTGCATGACTACATGGGGAGGTAGAGGAGCAGGAAAGTAGCAGCTGAGATGATGAAGGGCAAGAGGACTTATTATTATCCAGTGAAACATATGTAGGAATGTAATTAGCAATGGAGCAATTACCAATAAAGCCACAGAAATTGGTATGAGAGCTACTGTTTTTCTTGATGAATATTAATGGTTTACACTTGGGCAGACAGAACACAATTTAACAATGCAAAGATGATCTAAAAATTGGAATTACTGTACTGTGAACTGCGAGGAGGATGACAGACTTCAAAGTGGAATGGGCAGGCACATGGCTAACAAACTTAAAGGTAGAGACATACATTATTTATATCTGGTGGCAAGAATGTAAAATAAGGATACAATTGATAAAAGAACTGCAGGAAGACCTGGGAAACCTTGCAAAAATCATGACACTGGCAGGATGGGTTGAGATTTGGAGATGCCAGCGTTGAACTGGGGTGTACAAAGCTAAAAATTACATAACAACCAGGTTATAATCCAACAGGTTTCTTTGGAAGCACTAGCTTTCAGAGCGCTGCTCCTTCATCAAGTGGTTGTGTGTGGGCAGGATGGGTTGAGGATTGTAAAATCCATGCGATCCTGGAATTTATGAATTGGAGGGATGTAATAAAAAAAAGGAAATTACAATGAACTCCCGTAACACAATAAAAGAAAATTGGAGCATTGACATTCAATCCTGGACACTGAGGAATGGTGTGAAGAACAGATTATCTGGAATGGTTCTAGAGATGAGGGGTTTCATTTGTAGAGAAAGATTGTAAGGAGAAACCAATATATCTGGAGCTATTGAATTAATCTGGTAATTAGAATTGGGCAACAGTTGAGGCTGGTTGTCACCAGTTGATTTTTTTTTACACCAAGGTCAATTGTCGCCTGCTGACTTTACCTGTTCCAGGCGTCATCTGTTGTGTTTGTTATTTCTGTCACCAGTTGAGGGAAGGAAGGTATACTGTACGTTACATTAAGCCCTCTTCCCAGTTTTCATTATACTTTGTATCTTGTTTCCTGCATCAGTGAGCAAATTAGGTTCTTGACAGAGACTAAAGAGCACTTTAAATCTGTACTTCTAGCAAAAGTTCGGATGTAGGTCCTTCCAATGGCATGCCTTCGGCAAGTTGCCAGCATTGACATAAATTCCACATCACCATTAGGTGATCATCCTCGAGACAGAAGCATGACTGAAGAGGAGATGGGCCCCACTGGTTTCATTAAACTATTAAAGAAAAGGGACAGTCTATTTCCAAACTGCTCTTTGCTTTCCAATTTATCTCATCCCAACAAGTTGCTTCTTGTCTGAACTTTTAGTCCATCACTCACTTGTAATAAAATAATTCATGACTAATATAGAGTGCATCACTGGAGAATGTGATGCATAATCACATGACTACTAGGAGATGGTGCTCTTGCAATGCCTCTTGTGAAACCTCATCCTGTACAAAGTTAGTATTTATCATTTTGAATCAAAGGTAATGTATATCAACAACCAAATCTCATGCAACCTTTAACAGGCCCACTCCCAGATTCAGCCAGTAGATAGTTGAGTTTGATCTCTATTTCTATATACAGTGACAATTCTACAAATTGTTTAATATAATCAGTGCATAAGTGGTTTTCTTTCACCCAATCACTGATACCTGAACACGTCTTCTGCTCCACCCTATTGCTGGAATTGCTCCATTTAAAAATGTTAGTACAATCTAAGATTTTTAAGATCTCTTTGTTCAACCTGACCTAGTGAACTGAGCTGACTGAGAGCAGCTTATTTTGAAAGCTAGAGAAAGGACATATGACGAATCTTTGGCAAAAACTTAAACAATGGATCTGACAGACTTCTGACTCAGGCAGGTTGAATTATAAAGGAACCATTTTTAACTAATTCACTGCAAATGCAACTCAAATATGAGTATTCATAAGAACACAGCATTAGAAAAACATCTTTCTTCCATTATTCTATTGTCCACAATCCTCTCCGTCCTCAGTAGTTACAGGTTAGAAGTCATCATAAGTTCAATCAATTCCTTTTATAGATGGACAGCGACGTCTATGCAATGAGATACAGTTCGAATTGCACCCACTGGTAATCAGGAGAGGTATTTCTCATGGAATTTCCAAAGTACTCACTTTTCAGTGAGAAGGTTGAATATACAAGGAGCAGGAAGTCATGCTTCAAAAATACAAATCCCTGATGAGACTAAATCTCAACTATTGTTTTCAGTTCCAAGCACCTCACCCCCAAGGAAGGATGCATTGGCCTCAGACAGTTTTGTGTGGTTTTGCTGGAATACCTGCACTTCAAGGGTTAAATTACAAGGTGAGAGTACACAAACCAAGATATGCAATTACTGGAATTTAGAAGATTGAGGGTTAAATTGTTCAAACTTTCCCAGATGATAAGTAAGCTTGCAGATAACACATAGACTAGCTGATGCTTATTAGTGAGGAAGGAAGTCTTAGGTTACAGAAAGTTATAGACGGGTTTGTCAGGTGGGATTATCAGTGGCAGATGGAATTTAACCCCGTAAAGTGTGAGGCAATGCACTTTGGAAGAATTAACAAGATAAGGGAATAGTCAATGAATGGCAGAACACTAAGGAGCTCAGAGGAACAGAGATTTCAGAGTGCTTGTCCACAGATCCCGGAAGGCAGCAAACAGCTCAATTAAGTGGTTATGAAGGCATAAAGGATACTTGTCTTTGTAAGAGATTATAAGAGCAAGGAGGTTTTGTTGGACCTCCTGCAGGAGGCCAGGGCCCGCAAATCTCCATTCGTGTTCCATCTCAGACAGTGGTGTTGGAAGACGAGCTAGGACACCATCGATCAACTCGGAGCTAGGACACAGCAGTCGCTGTCCAGCGTCGGGACCCACATAGCGTGACCGCCTCCAGCTTGGAGATGGCAGACATGGAAGCGACAATGCTGGACATATCATAAAAGGAACACATTGTCAGGAACCTGGGGGGGACTATATCAGACAGCGGCGACTGGAGGAGCAGGGAGGGTGAAGGCTATGGAGTGGGAAAAATTAACTTTTGAAGCAGTTTCAGTTTCAGTGACATCAATTTGACATCATTCATTCAGTAGTTTGCAACTTATTCAGTAATGTATTCTATAATCCAAGATGGTGCCAGGGCATGACAACATTATACACTTTTCACTGAACCTAGGTACAAATGAAAACATTACATCAATCTAAATCTGTACTAAACTTTGTTATATCCATTTATCTACTGCTTTACAGATATATCTACTGCTTTACAGATATATCTACTGCTTAGCATTTACCTATCACTCAATATATTCATCACCACTTAATATATATTTTGCTGCTGACAAATATGTTAATTTGAATCTCTTAAACCTATAGGTGTTTTGCTGCATCCACTATTAAACCATAACACACAGGAAACTTGACTGGCTCATTGCAGGACTTCGTTGAGCAGGCTGAGAAGTGATTTGATGCGGAAGCACGGGGGAGGCTACATAAAATTGGACAGGATGACAGGTATTGTATGAGTTGAAAAATGTGGTGCTGGAAAAACACAACAGGCCAGGCAGCATCCGAGGAGCAGGAGAATCGACGTTTCGGGCATAAGCTCTTCTTTAGTAATGTACGACCTTTATCTTCCCACTGCACCAGTGGTGGGGTAGGTAACAGATAGCGCTCTTCACTTAAGCCAAATGAGACCCTTAAGTGAGCAGATTACCAGTGTTATAGTGGGTACCTAACACAGATGACTCTTATTCTTCAAGGTGTCACATTGGTGACTGTACTGAGGCATGATAGAGTTCAGCCTAATTTTGGAGCAGGATCCCTGTGATCTGAATCCATAGGCACTGCATTCAGTCTTTCATCTGCCAAACCTTGACTTAGAATCAGAGTCAGAATCTCTATAAATTTCAAACTCCTTCTGTATCTGTCTGAACTGCCTGTGACATACAGTCAGCACCACTATCTATTTTGACCTTTATCTGATTTCTTCAGGCCTGCCAAATATAGGAGAAAGGGTGAATATAATGTCAACGAGAACACAGTCAGATAGCTCAACAAAGAGCAAAGCAAAGGCCTCAGAGCTATCAGGGATGCAGAGCCAACATCACCCATATCTACAAAAAGGTGAAGCTCCCTTTCAGTTCAGCAGCTAAATTTTCACTAATCGCATCGCCCCATGTTCCCTCATTCACCAATGTGCTTCACTGTGAAATGAATGACCACTGGCCTGGTACCACGATAATGATTTGAAACTCCTGAGAATTCTGTTTATTTTCATGCATCTGAATCTTCATGGTAGAGAATGACACATGCACTGATAAAATATTCATCAGATCAATCCTATCAACCAGTGGGATTTTGTCGTGGACATACTGCATCAATTTCCGACTCCATAGAGAGTTGGCCCTAATTATAATTCCTGTAATAGCGTAATCCAAACCGTCATCTGAATTTCAAAGAAGATCTCTCCTTCATGTTCAAAATAAGAGTACTAAAACCTCTAATAGAGGTAAAATCTTTAATTCAAAATCAATTGTTCTTATTTCATAACTTTTTTCTCTGTTTGGGCACGTGCATGATGCAATATTCTCAGATCTCCTGAAATTAAAATATGTGACATAGATTCTTTGTTTTTATTATTTTGTACAAGTGTTGGAAATCTGAAGTTAAGAAAGCACCTTTGAATTAGAAAATTGTCAATGTCATTCTGATGCAAGAGAAGAAGGAAACAATCTGCTATCTGTGGAGCACTCAGTTTTGAGGCAATGACTGAAAACTGTAATTATTTTTAAGAGTGTCTATGCATTTGAACAAGTTTGAATTGATCAAAGAAAGTCAGCATGGAGTTGTGAAGACTAGATCATGTTTGACTAAGCCAGAGCGTAATTGCTTGGGGTGTGTCTATGGAAGTTATCCATATACACTTAGAGATATCAGCGAGATTGAAATTATAAGTAAATTTGCAATATGCATTGGTATTTGGTTAAGGGTTAGGAAACAGCAAGAATAGATAAAAGAATGTTTTTTCTGATTGATAGGATGTGATAAGTAGTGTTTCCTAGGTAACCATACTGGAACTTCAGCTTCTCACCATACACACTTATAACCCAGACGAAGGAAGAGAGTGTTGTCTGAGTTCAGAAGTATCATGAAATTAGGATTCATGGGATAGCCCAGTCGCTGCAAGTTTCCAGCATTTTTATTAAATTTAAAATAGTTCTGTGTTGAATGAAATAAAATTATAAAACTAATTATAAATATGAAACAGATTTAGCAGCTGTCGCGATCAGCTTTGTGTGACAAAAGTGGTTGCTGGGGTGGACAGTGATTCCAGCCACAGGAAACTGTGTTTTTGCACAAACCTTTTGTTTTCTTGCTCTTTTTTGTCCTCCTGGACACCTGCACTTGTTTTGACAGCTCAGACCCTAGATACAGTTTTATCTTTTTCACATTCCTGATGAAATTTCCAGAATGCAATGTTACTTGGAGCTTGGAGCAGTTCTAGGGACATCAGCTTTTGTACTACTTCCAGGTTATTCAGTTCCTCAGCAAATACTGGCCTTCAGGTCTGAGGGAGGATGAACCGTCACAGGTTCCAATACCTCCAGACCTTGTCTCACAGTGGATGGAGGCTCAGTCAGTCACTGTTTGAGCGGTCTTTGTGCGAAGTCACATGAAATAAAAGTGACACAGGATGTAAGAATTGTGAAAATCATTTGGTGGGAGCTGTGAAGTGGTATGTAAGGTAGATTGAATGAAGTTGGTGATTGTGAGAGAGGGAAACGTGTTAAGCCACAACTGCAGTGTTTCTCCTTGTTAAAGACTCGCAAAAGGATTGCTGATTAACTGCTGATAAATCTGCCCCCACCTTCTCAACTGCCTATACTTCCAGAAGACACATTGATGACAGTTCTGTCATGATTCACTCATACTGTCAGCCTGCCCAGTTTAAATTGGCATCATTTATGTGAAATACTGAACTGGTTGAAATCATGAAATTCTTTTTTGAAAAGATAGCATTGTCCAATCAATTTAAAGACTCACATCTCCAGCCTTGGGGATGAGTGTGGTGCTTTCCACTTCTATCACACTTTCACTGGAATACACAATACAATGTAAAACACTTCATTGGACCTGCATCCCAACCATTTCCTCCCCCCATCCCAACAGCATTATTTTTGGATCATTTTCAAAACCTCCTATCTATCTAGCAAAATAAGGCATGCAAGAGATTGCAATCTGTTGGTAACCATGGTTTTATCAAAATGTTCTGTTAAAAAGACTTTTTTTGGATAACACGATTTCAAGATGCCTGAGTTAAGCAAATCGCAACTGAGTTGAAGATTCCACAAGTCATTTAAGGATCAGCATAATAACTTTGCAGTACATATTTTAAAGTGCTGTAATTCCACCATTTTTCCATTGTCCATGGATTTTGAAAGCAGATAGACATTTTGCAAAAGTACCAAATGAAATATTAATGTGAGGTTAGAGACTTTGATGCTGAAAGAACTAATGCAAGAGAAAATCTTGCATTATATCGACACCTGTTATGTGGCATAACCTGTCATAACAGGATAACTAAGATTCTTGCTGCTTTCACTCTGTATTTGTTTCAAAGTGGGTCCATTTTCAAACAGTTCCTGCTCATGTATTTATGACAGCAATCTTCTCCTTTTGTCTATCTAAGATGCTCCAATGAGTCACTGGAAAGTTCACATTCTGACTGTTCATTTTCATGATCTTAAGTTGCTTGTTCAAACATTACAGTCAGTCTTAGAGATCCTGGGCTGGTTAAGGGACACATTTGGCTCCTGATTTCCACTTTCAGTGGCTGACACATCTCAAGTTCTTGGGCTTATTCTCCTCCTTTTCACTGCAATATACTCACTAATTGTCACTGCACACACACATGAACACACCCTACCTCAGGCAACTAGGTCCTCCATGTGATAATTCTTCAACTTCTATTGTGATATTTTAAAAAAACTTGTCACCTCCTTAAGCTTAGTGGCTGATTAATTTTCAAGGATACCAATGATCTTTTTAATAGGATAGTGGGGTAGGGAGCAGTAGGGAGACAAAATGGACATGCACCATTTTGTCATAGAGTCATGGAGTCCTACAGCACGGAGACAGGCTCTTTGGCCCAAACAGGCCCATGCCAACCGAAATGTCCATCCACGCTAACCCCATTTCCCTGCACTTGACCCATATCCTCTTAAATCTTTCCTATCCATGTATTTGTCCAAATACCTTTTTCAAAATTGTTAATGTACCCGGCTCAACATCTGCTGCAGCTCATCCATATCCATCTGTGTAAAAAAGATTGCCCCTCAGGTTCCCTTTTATTCTTTCCCCTCTAACCTTAAACTGATGCCCTATAGTCCATGATTCCCCAAACCTGGGGAAAAGACTGAGTTCATTCACCTTATCCGTGCCTCTCATGATCTTATACACATCATAAGATCCACCCTCTGTCTCCTATGCGCTAAAGAAAAAAAAGTTATAGTTTGTCCAAACTCTCCCTATAACTCAAATGCTTGAGTCCTGGCAAAATTCCTGTAAATTTCTTCTGCACTCTTTCCAGTTTAATAACATCATTCCTATAACAAGATGACCAAAACTGAACACAATTTTAAAGGGGTCATGATTATTTGGTGAAACGTATGGATGGAAGGAGGCTCTTTGTCAGTAACGACTCATAATTTATTGTTGTTGCTTGAAACTTAAGTTGCAAAACAAAGGAAAAATGAATTTTAGTTCAGTTCTATGAGGATCAGAAAGTCATTTTAAATGATGAGCAAGAGGCAGCATTTTCAGTAAATCATGTGATTTCAACTAAATGACTAGCAAATCCCACCCTGCCCACAATCCAGGAGATAACTGATAAGGTGTTTGTCACCCCATGGAGGATGAGTAAGGAGAGCCTGCCTCCGAGGCAAAAGGTCTAAAACAGCAGAATCTCCAACAAACAGCCAGGACAGAAGGGAAAAAGTCCTGAGGTGCTTAGAAGAGAATTCCAGAAAGAAGGCTATTGAGGTGTTGGAGAGGAAGATATCCTACAAGGCTGTTGAAGGCATGAGTTTAGAGAAGTGTGTGTTAAGTAGTACTGTCAATCTGAGTTATACCTTAAAACATCTCAAGGAAAAACACTAATTGAAGAAAATAACATGAAGTGAATGGACTGAAATTTCATGAGCAAGAAACTGCCTGTATCTATGCCAGCTTAACTGGGAGTTTCATTCTGAAGGTAGAGTTGACCTTCACTGAGGTATGAATGTCTGTAATGGTTCTGCAGGGCTAAAGGAGTTGAGTCTTTATTTCTGATGCTCGTAATTGGTCTGTTGCAGATAGTTCTTCTCTAGTCTAATACAGTTTGTGTTTTCCTTTGTTTAGTAAACATTTATGTTTCTTTGTTAAAAGTACATTGGAACATCTTGTGAATATACTCAGTAACTGACCATCCATAAACAATATGGCTATGGGATCTGGCTCTGGGATCTGACTTATTCACTATGTTCATCAGCTCTAGTCATAGCATAACAAAAAGAGCAAAAGTGATTGGACGTGAACATTCGCATCCAGATCTGTAGCCAATTGAATGTGGGGATTCTCTGCTGTACTTTAATTCTTAATGTCCTCCTCCACAGCCCATTGTAACACTGCACACCATTCGCAGGCATCACTTACTCTCGGTATCACTGGCTTCATCAGAAACAAAGATCCAGAAGAGGGAAAGAAAGGAAACTAATTATTTAAGTACAGCTTCATTGACTTTAATGCCTGATTTTTGAGGCTTTTCATATAGAGTCATAGAGTTATACAAAATGGGAACAGACCTTTTGGTCCAACTCAGCCACGCTGACCAGATATCCTCAATGGATTTAGTCCCATATGCCAGCACTTGACCCATATCCTTCTAAACCCTTCCTATTCATATACCCATCCAGATGCCTTTTAAATGTTGTAATTGTACCAGCCTCCACCACTTCCTCTGGCAGCTCATTCCATGCACGCATCAGCCTCTGCATGAAAAAGTTGCCCCTCAGGTCCCTTTGCCCTTGAGTCTGGGGTGACAATTTAAGTTTCCTTTTAGGGAGTAGGTACTTAGTATCACTCATACAAAATATAGAAATTCCAGCTGCTGTACTTTGAGATGGTCAAGTGACAACCAATGAATGAAAGCGTGTCGAATACCTCCAGGCGAAAAAATCTTACTTTTTCGTCAGGGTGAACATCCATCTAAATATTGGACATCATCGTAAAATGGATGCCCTTCAAGCTCAAACTTCAGGAAATTCCCATTCTCAGAGTAATTATCCATGTTATAGAGTGAGCAGAGATGTAATGTTACTGAGCACAACCTATTTACCAGTTGAAGAAGCCATATACACAGCTGAAGTGGGCAGACATGACTGAAAAATTTGCTACTCTCAAGAACCCAAGTTATTCTCACACAGACATTGAATTAGATTACTTACAGTGTGGAAACAGGCCCTTCGGGCCAACAAGTCCATACCGACCCGCCGAAGCGCAACCCACCCATACCCCTACATTTACCCCTTACCTAACACTACGGGCAATTTAGCATGGCCAATTCACCTGACCTGCACATCTTGGAACTGTGGGAGGAAACCGGAGCACCCGGAGGAAACCCAAGCAGACACGGGGAGAACGTGCAAATTCCACACAGTCAGTCGCCTGAGGTGGGAATTGAACCCGGGTCTCGGGCGCCGTGAGGCAGCAGTGCTAACCACTGTGCCACCGTGCCGCCCACAAATTGGATTGAGGAGCTATAACTTCCATGATTAATTAATTGATGCACTGTGTAGGCTCAATGGGGGCAAATTTACCATCCTCAATGTACCCAGCCCAAATTTCCCTTTTATTTGTTGTTTCATATTGTTGTCAAAACATGAAAGGACCCCAATGGGATTGTATTCAGAAATCCTGTTGTTGTTTGATGGTCATTCAAAATAGGCTCTTTTTAACTGAGAATTAATTTTTAAATTCCAAATTCAACAAAATGCATTAATCTTGGAATTTAGACATCTTTCAAGCAATGTGTTAGCTTATACAATATTTATACTGATAAAATCTGTAATAATATTCTTGTTTGTAAAACAAATGAGGTAAATGGATTTATTTATGTGGAGATCTCTGGTGAGTTTATTTCTCATTAAGTTAACAATATAGCATGGAGTAATCTCACTCCAAGGGCAATAGCATCTGCTTTTTTTTCCCCAAGTATGCCATCAAGTTAAAGCATTGTGCAAAGTAAAAGAGATCGGGAATGTAAAATTTACGAGTATAAATATCTATGAGTCCTTATATTGTTCTAGCAACTCTTTCAGTTCTTGTAATGGCGTAATCTTCTGAAAGTGTGGATTTCTCCCTTGCGTGTTCTTGATTTTCAGACATAGTGTCAGGATATTGATTGCTATTGTGATGTTCCACCATATTGTCATGACCCTGGATGTGTTCTTTGTGAACATTGCGTCATTGGTGTATTGTACAATTCCTTTACCTGATTTCTGTTCTTTCTCAGTATTGCTCAATTAGGTGTCGTGACTTCATAAGACCTGAGCTACACATTTTGGAAACCTTGCTGTGTAAGCATGTTCCATCCAACATGTAGTTGAGGTACATTCTCATCTCTATGTCGATTGTGCATCATCTTCATCCTCCCTTCTTTACTAGGAAGTGCATCCTCCATGTCAGATAATCTAGGTCAGGGATGGCTTTGCAAAAATGTTCTCATTTGCTGTCGAACGTGATCTTTGTTGCTGATTGTAACTCCATAAGAGTTGTAGCTTTAAGATGTAAATAGATGACACAAGGATCTTGTTTTGTTGTCCTGTATTTCAAGATAAGTGATTTGATGGTATGGACCATTCACTCCATAAGACCGTTTGATCCAGAGTAAGGTAAAGATCTCAATGGCTCACAACCCATTTTCTCACATATTCGTAAGTTGCTGCCTAAAGTCAGAAATTACTTCTTCAGATGCACCAAACAGAGTGAATATAGCACCCAACTTTTCAGTCATGGATGTATTGGAAACATTCTTTACCTATTTGACAACTGAAATTTGGAGAAATAAACAGTGACTAAGGTGAAGTTGGCCTGAGTCATGGTAAATAGATCAAACAAAGTCATATTCCCTACTTTTACTAGAAGTAATTGTAATCTAGATGGTATATGGCAAATCATTCCCAATGGCTTTTAAATCCGTTTCCACAGTGAGGTGCTTACCGAACAAATACCCATGAAATCTTGCGATACCGAATACTAGGAGTATTTCATGCTTGATGTTGGAACAATTGGACTGTGCATACAATTGACTTTTGAACACAAATGCAATTTGTCTGTCACTTTGAATGATGGACTGTCCAGGTCCCTTCTGCAAAACATCAACTTTGAGGATCACTTTCTTCCTTGGGTTATTTTCCTGTAGGGTTTGGATTTTCTGCTGACAACCTTTGTTTGAGATCCTCCACCGCCAAACCATTACCACCCAACACCTGGAGGTAAAAGGCCTCATATTCTGCCTTGGGACCCTGCAACCACGCGAGATGAATGTGGATTTCAACAGTTACCTCATTCCCTTTCCCCCACATTATCCCAGACCCAAGCCTCCAACTCAGCACCCCCCTCCTGACCTATCCATCTCCTTTCCCATCTATCTGCTCCAACCCCCGAACTCTCACCTTCTCCCTCACCTTCATCTACCTATCACTTTCTCAGCTAACTTCCCCCCAACCTCACCCCCTCCCATTTATCTCTCAGCCTCCCCAGCCCACAAGCCTCATTCCTGATGAAGGGCTTATGCCCAAAACATTGATTCTCCTGCTCCTTGGGTGCTGTCTGGCTGCTGTGCTTTTCCAGCACCACACTCTCAACTCTGATATCCAGGATCTGCAGTCCTCACTTTCTATAGACTCAAATATATGCCTCTCATGGTCCTCAAACCAGACATGATTAGATTAGATTACCTACAGTGTGGAAACAGGCCCTTCGTCCCGACAAGTGCACAATGACCCTCCGAAGAGTAACACACCCAGAACCTGACTAATGCACCTGACACTATGGGCAATTTAGGATGGCCAAATCACCTGACCTGCACATCTTTTGCATTGTGGGAGGAAACCGGAGTAAGCCCACGCAGACAAGGGAAGAATGTGCAAACGTCACACAGACACTCACCCAAGGCTGGAATTGAACCTGGGACCCTGGCGCTGTGAGGCAGCAGTGCTAACCACTGAGCCACCATGCTGCCCCATATGGTCTATTTGGTATATCTAGTATTAGGAGTGCTATCAATGATGATGAGCTGTTGGAAAAGTTTACAATGTTATGGTGTCAAGAATAATTTCAAAAACCAGTGCATTTCTGTAGGTCTTCTTTACCTTTGAAGTAAGCTTTTGTTTTACATTTTCAACTTGGGTTGGGTCAGGCTCTGCAACTAGAATGTATAGAGCCGAAGAAATTACCTGATTTGTATTCACTTGTTATTTCTGGCTGTTGAAAATGAGCCCTTCTTTGTGAGTTACTGCCAGTGAGTGAAGGTTCCAATCACACTCTTCTTTGTTTTATGTCCATTATTTCAATGTAATCAATAATACACAAGCATTTCCTGTAATTCTGTCCAACTGCGGCTTGAACAGGTCTTGACTGATAATGATCTAAAAGGAAGTCTCTAAAAACTGCAATGTTCAAATGATGTGCTGAAGATAATGACTTCTAGGTTCTGTGGTTAAGTGGATCAACTAAAATCCAGGTTTGTTGTCCAGCATGGAGAAGAATGTAGCTCCTGTGAACTTGGGTTTCAATGTCTCTCGAATTGGAATCTTGTATCGGCATGTTTAGGAAGAGGTTTAGGCATTTCAGCTCTCGCACATCCTGATTGTACCATCTTTCCGTAGTAAGATCATAAATGAACTGCAGCAGTCAGTGTGGTGATCCACAGGGAGGATTATGCCACTGCATTCCAATAAATCCAGCATGTGCTTAAACTTTTCTTGCATGTCTGCACTGTACTTTCTGGATTGTCAGGAATGCAACTTCACTGTCTGGACCCAATTGCTGAAAATCCTGGGCTGGTTCAGTGTGAGTTTTCTTAGTGTCTTCTCCTGCCATTAGCATCTTGTTGATCTCATGGATAGTCACAACATTGAGTGCTACACAAACTGCTCTGGTCCACTTGTGTTTACCAGGTAAAATAATTGCCATTTACATACTGGATTTCCACAGATGCATTGCATTGTCAGTATGTTCATCCAAGGGAATGGTAACCCATTGCACACAGCTAATTTAACAGCTGTAGGTCATTTACAGTGCAGGGCTGGTAAGATATTTACACTAACTCTTGTTAATCTTGGTTGTCAGTGTGTGTTTACTTGCTTTCTTTGAAAATGATGTTGGTTGTGACAAAAGCTTAGTTGACTTTGTCTGAGTCCATCCAATATACTGCATTCACAATGTGGAAAACTTGTTCATCCTCTCTGTGACTTGAATTAAGTCTGTGTTGCTGTGTACTTTGTTTATTGGCAAAAATGTATGCAAGTATTTTGTATATTCCTTGTGTTACAATATGGAGCAAACCCCTCTGCTAATTTAAACCAGCTACACAGAAAAGATTCACCTCGCACTGTAATCTGATAAAAATTGAGAGACAAAGAACTATCCCAGTGGTTACTATTTAAAGTAAAAAATAACAACTTTATTCTTTCAGTCCAACAGAGAATAATAAAACCAACAACTGTTTGCAACTCCCTTACCTATCCTTTACCTCTCACTCTACAATACTAGTCATTTGTAGACTTTCCTCTGTAGATTCTCTTCAGGTTGGCCTCGATGTTCTACTGCACAAACTCTCCACAGACAGGTACCTTTCAGAGAGCTCTTCAGCTAGCAATCTACATTTGTTGGTCTTTGACAGTTCTCCCCCTAACTGTTCAAAATGTCCAGTTTTATACACCAAAACATTGGCTCATTTCATTGGATTTAATATTAACAAAATACAAAATTCAAACTGATTTTAAACTGATTGGCCAAATTTGAATTTGTTTCTTGTGTCAATGCAACCCATCTACTGCTATTTGTTTTGACCAAGTATTGATTGTTACCTGATTCAAGACTCTCTGTGCTTTGTCAGCCCTTGCTAGCTTTTCAACTCTCTTAAAAGGTGCACCTCTACACTTTAATGACACTTGCTACTGTTGCCATAGTGCTGGGCCTGCCTTTTACTTGTTTATGTCCATTCCTGGCTCTGACTGCACCTTTGGAGCTAGATTTCTTGACTATGTATTGCCATGTTTCCTTTTCTATTACAAGTCTTGTGCAGATCTTGGAATACAGGACAGCTTCATGGTGAGTGCAGTAGACTTCACTAGTCACACAGCTTGCATGCTTGTTGTATCTTAACCGTGTGTATACAGTTTACAACATCTAGTGCTTGCAGGTTTGCTACAACGGCTTCTGATTCTCTGTTCAGAAATGGCAGAAAATATATGTTGTGATTTTTCCTTTTCCCCTCCCAAGATATCTTTGTGGATTGTGTCAATTGGTACTGAGGCAATCATCAAATCTTTCATCCGGTCTCATAGTTCAGCTGCTAAAAGTCATGTTCACTGCCATTATTACATCTACTGACATTTACATTAATCGCTGTAGCTTTTGCCTATAGAACATAAATTCTGAGTTGATAAATTCTAAGGTTAATTCTGGCATGCAGCTGATCTTTTAGTACTTTCTATACCTTTGTGGGACCTTTCTAGTCCTTTTCTGAAAATTCTGGGGGATTGACTCTGTGTCATGTCTCATTGCCAATTACTTTGAGCATTTTTCACAGCCTACGTAATCAGCTCTGCAACTGCTTGTACTATGAATGGCATTTGCATTCTTTTCTTTAAAATCTTTAAAAATAGATAAGAGATCCATGGCTTTTCAGTGCATGCTGGGAGATTTGTATCTATTTTTCTGTGCTTATAGCCCACTGATTAGTGTTATTTTACTGTTTTTTGGCTTGAAACTTGTTTAAGTGATTGCCCTGTGGGCTCTGCACCTTTCCTGAATGCAGCCTTTTATCTGTTTTGTTGTTTCAGTTTGGATGTGCTTTTTCTTAATCCAGTGTGGTATGATTCCTATTGGCCTTTAGATAAGGCAGGTTTAAATTGGTTGGGTTCCTGCAGGAACCTAGCCAGATTAGTAATACTCTCAAATTGGAAAGTTTTCTTCTTCTGTGCTCTATAATGTCAGGACTTCCAGGTCAATGGTTCATCTTGCCTACTGCTGCTCCTTTGGTCTTCTTTGGCTTGGTTTTGCAATAAAGAAAACTCCCAGATGTTCACCAGGTAACAATATTCTTGTGTTGTCTGAATATGACACAAACAAGGTACGTGGATACACTTACTTGGAGATCTCTGGAGGATTTATGTACAGCGAAACAGTTATATACAATACAATACATCCTGTGCCTTGAATGCTACAGTGCAGATACCTTATGGCCATGTGACAACAGCTGTTTAGTTAGTCCATTTGAATATTGATCTTTTTATAGAATTATAGTACCCCTACAGTGTGGAAGCAGGCCATTCAGCCCAAATGTCCACACCAACTCTCCAAAGAGCATCCCACCCAAACCCAAGATGGTACCCTATCCCCATGACCCTACATTTAACATGGCTGATCCATCAAGTCTGCATGTCCCTGGACACTATAGGCTATTTAGCGTGGCCAATCTACCTAACCTGCATATATTTGCACTGTGGGAGGAAACCGGAGCACCGGAGGAAATCCACACAGACAGGGGAAAAATATACAAACTCCACGCAGTCAGTCACCCAAGACTGGAAGTGAACCTGCGTCCCTGGTGCTGTGAGGCAGCAGTGCTAACCACTGAGCCACCATGCCACCTAATGTCTCTTTAAGAGACATCTTTCTAAAGATGAAAAGCCAAAAGTCACATCAGAACTGTACCCCATAAATGTGTTATAACTTAAGAACATACTTTGTTTTATTGCTTGTAGGTATCTTTGGCTTTTGTTACCGAAACCAGATTGATAAAGGTGATATTTGTGCCTGGTGCAACTCAGTAAATTGGAACAGATTTATTTTACTGGATAATGTAAGGGAATTTTATTGCTCCTCTGCAAGGTGGGATATATCGCATCCACTATAACAAAGATGTTTCCATTACATTACACTACCAGACCTCTCAAGATGTTTAGTCTTCTCAAATCTTGCCCAGCAACTCGACTGGAATTCATAGTCATGATACCATTCAATTGTTTTTTGTTTTGTTTTGTCTTGTCAGGGACAGAGAAAATATGGGCTTCAATATTCAAACTGGGCAATTAAGAAAGAGTTGGAATCAGATTTTCTTTCATGTTCAGTTAGAGGTGACGCACAGATCTCAATATATATTCCTGCTTTATAACGTGTATGAAAATTGTTTGGTCAAATCAAACTTCAATGCATCATTTTTAGATTAGATTTATTTTCACATGTACATAAAAATACTGTGCAAAGTGTCACCACACTCAGGCACCACCTTGCCTCAAATGTTACATCTCATTAGAAGGGGGCAGGCGTAACTCTGTAAATCGAATCCTGCTATTACTGGAGTCTTAACAAACTAAAATATTTTTAGAAGTGCTCAAAATTCCCCAATTTACCTGTCTTTTGTTTCCAGTTGATGGAAAGCACAGACCAGGTTGCTATAATTCACAAGAATTACTACTTATTACAAACTAATAGAATCTAAAGATACATGATTGTTCACAATCAACACATAATGCTATTTGTTAAAACTGTAATTGCTTTATAAACTCCCCTTACTGATGCATGTAGACACAGAGAAGAATGCATGGATGTTAAGAGCAGAGGGAAAGATTGGGACAATGGTCTCTGTCCCCATAATTTTCTGGGAAGATCATTTTTGTTCATCAGTATACTGCTTCTTGATCTTCCTTCCAAGTATTTTCACTTGCTTTTCAGGACATAGTAGTCCACACTTATAAAGCCTCTGCCTTATTAGCTACGAACCATAGTTCACAGCAACTGATGAGGAAAAGTTAAATCAGTTTTCTTTGGATGTAAGATGGCTTTCACTGCAGAGTGTGGATTTGATGGCTTCTCCCTCAAATGTTCGCACTCACAAATTGTTCAGCTACCTGGGAGCAAATCACATAGATTGTGACAGGCAGAAGGCCTTTGGCATTGACAATGAATTTCCATTCCCAGACCAATGAGTTGCTTGTTGCCAGCTAGTTCCACTTGTACGTAGCCCCAGCTCCAGCTTACTTGTAACTAGACATCCCTCATGCACGAGCGAAGAACTGTGTAAACAGACTTTATAATGAGTGCCAACTAACTTACTTTTTAAAAAGAACAGCAATCCTTCAAACATCCTTAGTTATTAAACTTTTTCCATTTCAGTCCACAATCAAAAATTACAAAGATAAAATCTGTACCCATGGATGGATATTTTCCCTATTCTAGTTAAAATTAAGATGATCCCGAAAGAGGGAAAACTTTTCTTTTGATTTCGCATGAACATTCAGACAGCTGTGAAATTCCTGAGTCACTATTCTAAATAGTTTTAGTTTAGAGAAGAATATCAGCTTAAGATTTGTGGCTTCCAGCTATTAAGTCAAGGTGTCTAGTACATGCAATTTTGTCAACTTTTATTTTATGATTAGTTGAGGTGCCCCCGCCCGTATAAAATTCCCTCAATATGTTGTAAGTTCTTGCTGGTGGGGATGCGTGTTGTGTCACATCAGGTGTTAGCTCCTATACTGACCTTCAGGGAGGAGGTTCATGCCTCCTCATAGTTGTCCCTAAAAGGATTTAACAATTATACTGGCTAGAAATCATTGGTAATTGGTTTGCCACTTGACCCTAGACTAACAGGCATCACCTCGGCCTGTCTAGTAGGGAACTAGATTAACTCACTTGCGAGTCCCTCCTGACCCTTTGACCTTGTTACAAATTCTTGAATGGTGCGGTGGAAAAGTTGACTAGATGTAGATGATACCGGAAACACCTATTATGTAAGTTAATTTAACTGACTGACATGCTTCCTTGGGTCAAACATGAAAAAGCTTCTCACCAATAATCAATAGAACTGACCACTGTGCAACCTGGTGATACAAAGACCTCAATTTCACACTGAAGGTATGTCCCATTGTGTGGGATAGGTTCAGACTGGATCTAGCAATTGAAAATTGAGAATCCACAAGGCACTGTGGGACATCAGCAACAACAGAATTATATTCAATCATTTTTTGAAACAATATGGTCAGGCTTACTCCTCAATCTACTATTATCAGCAATCCCTGGCACTGTGAGGGTATTGTCAGTTGATATGGTATAAGCACTGCCCTGCATATTAGTTGACATTATATAAACTGTAAAGATCAGGTTCTTTTTGAGACATGTGTCTTACATTTTATTGACAACACCAAATATTTACATGGATATGCTATCAAAGACTTATACATACTCCAGATTCCTTGCTTACTGATATGACTATACGTTACATGCATATAAGTGACAAGTTGAACACATTATATGGAATCCATTGCACTGAGATAGTGACTGAAGGTGAAGCATGTACTTTTCTATTGGAATGTCACCTGCTAAGATGTTATATAACTGTCTTGAATATACAGGCTTGTCTGGTCTACAATCTATGGAACAACACAACAATGACAACATTAGCCTTCCGGCTGCTCTCTTCCTATTCCCAGCAGGCTTGATAAATTAATTTAACTTATCCATTACTGTTGTGGGGATATAGGTAAAGTAGTGTTACTTCTGCAATTATAATTACTTATGCAAGGTAAATGAACTCACACCAGTGTGTAATTGTTTCAACTAAGAGCTGAGTCAACAAGAATGCAAACTATGTGGAGGAAATACATAATTGTTTTTGTATTAGCTAAAATTGTATGCAAGAATGAAACGTGACTGCAAAACAATGGTAGATGTTACAGACAAATAGATAAGGTGCTGTGAGGATGTAAGTTAAGCCAGATATGCTTGTACAAGCAGTAGTTATAAGCATCTGTTTCCCACTTTTACAGAAACGCAGGAACAAACCCCAAATAAAAGTTCATAAGGATCAGTATGGTTGGGGAAAGCACAGATGGAGGGAGTAGATAATGGTGAAGAAAGGATAATACATAACAATGGGCCACAGCGGGATGTGGTCAAACGGCCTTGTGAGGCCAGAAAAAAGCATTTTGTCACAGACAAGGCCGGAAAAGACAAGAGATAAACAGGAGTAATGGGTGCTGGTCTTAGAGAAGTGGAAGATGTAAACGGGGAGGGGCAATGGGATAAAAAAATAGAAACCAAATTACATAAATATCGTGTATTCGTTGAATTCAGTGTGTGTGTGTCCCTGCTTTGTAGACAGTGGACATCGCACCCTCTTGCAAGGGTAAAATAAATGACACTACTAAGTCAGATCTTGTCTCGGACTGAAATTATTGAAGTGAGTGAGCTTTGTTTCTCACACTGTGCTGACTGTCCGCTTTCCTGATGCTAGATTTATTTTCAAGAATGTCACTTAGCATCTTTTAAATGCCCAAGACTGACAGATTCCAGTGCCACTGCTGTCACAGGCTCCCCTTTATTGAATAGAGCTCTGACAATTGTATACATGGAGTGGAATCAGAGTTGACAGGCACCACTAGGGTATATGAATTTCTTTTGATCAATAAAAGTACACATATATTTTGGTGCACAGTATTACATACAAAATGTCAGCACTCCAAGAATTTGAGCCTGATAGCAGGGATTTTGGACTGAATATTATATTACATACTGCTTCAAATCAGATGTGACTGAAGCCAAATAGAGAAATACATGAAAAAGCTTCTCACCAATAATCAATAGAACTGACCACTGTGCAACCTGATAATACAAAGACCCCAATTTCACACTGAAGGTATGACCCATTGTGTGGGATATGTTCAGATCTAGCAATTGAAAATTGAGAATCCACAAGGCACTGTGGAACATCAGCAACAGAATTATATTCAATCATTCATGAAACAATATGGTCAGGCTTATTCCTCAATCTACCATTATCCCTGGCACAGTGAGGGTATACCTAAAAATGAAGTGTCAACATGAATCTGTATAACCAAGTTTGGCATGTGTGGTAAAAAGCAGGTTGTAATAGACAAAGCTAAGTGATCCCAAAGCTCTGCAGTCCTGCCACACCCAATCATGAAGAGTCAAGTCAATTAAACAACTAAATTGCAGAAGAATTTTACAAATATACCAATTCTCAAAGAAAGGAGAGCCCAACACGTTAGGGCAAAAGGCACGACTGAACTAATTAAAATCATCAGCAGCCAGTAATGCTGAATGGACCATCCAACTCAGCCTCCTCCCGAAGTCCCAACATTGCATCTGCCAATCTTTAGCCAATTTAATTCACTTCACGTAACACCAAGAAACTGCTCAGCAGTTTACAACATGCAAAATACAGAGGATATGGACCTTGACAAGATCCCATAAATAATGCTGAAGATTTCTTTTCTAGAATTGGCTTTACTTTGAGCCAAGCAATTGCAGTGCAGTTACAATACTGGCACCGACCTGACAATGTGGAACATTGATACAAAAACAGAAATTGCTGGCACATCTCAGGAGGTGATTAATCACTTTTATGAATATAAGAAAGCCTGGTTAAATTCATTTCTTTTTAAACAGAAATTCATTTGTTTCTGAGTGTATCCACCTGAAAAGGGACCCATTTTAAAATTAATCTTCTTGTGACTGAAAGTGGAGGAGGTGAATAAAGAAAGGGAGCCAGTATACACTGTTAATGTTTTGCGATATCTTGTATAGAACCATAACAAACTGGGAAACATCATCCAGTGTCTGGACATGACACTTTGGGTTGATGAACAAGCCAACATATCAGTTTTGATGTGCTGGTCATCAACTTATTACAAAGTAGTATGAATACAATTCTGCTGTTGCTGATGTCCCACAGTGCCTTATGGATAACCAATCTTCAATTGTGAGATCTGTTCTGAACTTATCCCATGCAATGGGACATACTTTCAGCGTGAATTTGGAGTCTTTTTCAACTTCACTGAGCTTTGTAACAAAGGAGAGCCAGAGAACATGATCCATTTGGATTTCTAGAAGGCCTTTGACAAGGAGCTGCACAGGAGGCTGCTAAATAAGATAAGAGCCC
The DNA here is from genome assembly GCF_037043375.1 of Chiloscyllium plagiosum. NCBI lineage: Eukaryota > Metazoa > Chordata > Chondrichthyes > Orectolobiformes > Hemiscylliidae > Chiloscyllium > Chiloscyllium plagiosum. The sequence continues at coordinate 75,703,810 of NW_028270151.1, forward strand.
CATGGTATTAGAGACAAGGTACTGGCATGGATAGAGATTGGCTAATTTGCAGAAGGGAGAGATCAGGGATAAAGGGATCTTTTACAGAATGGCAGCCCATGATTTGTGGAGTTTCACAGAGGTCAGTGTTATGACCACAACTATTCACGTCATAAATTAACGAACTGGATGAAGGAACTGAGGGCGTTGTTGCTAAGTTTGCAGATGACGCAAAGATAGATGGAGGGACAGCTAGTGTTAAGGGAACAGGGCGGCTGCAAAAAGACTTGCACAGGCTAGGAAAGTGGGCTAAGAAGTGGCAGAGGAATGCAATGTGGGAAAATGCGAGGACATGCACTTTGGGAGGAAGAAAAGAGGCATAAACTAATTTCTAAATAAAGAAAGGATTCAGAAACCTGAAACACAAAGGACTTGGGAGTCTTTGTTCAGGATTCTTTCAAGGTTATCCTGTAGGTTCATTTGGCAGTTAGGAACACAAATATAGTGTCAGCATTCATTCCAAGAGGGCAAGAATACATGAGCAGAAAATGTACTGCTGAAACTACATAAGGCTGATCAGACCATATTTAAAATATTGTGAGCAGTTTTGGGCTCCTCATCTAAGGAAGGGTGTGCTAGAATTGGAGGGATTCCAAACAAGGTTTACAAGAATGATCCAGAGAATGGGAAGCTTGTCGTATGAGGAGCGGTTGAGGACTCTGGGTATGTACTGGATGGGGTTTTGAAGATGACGGGGGGTGCTCATTAAAACTTACAGAATATTGAGAGGCCTGGATAGAGTGAACATGGAGAGGATCTTTCCACTAGTAGGAGAGACTAGGACCTGACAACACAGCCTCAGAGTGAAAGGACAACCCTTTAGAACCAAGATGAGGAGGAATTTCTTCAGCCAGAGGATGATGAATCTGTGGAGCTCATTATCACAGAACACTGTGGAGTCCAGGTAATCGAGGGTAGTTAAGGGAGAGATAGTTTTTTGATTGATATGGGGATCAAGGGTTACAGGGAGAAGGTAGGAGAATGAGGTTGAGAAACATATCAGCTGTGACTGAATGGTGGAACAGACTCAATAGGCCAAATGGTCTAATCCTGCTCCTATTTCTTATGGTCCAATTGAGCTGAGAAATGGCTCCCTTTTCTCTGCATATTACACCATTATCCCTTCCAAGCAAGACCAGTTTCCTTCTGTCTTTGACTTGACATTTTCCCACAATGTTTAGACAGGATTTTTCCAAAATTCCTTGCTATCTACATCCACACAAATAGCCTCCATTTTCTTTGTTAAATATTAAACTTAGTTCAAAACACTTAGGTTTCTGAAGCTGCTGTATTAATCACCTCATCTAATGACTCTCACTAATTTTCAATGGTCAGTTTTGATCCTTACAAATAAAAGTATCTTGTTATAATGTCATTCGTCAGCCACTCAGAAATGATGCTATCCGTGATAAAACATGAAACTACAACTACACAGTTACATGTCCAATCGAAACCTCATGTCCACTGTCTGTTTTATTTGAAACTTGGTCTCAGTTTGAAAAAAAAAGTTCTTGGGTAATTATTACATTCCCAAAATAAAATGTTTCCAAACTGCCAAAGGGAACAATGGCAATCAATTTCAGTTTAATGTATCTCAAGCCATGGCGTATATAGTATTCCCAGTATCTCTCGATAATTCTGATTTGCTTTGGCTGCTTAATGAAACTTGATGCAGTCTCATACTTGTTCATATTCCCTTGAAACCTTAAAAGTTTACTAGCTTAGCTGCCATCTGTACTTTTGCTAGGAATCGCACATTTTACTCAGTGATTTCGCAAATCAGCACAGTGGCTGCATTCCCAGTGCTCTACATTGTGATTTTGATCCCCCTCATTTTTAGCTGAGACAGTAATGTGAAGTACATTATGCAGAGAACGAGCATCAAATAAAAGCAGTGCAATATAATAGAAAAAAAGTCTTGCATTTCTAAAGAATGTGCTGTATAACCTCAGGCCATCCTGAAAAGTGTTTCATAGCCAAACAAATGCAGTCACAATACTATACGTAAATGTAGAAGCCAATGTCTACAATGCTACATCTCATAAATGGCAATAATGTGACAATAACTAACCATTTATTTAGGTTTAGTTAAGGGTTAAATAATGGTCAGGATACAGGGAGAGCATCTACAGCTCTTCACAGCACTGTGTGCACTTTTGCGTTAACCTGGAACCTTAGTTTTATGTCTCATCTGAATTTAGAGAACCACTCCCCATTCCCAAAATGGATTGGGAATCTGGGAATCCATTTAATCCTGCAAGAATATTTGGGTGGAGAACCTATCACCTTCCCAAATCCCCCAACCCCTGATTAAATCAGGGCTGGGGAGAAGTGAAATCTGAACAAATAAATGGCTTCTTCCAGCTGCCACTGTAGGCTCTTTGGCAATTTGTGCCTTGTGGAGAACCCCACCAGTAACCACTGCTGCCCCCCCACCCCCCACCTTCACAGAAATCACTGTTCTCCAACCCTATTCACTGGGAGCTTCAAGACTTGCCCTGGTGGCGTCCCTCCATTTCTTTTGTCCCTGGGCACTCTGGTGTTGCTCCTTATTCGGAGCTTACTGCTATCCCAACAATGCCCATTTGGTGCTGGTGGCACTGCTGTGCCGTTGGTACTCTGGCCATCACGTACCGCCAAAACGCCTGGGAACCCCAACAGCAGACAGCCAGGGAGTTAACCTCCTCAGTGCTTCTGAAAATGCCCGTGGCAGTGCTGCCATCAGCTTCCTGGTTGTTGGAGGAGTCTACTGTTGTACATCAGCTCATCACAGCTCAACATCAGTGCCAGTGCAGCACTCCAATGCTGGGAATGTCTGGCTGGAGAAATCTTTCTGTAATACACATGCAGCTAGCTTGAAATGAGAAAGTGCTACTTCTGAGCCGAACTGATAATCACATCAAGCTGCAGGAGACCAGTTTAGCTGGGGCGTCAGATTTTCAGTTTCTGTTCTCAGCCGCCTTCTGAGATATTCTGCAAAACAAGGAGCGAATTATTTCCAATTCTGCCATCTTGCAACGTTTATTATTCAGGTTGGTTAATAATGAGGAAAGAATGAGCCTAAATCTTAAGAAGATATGCTGTTTGCTGTTTAGCTAACTACCTGCAGCTTCTCATATGTAAAATCACCAAAAGGTCAGAGGGAGCACTCAATAAACTTCTTGCACTAAATGACAGATGCAATGTTACACCAATTTCGACAGAGATCACAGAAGGTTTAGTGCCTTTTGCTAATATTACCTGCTAAGGAACCTCATTAGGATGACAAGCAACTAAATCACAAGAGCAGAGAACTGGACCAGAAAGCTCATAATGGCTTATGTTTATGATATGGGATACACAGAATTAAACTCTTTTTCTCTTGAAGGTAATTGCTGAAGTACATTATCCGAAACTATTCACTGAAAGCATCCAGAAGTTTCAGACTGAAGAAAACAAGTACAGATGTTAGGGTGGGCAGGAGGGGGTAGGTAGGAGCAAAAATCCATGTGGGCCATAACATTCTAATCATCAAGAATTTGAGCTCTAAAATGAAAAATAAAATTGGTATAAAAAATGTCTTTCAAAACAAAGGAAAAAAATCATACAGCTCAGTGAATACATCGGATGAATACTTATTTTCCCAGTCACTGGCTCCGTTTTGTATTTCAATGGTAGTCAACACAGAATTCCATCATATAGTAGTGGAGAAATGTCTGGAATCCACTGCAATTTTGATCTGCATTCTTTCAGATTTTCCAACCACCTCGGCACATGTTGCTGTGTGGAGTAGCAACAATATATGAACATTCTCTTCTTCCATAGATCATAATTCTCAAGGTACTAAGTTACGATTGAATTAAGGACATTTAAGATTCCCATCATCCATGTATTGCAGCATCAAATAGCTTTTGAAACGCTCCAAGGTTGTTGATTCCACTGGGAAAATTTTTCTCCACCCAAAAAATGTTCATCATTCTTTGGGAAATATTCAGATTCTGAATGATACTGTTAAACCTTAGTTATGATTACTAGCATAGATTCCAGACCAGGTAGGTGTACCATCACAACTTGTAACATTCTAATACAAAGACATTCACCTCTCCTACAGTCGCTCTGACTAAGTGTTTGGTCTATTATGCCTGTGTAATGTCGAGGAATATCAATAAGCAAAAACCCAGAGTAGGTGTGTATGTCTGTAAAACCACAGCCTTCTAAGTAATCAATATTATTCAAAGTTTGTGAGAAGATTTGTAGCTCGGGTGCTCGTTGTTGTGGTTCTGTTCGCCGAGTTGGGAATTTGTGTTGCAAACGTTTCGTCCCCTGTCTAGGCGACATCCTCAGTGCTTGGGAGCCTCCTGTGAAGCGCTTCTGTGATGTTTCTTCCGGCATTTATAGTGGTTTGTCTCTCCCGCTTCCAGTTGTCAGTTCCAGCTGTCCATTGCAGTGGTCAGTATATTGGTCGGTATGATCTCAACTACAACCACAGGGACGCCAAGACTGCAGACTTCCTAGCAGCACTAGAATGCACACTCAGGAACAATGGACTGACAGAAGAGACACAACAAACAGTGAGACAAAGTATCTTACCTCTGATAACAAGGAAAAGATAAACACATAACCTCAACACCAAGGAGAGGGAAGCACTAAAATCACTAAGAAACAATAAGAACTTAATTATACTACCAGCAGACAAAAGGCAGAATGACGGTCATCCTAGACAGGGCAGAGTACATCCAAAAAACGCAACAACTACTTGCAGATACCAACACCTACCAAAAGAGGGAGTTTGACCCCTTCCCACAGCTCACCAATAGGATAAACAACACACTGAGGAACCTACAAAAAAACGGACAGATAACCAGGTCGGACCTACAAAGAATGAAACCTGAAAGCAACAACACCCCCAGATTCTATGGACTACCTAAAGTGCACAAACCAGACATCCCACTCAGACCCATAGTATCACTACCAGGGACACCATCACACAAACTGGCTAAAGAACTACAGCAGAAACTGAAACACCTGATCAGCGGATCCAGACACTCTATACAATCAACACAGGAATTCTTGGACATCATCAGAAATATACACATAGACAAGGAAGAAACCATGGTCTCATTCGATGTAACGGCACTGTTCACCTCTATCGACAAAACCCTAGCCAGAGAAACAATAGCCAACCTGCTGGACATACAGAACAGACAACAAGACGGTGAACCTATCAACAAAGACTGCATACTCAAACTACTGGACCTGTGCCTCATAACACATTCACATTCAACAACCAAATATATGAACAAATCAACGGCACACCCATGGGCTCACCTATCTCTGGACTCATAGCAGAAGTGGTAATGCAAAGATTAGAACAGTCTTACCGCAAATTTAACCCAAATTCTGGGTCAGATACGTGGATGACACCTTTGTAATCATTAAAAACACAGAAATAAAGAGCACACACCGGATCATCAACGCCACACTAACAGGAATCCGATTCACTAGAGAGGAAGAAAAGGACAACCAACTCCCATTCCTACACGTGATGGTACAGAGAACACCTAACAGAGAATTCACCACAAAGGTATATAGGAAAGCCACACACTCAGACCAAGTCCTAAACTCCGAAAGCAACCACCCCAACACACACAAAAGAAGTTGCATCAAGACACTGTTCAAAAGGTCCACAACACACTGCAGTACACCAGAACTGCAAAAAGAGGAAGAAGAACACCTCTACAATGTATTCGCCAAAAACTGATACCCCCGCAATTTCATCAACCGATGCCTAAGGGAAAGACAACAGAACGTGGACATGCCGCAACCCAAAGGACTAGCCACACTACCATACATCAAGAACATTTCCGAACAGACAGCCAGACTACTGCGACCACTAGGACTCATAACAGCACACAAACCTACAGCCACTCTCAGACAACAACTCACCAGAACGAAGGACCCGATACCCAGCATGAGCAAAACCAATATAGTGTACAAAATCCCATGCAAGGACTGCACAAAACACTACATAGGACAAACAGGAAGACAGCTAACGATCCGCATCCATGAACTCCAACTAGCCACGAAACATCACGACCAGCTATCCTTAGTAGCCACACACGCAGATGACAAGCAACATGAGTTCGACTGGGACAACACTACTATTATAGGACAAGCCAAACAGAGAACAGCCAGAGAATTCCTAGAGGCATGGCACTCATGCACAGATTCAATCAATAAGCACATCGACCTGGACCCAATATACCGACCACTGCAATTGACAGCTGGAACTGACAACCGGAAGCGGCAGAGACAAACCACTATAAATGCCAGAGGAAAGATCACAGAAGCGCTTCACAGGAGGCTCCCTAGCACTGAAGATGTCACCTAGACAGGGGACGAAACATCTGCAACACAAATTCCCAGCTTGGCGAACAGAACCACAACAATCAATATTATAAATGACCTGAAGAAATTTGTCTCACAAAAGCATGCATTACGACATGGGGTAAACTCTCCTGCCTAAATTAAAACCAGCAACACAGAAAAGATTTATCTCATGCAATAATCTGTAAAACTTTGAGTGTAAAGTAAATATGAACAACTTTATTTCTTAAAGTATAACAGAGAATAATTAATTAACCACTATTTACAATTTTTTTCTCTAACCTATCTTTTACCTTCCCTTCTATAATACTAGTCTGATAAATCTCCCAATTAAGATTTACAAAACAAAACTTCTTATCTCAAAACCAGGCAGCTATAGGTTCTTGTCTTCAAATCTTCTGGCGTCTTCTTTGCTCCTTGTTAGGAATTTCTGCATCACAGGTTAATGATTGAAAAGGTACTTTTAAGAGAGATTGTTTTCCACGCAGTCTGTTACATGCTAGGACTTGACAGTTCTCCTCTCAAATGTTCAATTTTCCCCGATCTTATACCCCAGAACATTGGATTGTGTCATTGGCTTTTAAGATTGTCAATATACTCAATTCAAACTTGTTTGGAAATTGGTAATTTTTCAGGGTATAATTTAAACTGATTGGCCGAGTTCAAATTTGTTTTTTTTGTCTCCAGGCAACAAACTAATCGAGTTGTTTGACCCAGTGTTACATTGTTGCCTTATTAAGAACACTTGGTGCTGTGTCCAGTAGTTCTGCTGCTTTTAACTCTCTTAAAGGTACACCTACATCTTCATAACACATGTCTATCAGGGAAGTATATTCCATGGGCTAATATATAGACATCTCCAAACTGCATCATTGTGACAGTACATGAGCACCATAAGTTAGTCACAACAGCTAGTTAGTGGCAGTAAATGAACACTAAAGACTGCAAAGATAATAGCAACCTGACAGTTGTCAAAGGCTTTTTCCTAACAGTTATCAATCAATCTGACCAAGTATAGAGATGAGGTTACAACTACAACCAAGACTAAAGCGCTACACATTGGACTGAGGCCTAGTAAGCACTCTGCCTCTCTCTATAGCAGCTTCAACGGTTGTGAAAGGACTGCCTGACAACAGTGTTTCTATATTTAAAATAATAGGGGGAAAATGCACTGGATAAAAGTTATTCCTATGTTAAAAAGGTCTACCTGCTGTCATTTGGTCCACCATCTTGACCCTCAAATAAGGTGTAAAGGTAAAGAGAATTGATGCAAGTGATATCATAACTCAGTCTTTTTTTGTGCAAATGCTACCTACAGGTAGAGGTCTGAAACTTTTAAAGGAGCTAATAAGAAAGACAATCTAAGAGCAAATAAAAAGCAGAAAAATCATCATGGGACAATTTATATTTTAGAAAGCCTAAAGTTGCACAAAATAAACAAGTGAAGAAAATATCTCACTTTGGACAGATAATCTTTTGAAATGCTGTTAGAACCTAAGTTGCTTAAAGAAAGAGTCAATCCTTGATTCGTGAATCAACAGAGAACTGACAAAGAACAGAAGGCAGTCAAAGTTCTTCGTGCTTTACACACTGAAGGGTCAAGGAGAATAACATTGCACAGCATCGCTAATGATGGTGTCAGAGATCCTGACAACATTTTTCAGATTTAGAAGATCAATTAAAAGTTCAAGTCAATTTCAAGTTATACAGGCTTGAGTCCATGTCATACGATAACAGTGGGTTAAAAAGCTTAACCAATTTGGATATAGGTGTTGATGCAAAGATATTGAAAGTAACTTCCTTGAAACTAACTTAGCTGAAAGGCTTATAGAGCTGGTCATTATCTCGGGATTTGTCAAATTCATTTGTAAGTAGACAAGCAGTAAGTTGGAAGAGCTCAGCAAGCCTGGCAGCTTCAGGAGGTGGAGAAGTCAACGAGAAAACATCGACTTCTCCACCTCCTGATATTGCCTGGCTTGCTATGTTCTTTCAGCCTCCTGATTGTATACTTTGGATTCCAGCATCTGCAGTTTTTTTTTAATCTCTAAAATTCTTTAGAAAAGCACTAACAGACAAACACAAACTACATGGCATTGACAACCTGCTAGAAGGTGGGCATAAACTTGAAGCAATTGTAGTGGGTTAGCAGCATCCATAAGTACTTCACTCTTCAAATAAATATTGCAGTCATTAACATATTCAATGGAACATCCAAATCTATAATGAGATGTGGATTATCTCATGTATCAAAAGTATCCTGCATTTCGTGACTTTTTACAACTCAGGAAGCCCAAATGAAAAGGAATTTCATTTATTGTCGAACACCAAAACAGAGCCACTACTTGTGGCATACACAGGCTCGTCCCAGCCCAGGACAGACAGTTCTGAAGATCTATCCCTGGGTCTGCTTTATAAATTACATAGGTGATGATTTCTAGCTGGGCAGGCCATTGCCTGTTAACAACTAATATTCAATAGCTCCAGAAGGAGATTAATTAGTGACTCCCCATGAGCCTGGTAGGGATTATCATGGGAACATATGCAAGTTATGTTCAAACAGAGGAAAATCAGCTAAGATATATTATAAATCCAATCCTCCAGAGGAATCCAAACTGAAACACAATGCTCGATAGCACCATGTGATGAAGAGTCAGCCAAGAGAAAATTCTAAAGAAGTTTCCAAAGCTTTATCCTTGCAAGCAGTTGATAAAGTCCAACTGATATCAGCAACGTGACAACCTGTAGACCCTTGTCCAACAATACAAGTGGTAAACTTAGACATCATTTGGATGTAGTCATAAAAATAAGCCTTTACTTCCATCCAAGCAATATGTCCTTAATGGATTAGACAAAATATCCTATATGCCAAAATTAATACTGAATCAAATGCTAATGTCATCATTTCACACATTTTGAATAAGATGTACTCACAGATTGGTGGAATCCACACAAAATGAGGTAACTCCTTACAATGGTCCAACATCGCATGCATTGGTATTATCCATCATAAATGCAAATATAGATCCTCAGATGGACACCAGAAAAAAACCCTCAGTTGATGACAAGCTACAACAGCTCAAACAATTACAGTCAGATACAACAGGTGCCCAGGCCACATTCATTCTGGTCATTCAGAGCTGAACTAATGCTCTTCAAGAATGTAATCTTCAAAGGCAAACAAATCATAATTTAATAATCTTTACTTCAGGACTTGCTTGATTATTTACATATACGTCAAATGGTTGCAGGAAAAAAAACAAGAGAATGACTAAACTAGGAATAACTGCAAGCTGTGAAGAGGTTTGTGTGGAACTTCAAAAGGACATTGACAAGTTGATGCAGTGGGTGGATAGGTAGTCAATAAAGTTCAATGCATCGAAGTGTGAGATGATGCGTTGGTCAGAAGATCACTGAAGGACAGTATAAAAATAGGGGTACAATTCTAATGGGGATGCAGGAGCAGAGGGACCTGGGTGCAAATGTACACAGATGATCAAAGGTGCAGGACAGGTGGACTGAGCAGTAGACAAAGCATTACAATGTCCTCAACTTTATTAGGCACCTAAAGCACAAGAGAAAGGATGTGATGTTGACCTTGTACAAGACACATTTTGGATTTCAGGTGGAGTATTGTGTACAGCTGTGGGTACCACATTATAAGAACAATGTGAATGCAGAAACAATTTACAAGAATGGCTCCAGGGATGAGAAGCTTCTGTTATGAGGATAGATCGAAGGAACTGGGACTGACCTCCTTGGATAGAGAAGGCAAAGAAGGGATTTAAGAAAGGTTTTCAAAATCATTAGTGGCTTACAAAGTAAATAGGGAGAAAGTGTTCCCGCTGACAAAATAATAAAAGAATGACAGGGTAGAGATTCAAAATGATGTGCAAACAAAGCAAGGAGGATGTAAGAGAAATCTTCTTTTCATACAGTGAATAGTCACAGTATGGAATGCATTATCTGGAAAATGTTGGAGGCTGGTTCAATTGAAGCATTTGAGTGGGCATTGGATAATTATTTGGTAGGACTGTAATACAAAATACAAATGCATGATAAAATGCAGGGAGATGAGGGGCAAATAGGAGATTGACACTGTGTAATTGATCAGACATGGGTATAATGGACCAAATGGCTCTCTTCTGCACCGTTACAATTCTGTGATTCTGTGACATATAAATCCATATATTGACCTGGTACAAATGAGGACACTGATGAACTCATCAAGTTGTGTAAAAATGCCAATTCCATTATTTGCAGCAATTGAGAGTGGTTCAGGTTTGGACTGCTGCCTGGAAGTGTGGAGGAGACAGAGTCAATTGAAGTGCTCAAGAGGACATTAAACGATTACTCAAATTAAAATAATGCGCAGCGTTATGGGGAAAGGATGGAAGATTAGCACGCAGTCATAGTTATCATGCTGATAGAGAGTTGCCTAAATAGGCTTATTCTGCACTCTTATATTGATTTTGAGAGAACCTGTCTTTCCACATGTGATTCTTTCTGAGCTGTGGTGCAAGATTGTTCCTATGTTGCACATTCTGATGACTGATCATTTCACCTAATTCCCTTTTTAGTGACAAATCAAAACTTACATTGATGTCAGTTAGTTTCACAATGTCTGTCATGTATCAAGTATCACAACAAATTGGCCAGAATTTTCCCGGTCTCACAAACATGGGAATTAGTGTTACAGTTAGGAAAGTGCAGTGAGAATGACAAAACATTAGGTTCTTGACATTAAGTCCAATTTTCTGCTTAAGGTTTTAATAGTGAGATGAGAATCTCATTATTGAGTGGCGAGGGGTCTACTTGCATGTATTAACACCTTATTAGATCCTAATCTCACCTTAATTGTACACAAGTTGCTATTTTCTCAGGTACTAGATGGTGGCAATTCCTGACAAGAATTTCTGAGCCAGTACCTGGAGCTCATCAGCGCCTTCTTTGGGGCTCTATGTTGGCCAACATGCTGTAAAATCTCAGGGCAAACTCCATGGGAATGATTGGCTATATCATCCATCCATGGAGGTTTGCATCAGCAGAGCACCAGCCTCACCACATCAACATGCCACATCACAGACCAACTCATAAAATAGTTAAGCATTTGTGTAAGGCACTTTGGAACTCACTGATACATTACATTGCAATGCTGCTGCCAGACCACTTCGTGACAGGTCGCCACCTCATGCATTGGAACAGGGTATGTCTTCAGGCTGTTCCCTTTCTTGCTGAGCTCTCATTTACTTTGACTTTACTTGGTAAGACAGTATCACTGTCTTACCTTGCTTCTTAGTGCAGAAGGAAATTCGGGAAGCTTATCATTTTTGCCAGCAGCAATCAGTCCAGGCCACTGTGCTACTTCAGTGTCACACTTACATTATGTGGCAGCAGTTTACACAGCAAGCACACTGCATGTGCTTCAATCAAATGGCCATGTCTCAAAGTGTAAGGGGAACAGAGCTTATTCTAGCCGACAGGGACTATGGTGAATGAGAGGAGCTGTTCCACGCTTAGTCAGGAAAAGTGGTAGTAGAAAGTGCAAATTCAGACAAGGTTAGTATCGAGAGTGGAGTGCTGGAAAAACACAGCAAGTCAAGCAGCATCCGAGGAGCAGGAGAATCAATGTTTTGGGCAAGACCCCATCATCAGGAATGTGGCTTGTGAGCCGAGGGGGTGAAGAGATAAATGAGAGGGGTGTGGGGCTGGTAGAAAGGTAACTGAGAATGCAATAGGTAGACAGAGGTGGGGATAATAGTGATAGGTCAGACAGGAGGGTGGAGCGGATAGGTAGGAAGGAAGATGGACAGGTAGGCCTCATGATGAGGGCGGTGCTGAGTTATCTGGGATAAGGTGGGGGGAGGGAAAATGAGGAAACTGGTGAAATACACATTGATGCTGTGTGGTTGGAGGGTCCTAAAGTGGAGGATGAGACATTCTTCCTCCAGGCATTGGGTGGTTAGGGTATGGCGATGGAGAAGGCCCAGGACCTGCATGTCCTAGGTGGAGTGGGAGGGGGAATTGAAGTGTTCAGCCATGGGATGGTGGAGTTGGCTGGTGCGGGTGTCCCGGAGATGGTGTCTGATGCGTTCTGCACGTAGGCATCCTGTCCCCCCAATGTAGAGGAGACTCCATCGGGTGCAACGGACACAGTAAATGACATATGTGGAAGTACAGGTAAAACTCTGATGCATGTGGAAGGCTCCTTTGGAGCCTTTGACGAAGGTGAGGTGAGGAGGTGTGAGCACAGGTTTTGCAATTCCTACAGTAGCAGGTCAAGGTGCCAGGAGGGGAAGGTGGGTTGGTGGAGAGGTGTGGACCTGACAAGAGAGTTGTGGAGGGAACAGTCTTTATGGAAAGCAGATAGGGGTGGGGAGGGAAATATGGGTGGTCCGTTTGTCAGTGGCGGAAATGGTGGAGGATGATACAATGTATATGGAGGTTGATGGGGTGGAAGGTGAGGACCAGGGGATTTTGTCTTTGTTGCGGTTGGAGAGGTGGGGTTCAAGGATGGAGGTGTGGGAAGTGGATGAAAAGTGCTGGAGGGCATCATTGACCACGTGAGAGGGGAAATTGCAGTCTTTGAAGAAAGAAGTCATTTGGTGTGTTCTATGATGGAATTGGTCCTCCTGGGAGCAGATGCAGTGGAGGTGGAGGATTTGGCAATAATGGATAACATTTTTACAGGAGACAGGGTGGGAAGAGGTGTAGTCTAGGTAGCTCTGGGAGTCGGTGAGTTTGAAGAAGATGTCCATGTTGAGTTGGTCCCCGTTGATGGAGAGGTCCAGGGAGAGCGCATCAGAGAACATCTCTAGGACATCCGCACCAACCAAACCCACCACCCCGTAGCTGAACACTTCAACTCCCCCTTCCACTCCGCCAAGGACATGCAGTCCTGGGCCTCCTCCATCACCACTCCCTAACCACCCGATGCCTGAAGAAAGAAAGCCTCATCTTCTGCCTTGGAACCCTCCAACCTCACAGCATCAATGTGAATTTTACCAATGCCCTCATTTCCCCTCCCCCCGCCTTATCCCAGATACAACATAGAACATAGAACAATACAGCACAGAACAGGCCCTTCAGCCCTCGATATTGCACCAACCTGTGAACTATTCTAAGCTCGTCCCCCTACACTATCCCATCATCATCCATGTGCTTATCCAAAGGATTGTTTAAATCTCCCAAATGTGGCTGAGTTAACTACATTGGCAGGTAGGGCATTCCACGCCCTTACCACTCTGAGTAAAGAACCTGCCTCTGACATCTGTCTTAAATCTATCACCCCTCAATTTGTAGTTATGCCCCCTTGTACAAGCTGATGTCATCATCATAGGAAAAAGACTTTCACTGTCTACCCTATCTAATCCCCTCTTAGCCTTCTTCTTTCCAATGAGTACAGACCCAAGTCTCTCAGCCTTTCCTCATAAGACCTTCCCTCCAGACCAGGCAACATCCTGGTAAACCTCCTCTGCACCTTTTCCAATGCTTCCACATCCTTCCTGTAATGGGGCAACTAGAACTGTACATAATATTCCAAGTGAGGCCGCACCAGCATTTTGGATAGTTGTAGCATGACATTGCGGCTCCGGAATTCAATCCCTCTACGAATGAAACCTAAAACACCATATGCCTTTGTAACAGCACTATCCACCTGGGTGGCAACTTTCAGGGATCTATGTACATGGACTCCAAGATCCCTCTGCACATCCACACTACCAAGAATCTTTCCATTGACCCAGTACTCTGCCTTCCTGTTATTCTTCCCAAAGTGCATCACCTCATATTTAGCTGCATTGAACTCCATTTGCCACCTCTCAGCCCAATTCTGCAGTTTATCCAAGTCCCCCTGCAACCTGTAACATTCTTCCACACTGTCCACTACTCAACCTTCCAACTCGGCACTGCCCTCTTCACCTGTGCTACCTGTCCATCTTCCTTCTTATCGATCCATTTCACCCTCCTCTCAGATCTATCACCATTACCCACACCTCCGTCTACCTATCGCACTCTCAGCTACCTTTCCCCCCAGCCCCACCTCCCTTCCACTTATCTCTCCACCCCCTCGGCTCAGAAGCCTGAATCCTGATAAAGGGGTCTTGCCCGAAATGTCGGTTCTCCTGTTCCTCAGACGCTGCCTGACCTGCCGTGCTTTTCCAGCGCCACACTCTCAACTGCAGTCCTCACTTTCTCTGAGACAAGGTTAAATACTCTGTGGGAATTGGTTGGGTGGCAGCTATAAAGATATAAGATCCCAAATGGGACCCTCTGGCTTCGAGATCGGTCAAAAGAATCAACTGAATGCGGTCTGTATAAAGCATGGTTATCAGTTTAAGAAAATAAGGCAGCCTGATGCAATTTTGTCCAGCAACACAGAGGTTAAAGCTTCTGTGCTCCATGGCAAAATTGCACAATTGCACAATTGAACAATAAGCATTTTTAATATGTTTTTTAAGAGACAGTACAGCCTTAATTACGAGAAAAAAACCAATAAACTGTAATATGGCGACATGATTGTCAGCAGGCTAATCCAATGATATTTCCTGGAAAATGCTTCTTGTTTTACAAAGATCACTAGCAGTTCAAGGTTAGTTCGTGTGGTCAATTAATACCTCAGTATTCATTTTATGAAAACTCCATTGTTTGCCTTATCTTCCATTTCAGCTAATTCAGCAAAGCAGCAGTACAGGTTCACAGTGTCAAATCATAGCTTGAAGCCATTTTGTTGTGGTATTTTAAATTGAAAAGCCATTTTGTGGTTAATAAAAACATACATGTACTTTTTGCTTCTGACAACAGCCTAAGCTCAAATTTTAAATCCTCATCTCCCCACTTTGGTCATTCCATGACTACATCATATGTGTGAAGGCATGGATCAAATTAATCCAATTCGATGGCAGACAAAGACTGCCATTCTTCCTCTTCCTCCGAAGAGGGACCGGGCAGGCAATGGTGCTTCCTCATCTTCATCTAAGTGGTAAAGAAGCGTGTTATGGGTGGAATCAATGTTATCAATAGAGGCTAATATCTTAGCAATAACACACTTAACAATAACAATACCAACCAAAAGACCAACTAAAATAATAGCAGCATATATCGCCATATTGATTAACCAGTTGAATGGGGGCAAGGCTTACCAGGGTTGCCCATAGCACAACTGGAATCAAACTGGCACACAACGCCTTTACAGGGTAAAGACCATTTAGATTTGTTCTGTAAATGAACTGTTCAATCTTTTTGATGCAGTTGACCACTGCAACGTCATTCTTGGTAACGTTCAGTCTCTCGGCACACAAGGACATCTTCCTGGTATAATTGGTACACAGTCTCTCAGGATCGCACAGGTAAACTGTCCCTTCTTGTGCACCAATGCTGGCAATGAGAAGTCCACACAACAGGGCAAGTTTGATCTTTATCAGCTAATGAGGGAAGAAGTTTTATACAACATTGAGAGTGGTAGACAATAAGTCTTGAAGGGTGATGGATGTGTTACTATAGCTAGTGTGAGTGAGAAGTAGCAGCGAGAAGATAATGGCATTTGTCTTTATCGACCTCAGAGAGTCAATAATCTCCTTATGGCCTGACCATGTATTACTCCAGACCATAGAAAAGAAGTGCTTACTTCAAAGCAGCTTAAAAGCATTTAAAATTGTGCATTACTGGAGTTTAAACATACTACCCGCAGTGTGCCCCCCCCCCCCCCCCCCCCCGCAGCAGAGAGCACCTCTGCCACTACAGTCTCCAAGGTTAAGTGATAGCATCACTGTGGTGGCAGGATACAGATTTATAGAGGTGAACACTGAAGAAATGTGTAAGAAAAGTCAGAGGGATTCATGTTATTGAACTCATGAAATTGACATTTAGTCAAAA
The DNA here is from genome assembly GCF_037043375.1 of Chiloscyllium plagiosum. Classification (NCBI taxonomy): domain Eukaryota; kingdom Metazoa; phylum Chordata; class Chondrichthyes; order Orectolobiformes; family Hemiscylliidae; genus Chiloscyllium; species Chiloscyllium plagiosum. The sequence continues at coordinate 75,720,085 of NW_028270151.1, forward strand.
TATGAGAAAATTTGGATGAAGGACATTTGCCTGAAATGCCGATTTTCCTGCTCCTCAGATGCTGCCTGACCTGCTATGCCTTTCCAGCACCACTCTAATCTTGACTCTAATCTCCAGCATCTGCAGTACCCACTTTCACGTCAATACTTTGCATTATTCTGTCCATGTTGCACCCTCAGTGAGGAACACTGCCTTGTTTTAACTATTTCAGTTGTATATGGTAGAAATGACAAATAAAAATCTATTCTACTCTTAAAAAAAAGGCTACTCCACTCGAACCTTTCCAAGGTCCATACAGGATAAGGGCTGTTAATAAATTACCTCTTCTCCTCACTATCCTCAGTTGGGGCAATCAAGTAGGTATTAGATAACTACTTAAATAGAAATAATGTGCAGAGTTATATGGAAAGGGCAGAAATATGACAGTAGAGTCAAAAGGTCATAGAGATGCACATTATGGAAACGAATCCTTTGGTCCAACTTGTCCATGCTGACCAAATATCTTATATTAATCTAGTCCCATTTGCCAGCACTTGGCCCATATCCCTCTCAACCCTTCCTACTCATATAAACATCCAGATGCCTTTTAAATGTTATAACTGTACCAGCCTCCAACACTTCCTCTGGCAGCTCATTCCATACACACAGCACCCTCTGTGTGAAAAGGTTGATCCTTAGGTCCATTTTAAATCTTTCCCCTCTCACCTAAACCTATGCCCTCTATTTTGAGACTACCCCACCCCAGGGAAAGTATCTTGTCTACTTATCATGTCCATGCCCCTCATGATTTTATAAACCTCTATAAGGTCACCTCTCAGCCTACAACACTCCAGAGAAAAAAGCTTCAACCTATTCAGCATCTCCTTTTGCTCAAAACCTCCAACCCTGGCAACATGCTTGCAAATTTCTGTTTTCAACAGCAGCAGGAGCGGGAGCTTAGATCAGGGGCCTGCCGGGAAAGGTGAGTCACTAATTTAAATCTTGAAAACCTCACCTAGAGCGTTGGAGCCCTCCAATTCTGTTTTGAGCAGTAGGAAGAGCAGGAACTTGGACCAGGGGCCTACCAGGAAAGATGAGTCACTAACTTTAAATCTTTATATCTGACATCAGACAGCAGAGGTTTCTGGGAAAGGAGGAACGTTTCTTTTCCCCACAACTATATAAGTGAGTGTTTTCTAAATCCTTGTAGGGCCTCCCACACATCCACCTCCTCTAACCTTAAACACCAAGGACACACCAGGTAAGCTCTTCTTTTTACTTTCTGATAAGGGGACTAGCAGGGATGGCAATCCAGGGAGAGGAATGTTCCTCTTGCATGATGTTTGAGGTGAGGAACACCATTAGTGTCCCATCCAAGTACATCTGCAGGAAGTGCACCCAACTCTTGCTCCTCCAAGACCACGTTAGGGAATTGGAGCGAGAACTGGATGAACTTCGGATCATTCGGGAGGCAGAGGCTGTGATAGATAAGAGTTACAGGGAAGTAGTTACTCCTAGGTGTGAAGAAAGCTGGGTAACTGTTAGAAGGGGGAAAAATAGTCAGGGATCCCCTGTGGTCATTTCTCTGAAAACAAGTATACCGTTTTGGAGACTATTCGGGGGGATGACTTACCAAGGGCGTGCATTGGAGTCTGTCCCTGTTGCACAGAACGGAAGCGGGGAAAGGAGGAGAGTGTTACTCATTGGGGACTCAATAGTTAGAGGGTCAGATAGAAGGTTTGTTGGGAATGAAAGGGACTTATGGTTGGTGTGTTGCCTCCCAGTTGCCAGGGTCCGTGATGTCTTGGATTGTGTCTTTGGGGTCCTGAAGGGAGAGGGTGACCAGCTTCAAGTCATGGTCCATGTAGGTACCAATGACATAGGTAGAAAGAGGGATAGGGATGTAAATCAGGATTTCAGGGAGCTAGAGTGGAAGCTGAGAGCTAGAACAAACAGAGTTGTTATCTCTGGTTTGTTACCCATGCCACGTGATAACAAAGCAAGGAACAGGAAGAGATATCAACTGAACACGTGACTACAGGGATGGTGCAGGAGGGAGGGTTTCAGGGATATGGATAATTGGGGCTCATTCTGGGGAAGAAGGGACCTCTACAAACAGGATGGTCTTCACTTGAACCAGAAGGGTAATAATATCCTGGGTGGGAAATTTGCTAGTGCTATTCAGATGGGTTTAAATTAGCTCAGCAGGGCAATGGGAACCTGTGGAGTAGTTCCAGTGCACAGGAGGATGAGAGTATGGAAGACATGGACAGGATTTCACAGTCACAGGAGTATGCTGGCAGACTGCAAGCTGGTTTGAAGTGTGTCTACTTCAATGCCAGGAGTATCCGGAATAAGGTAGGTGAGCTTGCAGCCTGGATAAGTACCTGGGACTTTGATATTGTGGTCATTACTGAAACATGGATAGAGCAGGATCAGGAATGGATGTTGAAGGTTCCAGGGTTTAGATCTTTCATTAAGGTCAGGGAAGGTGGAAAAAGAAGTGGAGGTGTGACTTTGTTAGTCAAGGACAGTATAACGGTGGCTGAAAGAACTTTTGACGAGGATTCGTCTACTGAGGTGGTATGGGCTGAGGTTAGAAACAGGAGAGGAGAGGTCATGCTGCTGGGAGTTTCTTATAGGCCCCCACAAAGTTCCAGGGATGTAGAGGAGAGGATTGGCAAAACGATTCTAGGTAGGAGTGAAAGGAACAGGGTGGTCATTATGGGGGCCTTTAACTTCCCCGACATTGACTGGAAATGCTATAACTCTAGTACATTAGATGGATCAGTTTTTGTCCAATGTGGGCAGCAGGGTTACCTTACACAGTATGTCGAAGGGCCGACAAGAGGGGAGGCCACACTGGATCTGGTGCTTGGTAATGAATCAGGCCAGGTGTTTGATTTAGTTGTAGGTGAGAACTTTGGAGAGAGTGACCATAATTCAGTTACATTTAGTTTAGCGATAGAAAGGAATAGGAACATGCCAAACGGCAAGATTATAGATGGAGGAAGGGCAATTATAAAGCGATTAGGCCAAACTTAGGAGGCATAGAATGGGGTAGCAAAATGTTGGGGATGGGGACAATGTGGAGCTGGTTTAAGGAACAGACATTGCATATCCTTGATAGGTATGTCCCTGTCAGGCAGGGAGGAAGTGATAAGGTAACGGAACCGTGGTTTACTAAAGAAATTGTATCTCTTGTTAAGCGGAAGAAGGAGGCGTATGTGATGTTGAGGCGAGATGGTTCAGATGAGGCAATGGAGAGTTACAGATTAGCTAGGAAGGATTTAAAGAGAGAGTTAAGAAGAGCAAGGAGGGGACATGAGCAGTCTTTGGCAGGTAGAATAAAGGAGAACCCTAAAGCTTTCTATAGGTATGTGAGGAATAAAAGGATGACTAAGGTAGGAATAGGGCCAGTCAAAGACAGAAGTGGAAAGTTGTGTGTGGACTCTGTGGAGCTCATTGAGGTACTAAATGAAAATTTCTCATCTGTTTTCACTCAGGGAAAGGAGAAGACTGACTTATGGGCTATTAGACTAGAAAGGATTGAGGCTAGTAAGGAGGAGGTGTTATCAATTCTAGAAGGTGTGAAAGTAGATAAGTCCTGAGCCGGATGGGATTTATCCGAGGATTCTCTGTGAAGCTAGACAGAAGATGGCAGAACCTTTGCCCTTGATTTTTGAGTCATCATTGTCTATAGGTTTAGTACCAGAGGACTGGAGGATTGCAAATGTCGTGCCCTTAATCAAGAAAGGCATTAAAGGTGACCCAGGTACTTATAGACCTATGAGCCTTATGTCTGTTGTAGGAAAACTTTTGGAAAGGATTATAAGAGATAGGATTTACAATCTTCCAGCAAGCAACAATTTGATTGGAGATAGTCAACATGGTTTTGTCAAGGGCAGGTCATGTCTCACAAACCTCGTTGAGTTTTTGAGAAGGTGACCAAGCATGTGGATGAGGGTAGGGCAGTTGACATGGTGAAACTTTATTGCTGGAACAGCACAGCAGGTCAGGCAGCATCTAGGGAACAGGAGATTCGACGTTTCGGGCACATGCCCTTCTTCATTCCTGAAGAAGGGCATGTGCCCGAAACGTCGAATCTCCTGTTCCCTAGATGCTGCCTGACCTGCTGTGCTGTTCCAGCAATAAAGTTTCAGCTTTGATCTCCAGCGTCTGCAGACCTCACTTTCTCCCAGTTGACATGGTGTACATGGACTTCAGTAAAGCCTTTGATAACTTTCCACATGATAGGCTTTTGGAGAAAATGCAGAGGCATTTAGCAGTTTGGATTGAGAGTGATTTAGCAGTTTGGATTAGAAACTGGCTTTCTGTAAGAAGGCAGAGAGTGGTGGTTGATGGAAAATATTCAGCCTGGAGTCTGGTTATTCATGGTGTGCCACAAGGATCTGTTTTGGGACCACTGCTGTTTGTCATTTTTATAAATGACTTGGACGCAGGCATTGGTGGATGGGTTAGTATGTTTGTAGCTGACACTAAAATCGGTTGAATAGTTGACTGTGGAAGAATGTTGCAGGTTGCAGGGAGACTTGGATAAACTTGAGAAGTGGGCTGAGAGATGGCAAATGGAGTTCAGTGCAGATAAAGGTGATGTGATTCTCTTTGGGAAGAATAACAGGAAGACAGAATACTGGTTCAATGGAAAGTTTCTGGGTAGTGTGGATGTGCTGGGAGATCTTGGTGTCCGTGTACATAGATCCCTGAAAGTTGCCACCCTGGTTGATAGTGCTGTTAAGAAGGCATATGGTGTGTTAGGTTTTATTGGTAGAGGGATTGAGTTCCAGAGCCGTGATGTCATGCTGCAACTATAAAACTGTTAGTGCAACCTCACTTGGAATATTGTGTACAGTTCTGGTCGCCCCATTACAGGAAGGATGTGGAAGCATTGGAAAAAGTGCAGATGAGAATTACCATGACATTACCTGGTCTGGAGGGAAGGTCTTATAAGGAAAGGCTGAGGGACTTGGGTTTGTTCTCATTGGAGAGTAGAAGCCTAAGAGAGGATTTAATAGAGACATACATGATAATCAGAGTACTACACAGGGTGGACAATGACAGTCTTTTTCGTAGGATAATGATGTTGGCTTATACGAGGGGGCATAGCTGCAAATTGAGGGGTGATAGATTTAAGACAGATGTCAGAGGCAGATTCTTACTCAGAGAGTGGCAAGGGCGTGGAATGCCCTTTCTGCCAATATAGTTAACTCAGCCGAACTAGGGGCATTTAAACAGCCCTTAGATAAGCATATAGATGATGATAGGATAGTGTAGGGGTATGGGCTCAGATTAGTTCGCAGGTTGGCGCAACATCAAAGCCGAAGGGCCTGTTCTGCACTGTATTGTTCTATGTTCTATGTTCTAAATCTTTTCTGAATCCTTTCACGTTTCAGGACATCCTTCCCATTCGAGGGAGACCAGAATTGCATGCAATATTCCAAAAGTGGCCTAATCAATGTTCTGTACAGCCACAACATGACCTCACAACTCCTATACTAAATTCACTGACCAATAAGTCATGACACTCATTCAGAGAGCTGGTGCCGAAACAATGAGTTGAACTTTAGCAAAAATTAGCAAAGTCAGGGAGTTTCATGGAGAGCTTCTCTCTGCAAAATTTAGCGAGTGAGTTCATACAATGTGATGCTGCTTACTCTGTATGTATGCAACATGTTTCCATGATGCTGGTCTCACGTTATTGTGGGCTTGTCAGCAGCAAAAGAACTTGTCCACACATATCATTCCTCCTCTGAGAAAGAAGCATCAAAGGCTGTCTTCTGCATCCTGATACAGGTTGCACTGTAGGTGCAGGACGAATTGTGTCCACACCCTGGACTGTCATGTTACAGACCCTCTGAACATTAATGCTGTCAGTGCTCCAATGAATTCACCCAAGCCTTGGACTGATACGAGACAAAGCCCTTAATTTTCTGTGTCTGCAATCCCTGACTGAAGACCAGCCCCTTTGACTACTGATTGTTCCCCTTAGACTTTGTGACATGGTGTTTTATTTGCTGCTACCAGTATGCTGTAGGATTGAGATTGATGATCGCAATGGTGCATTGCAACATGTACATTTCCTTCACTGCTCATTGCTGACAAATATAAAAAGCTGACTGACTTGGTGTCTGGCTAAAAGACAGAAGTATTGTGAGCCTGGAAGTTCTGAGCACAAAAAGGCAAGGCAGAGATGCTGTGAGCATCCAAGCAGATGTGAAGTGACAGAATGCTAAGGAGCCCTGAGATGTGGCCTGTTCCAATCTGTGAGATAGGTGCTGGTCTCTACCTGCAAAGTGTTCTCACAGCAGCATTAAAATGTAGCGTGTTGGTGGGCTCCAAAGTGGAGACCTGTGTTCTAAGTGTGTGAGAGATGTACCATGGTGATGTGGTGAGTCTGGTGCATGTCCACTGCAAACATCTGTGGGTGGAGGCTGCAGGCACTCACTGCCCATTGAGTGTACACTGAGCCCACATGAGGCCTGGAGGTACGAGCAGTGAGCTGGAGTCGCCAGGTACACATTCCAAAGTTCATGTTGGGAACGTCACCATCTAGTTTCTTGCTGCCATGTGGGAGAATGGCAAACTGCTTATAAATGAGGTATCAATAAGTAACAATGAGATATGAATGCATCAGTGGGCCTCTCGACACTCACTAGTAAGATTCTTCATCTTTCTGTTCAAACCCAAGGTGCAAAATTAAAATTATTTTTCTCAATGTTGAGAATTTCAGGTTTGTAATCCTTTTGCCAAGTTGTCCCAACTGACTCACCATTGCCCACATCTTTCAGGACGAGGAAAATTCAGTCTGATAGACTGAACAGCCTTCTGAAAATCATTGTTTGTGCCAGAAAATACATGACTATTATATCTAAAGCAGCTTGTCAAGATTTTCAGATAGCTATTTTAAGGGTACAGCAACTCTACAAGGCAATGTGTTAATCTCTCCGGCATCCCCCAAGTTTGGAAGGCAGATCCACACAGCTATTCCCTTCCACCCTCTCACCACATAACCACATGTTCATGGTGCATAGTTGGAAAGGGGGAGAAAATCATACAAGAATTGAATTGGGATATATGCATTCAAGATTTTCATATGACTATTATGCTGTTGTGTGTGGCCTAGGTCATCTGATATTGTCATGAATAATGGTCAAGTCCTGAAAAGAAATAGACAATGTATCGGAACTGCATTGCCATCACACATCCATCAGACTGGATGACTACTCGATATTGAAGATTTTGTTCTAGACAATGTCCACAGATCTACAACAAATGATATTTATCCATAATAAGAGATAGCACAGGAAGGAGTGAAACTCCATCATCCAGTCATGATAACTGTACAGAAATTAGATCTGGTCTTGTCATATGTTCACCAAGGCATTATCAGAATGTATAGAGATGATATATCTAAATGAATACCTGTACATGTTAACAAGAAAAGTTCCAATTCTTTAAAGGGAAAAGGAGGAATATTAAATGATAACATTGATTCCATTTAGACAGGCTTGTACCTTCAAGATATTTATATACTATCAGGGCCTGCGACATCCAGTGTAAAGGTACTTGCCTGACCTTATACTCACTCTTTCTGTCTCCTGGAGTCAGCGTCTTGTCAGACTTTATCATTCACTGTTTCACTACACTGTACCTCTGCTTTCTCATTTGTTCTTGATTTTTTTCAATCGAACACACACATACACACACACACACCACACACACACACACCACACACACACCACACACACCACACACCACACACACATCACACACACACACACACACCACACACACACACACCACACACACCACACACACATACACACACACCACACACACACACACCAGACACACCACACACACACCACACACACACACCACACACACCACACACACATACACACATCACACACACACACCACACACACACCACACACACACACCACACACACATCACACACACACACACACACACACACCACACACACCACACACACCACACACACACACACACCAGACACACCAGACACACACCACACACACACACCACACACACCACACACACATACACACATCACACACACACACCACACACACCCACCACACACACACACCACACACACACACACCACACACACCACACACACATACACACATCACACACACACCACACACACACCCACCACACACACACACACACATATGCACACACACCACACACACAGACCCACATACCACACACACACACACCACACACACACACACAACCACACACACACACACCACACACACACACCACACACACATACACACACACACCACACACACACCAGACACACCACACACACACCACACACACACACCACACACACCACACACACATACACACATCACACACACACCACACACACACACCCACCACACACCACACACACATACACACATCACACACACACACCACACACACACCCACCACACACACACACACCACACACACACATATACACACACACCACACACACAGACCCACATACCACACACACACACACACCACACACACACACACACACAACCACACACACACACACACCACACACACCACACACACACACACCCACCACACACACACACACACACATTCACATACAGATACACACACACATTAGTTTAAACACTTATCTACAACCTTAGTTATACAATTCACCAAGACACTGGTCCTGGCGTGGTTCAATGAAGCCCATCCCAACAGAACAGCTCTCTTTTTCTGCAGATGTGGTGCCAATATCCAATGAATCAGGATCCAATTCACCCACACAAATCTTTGAGTGACACAGTTACCTCTTTATTCTTATTTACTCTTCGCCAGTTTGCTCTTGACTTAGTAGTGATCTGGACATTATTATCTCTTTTTTCTTGTTTTTAAATTGTCCTGAAAGTCTTGTAATCCCTTAATAGAAATTCCTTCCTGGTCCTATTTATGTCATAGGCACTTCCCCCTCCCATTCCAAGTTCATTTCCAGCTCAGAAGAGATATCCTGAACTTTAGCACCAGGTGGACAACAAAGCCTTTAGGATTCTCTGTCTTTGCTGCAAAGCATCATGGGTGGACGGTGACTCAATGGATAACACTGTGTGTGTATGTGTGTGTGTGTGTGTGTATGTGTCGCTGTTGTTGCATCAGCGACCTGAGTTCGATTCCACCCTCAGGCAATTGTCTGTGCGAAGTTTGCACATTCTCCCCGTGTCTGCATGGGTTTCCGCTGGGTGCTCTAGTTTCCTCTCACAGTCTAAAGAAGTGCAGGTAAGGTGGATTGGCCATGCTAAATTGCCCATACTGTCCAGGGATGTGCAGGTTAGATGGATTAGCCAGGGTTAATCTAGGGTTACGGGGGTCGAGTGAAGGGCCGGGTCTGAGTGAGATGTTCATCAGAGGGTTGTGCAGACTAGGTAAGCCAAATGACCTCTTTATGCCCTGCAGGGATTCCATAAACAGTATCTAGGTGTGGCCAAAGAAATCTTTGTTCAATCCTGGCTTTGCATTAACAAGTGTGTTGTGCCAGATGCTAGAGTGTGGTGAAGTTAATCTTCTTCTGGGATGTTTGAAGGATCCAGAATGACACTCCAAAACATGCCAGTGGTGCTACACCCCTGAATGGGAAATACTACCAACACTAACAAAAAGGGTTCTGCTTGTACATTGTGTATCTAGTAAGTTCATGCATAGAAAAATTTACTTTTAGAAAATTACTACAGAGAAATCTGCTCACCTGAAGGGTTCAACTTTTCATTACTTTAAATCTTCATAACTTTTGACTGTGTTTTGCTATTTTATTCTTGTTTCACTGGAGTTCTTGGTTCTTTTTCAAAGGATTCCTATGAGGCCTAGCCCAGAATGTTGTCGTGTCACTGATGGAGTGAAAAGTTCCATATTTCAGAATTAATTGCTCATTTAAATAAAATACAGGACACTGGATCCTGAAGATCCAAAACAAAAATAGAAACTGCTGGCGAAACACAGGAGGTCTGATGAAGGGTCACCAGACTTGAATTTTTATCTCTGCTTTCTTCTCACGGATGCTGCCAGACCTGTTGAGTTTCACCAGCAATTTCTGTTTCTGTCAATTGCTCATTTCCTTTTTTCTTCAAATCATTTGTCAAAGTTGCTTCCAGTTCTTGTTACATCGTATTGTTTATGGGGCCCATTTGTGGATTAGTCCTCTTGTTGAAATGAATGAAAGCCCGCAGCAGTGTCCTATCAGAACCCTTCAAACGAAGATACCATGAAAGTCCAATAAAAATTTCCCACAGGGACTTGTGTACAAAACCTAGAGCAAATAGTATAGTACTGTAATGAGAGATCTTCACTGCCTGCAGCATGGTCTTTCAAATTGGACATTGAACATAGGCCTTGTCTGCTAAGTCAGGTCAAAGGCAAAGCTGGGCCCATATCAACAGTTAAAAGATTGGGAAACTCCCCGATGCCATAACAAGCATTAACCCCTCAAGCAACATCAATCAAGTCGTTTTGTTTTGTCATGATCATATCGCTCTTTATGGGATCTTATAGTATGCCAAGTGGCCACTGTATTTCCTATATTGTTTTATCATGCTTTGGGCATTTTGACCAGCTTATATATTAAAAATACTTTACCTGAGCGCTCTTGCTGGTGAGATGAATGAAGGGACACATAATTCGGTGTACAGTCCAACGTGATTTTATTACAAAATATTCCTTATACCATGTGAACATTTCCCAAACTCGCATAATATTTACTCGCTACTGAGCTCTATCTAAGAAAAGATATTATCCACAATGATCCATGTGTTTGAGCTGGGCTTGTGGAATCTCCTTCTTCTCTAACATAGGGCTGGCTCTCTTCCACGAAGGTGGGTCTCACATGTCAGGGCAGATCTTCCCCTGGGTCTACTTGGGTTGCTGCTCAGTCTTCTGCCACAAGTCTTGCTGTGAGTCTTCACTGAGGGGGTGGCTTTAAGTGAGCGTTGGTACTTCCCTCACCTGTTTCTTTCAGAATGTTCTGTGGCCTTTGGCCAGTGGGGTCATGAACTGGGTTTAAAGCTTCCATTGGGGTTGCTCCTTCCTTGTTGCCATGTTGTCAGGATTACTGTCCTCTCTAGGGTTGAGAACCTGCCTGTAAGAGACCAATTGGAGAGCCAGTACCTCTTCAGCATCACCAGGAGTGGTGGTCAGTGGAAATGCAAATGACCAAGAAACACAACAATGAACTACACCCTTGTAGAAAGGTCAGTGAGGTCGGGGTTGCAGGGACCAATTACTTAGGTGCCGTAGGAAATGGTTGGTAAGGGCATGAGAGGGTTTGCTATTGACAGACCAATCTGTGAGCCACAAGAAGTGCTATGTAAGGAACATCTCTCTGCACCAGAAGAGAGGCCACCAGCGTTTACCAGGTAATCTCTCCATGTAGTGAAGGGATCATCCACTCGGTTTAGAATCCCAGTAATGACAGGAAGAGGGGCATTCATTGGCCATTTAAGTGATGCATTTGGCCTCTGGGTGAAAGAGGATCTTCCACCTTCGCACTGCTGGCAAAATTCCTTGGCAGCAGGTAGGCAATGGGTACTCCATCTATCGCTCTATCCTGTTTATTCCACACTCCTCCCCCTCTCCCATTGCACTCCAGTAAGGCACAACAAAATTCAGCTCCTGGTAGGCTCTTATTTTCTTCAACAATAACTTCAGGGTTGACAAGGTCGCTTCCAACAGGTTACCCATTAAATGTGTCTGATAAAGTTAGGGTTGACGTGAGTAATTTTTACTTAGGTGACATGAGAAGAGATAATTACTTCAAAACAACTCTCAACTCCTGAAAATTTAATCTTACAAGTACAAAGTCTTATTTGATCAGCATTTTACTTAACTTCTTTTCTTCTTTGTGTGTCTCTTTTAGAGCTTTTGAACCCCTCTGTCTTCCACACTCTTAATTTTACATTCTCGGCATAATTTAAATTTTATTTCTTCTTTCCATTTAGATTTAGCTTGGGTCATGATGATTCTTAATGTAAATAGCTGGAGATCTTCAGTCTATGGTACTACACTAACTTAATTCACAGAGGGTGCACCACTCTGGTTTAGAGCATGTCTCCTCTCAAATACCCACAAAATCCAAAAGTCATTCAAGTACACAGCAAATGCCATTCTTTTGAAGCTCAAGACAATATCTGGGCAAATGGAAGAGAAATGGAGTGGGTCAGCTGATCCTGTCCACTAGGCTTTCATCTCCACACTCCAGTCACATGATGTTTACATCCCAAGTGGTAATGATTAAATCCACTCTATTTCTCTTTCTGCTATGATCATAATGATAGTCAGACCCAGAATTTCCAAGTTTGCATTCTCATCTAAATTATGCCTTTTTTTTGCACCAATTTTGCATCTAACAACTTTTCCTCAGCACACCATTAACTGGCTCCAGAATGCTAAAATCAGTGTAACATACCAGGTCCCTGAGAAAGTTGTGAAACATAAGATGCAGCACGTTCCTCCTTGCAGTTCCCTTATGGTATAGCTCATTAAAGTTCAAGTCTGAAATTATGAAACCAACATTGATGTGCACAAGGTGAAGAAAATGCAGTTGTAGAAACCTTTCGCCTGATTCAAACATCTTAAATTAACAAAGATTGTAAATAACATTGCAAAATGATTACTTTTTTAAAACTCACAGTCTCTCGGCTTTCACACAAAAGATGGAGTTAGATCATTACCCTTAGTGAGGTTTGGTGGACCTAATTGAGAAATGGTGCCAATCATTGAGGATATACGACAATATTCAAATTTGTCAGAGGAAATTGACACAACTCCAGGGTGTATCACAGTTATGCTTAAACTTTCCAGTCAACTCTGGGATAACTATAATCAATGTTTCTTCATAACTTGGTATTTGTGCCCCACATTAACCAGCAGCTCAACTGTGCGACAGGGTAGCCTTTTCAAGTACACGCCTTCTAAACGTTTCAGAATCCCAGACTAATTTCAAGTACGTTCAAAGGAGTTGGCTATAAAGTAGATTCTCAGCATTGACAGAGTCAAGAACAGTGTGTATTGCAGGCAGACTGGAGGGTAAGATGAGAATCAAAGCTTTTTTTTTCCAAAACCAGTTTATTTAAAAAAGCATTTCATAACATCTATTTACTACCCAAAAAACTACAACTCATACTCATTAAAACTCACGCGATGCATTAGTGTTTAGTGAGACCCTGCAATATCGTGGCTTACTTCATTACATCCACTGTCCTCAGAATCAAAATGCAATTAGGATACTTTTTGATCACTTCTACAGGAACTTTACCTTGAGCATGCTGTTGAAGTCTTCCAAATCTTTATCAATATTGGGTTGCCAATTACTTAGGTAGTTTTCAAAATCATCAAGGTCCTAATATTTACAAAGTCATTATTTGGAAGGCAGCTAAATATGTATCATGAGGACAGATCAATGCTCCCTATCGTTATCAGCCAACAAACAGGTAATATTACAGAACCAACAAAGAAGGCTGAAGAACAAACTCAATTTGTTGGAAAGCCAATAAATTCACATTAAAAATTAAGATAGCAGGTTGCAAACTTTAAGTAAGCATGTTATCAAACATGTTATTAGGAGGAAGAGAAATTGTAAAATCTCCTTGGTTTGTAAACCCTTCCAAATAACATACAGTTGGTTCCTTAAATGATGATATGGGTTAGTTCATGCCCTTGGATCTCAAGTATGTTAGATCAGGGATTTAGGACGTATTACTGTAAAGCCTTACACAAAGGGATCAGTGTGCTAGGATAATCTGCCCAAATCATACCCTCCACACTAGCTCCTTCCCAGCTCAATAATTTGCTTTGAAGGAAGGTGCTGGTAGGCAACAATTTGCTTGTGAAAGCAATGGACACAGCTGAGCAAACTATCTCAATCTTGATGTGAAAGGAATCCTTGCTATTCCAGGTGACAGTGGAAGATATGAGAAAGTTGTTTTAATGAGACTTCAAAGAAACCATGGGTTACCTTTGCTTTGTGAGAGGATTATGGGGAAGCAATGCCAACAAGGATGCCTACAAAGAAGTCCACAGTCAAACATACTTACTTTAAGGGGTACAACAATTTAATTTCCATGAATTTCGGCATTTTCTAAGTTACTTCTTTTCCTTCTTCAATTCTCTCTGCATCACTCAGTGTATCTCATTGCAAAAGATTTGGCAGCAAGCTACTCCCTTCTCTTGGTCAATGAACCTAGTACCATGGCTGCAAGGAAGGGGACAAGTCAATTTTATTCCAGATACAACTTTGCTAATGACATGAATCTACCACAGTCACCTGAGAGGACAGGTGAAGCCTTGATCAAGCAACTCATGTGAAAGATGCCATTTCTGACTGCAGCATTCCCTCAGTATTACACTGAAGTGTCAACACAAATTATGTGCTTAAATCTCCGAAATGCAACTTGAACCCATGACCTTCTGCCACAGATCTGTACCACTGAGCCAAGGCTGGAATATGTTGGTCAGACTCATTGATTATATATGTATAGAGTGGCATTGAATATCTTACTGGTTTCTCAAGCATGGCAAATTGAAACTTAAATAAAGAGATTGCCTGCAGAATTGGAACATTATCAGAGACAAAAATTCAGATTTAGAGAAAACAGATGGGGATGAAAGTCTTTTCTCTCCTTAATGAATGTAAAGGACACAGAGGGGAATGAACATGAGCATTTTCAATCCTCTTTACAGTAAAAGCTCACAGCACAGAGGAATTGATAACTGAGCATTAAATTGGCAGCAATTGAGCAATTTTAGTCACAGAATCTGGAAGATATAGTTCTGTTGTGGAAAAATTGAAAATATCGTAGCAGAGTGCTTCGTTGTTATTTTGGGAACAAATCATATTGTTAGGTCAACCACAGAGAATACTAACTACATCCAATACAAAACATGGGGCAGAGAGTTCAAGATAAGCAGAAAATGTAGTGTTCTTTCCCTTCACAAGAAATGTTACAATATTTTTGAAAATTTTAAATTTTATTTAAAAAATACATAGGATAAGAGCCTCATCTTCAGATGTCCCCAGGAAAAATGCCACCATGCTAGCATGTTATTTTCAAACTGACTGAACAAATAATAATCACCATTTGTGGTTGGTCTGTTATTGGGATATCTGGGAAAAAAAGACTGTTTCTGCTCTTAGCATTCACTACTCCACTTGACTTTCCAGGAACAATGAGATAAAAGAAGTTTGGAATCTGTGCCCAAGTAAAAATATCTCTAATTTCCCCACTGAATCGTAAAATGTTTCAGAGATGGTAACCTTAATTGGGAGGCTTGTCACATTTTTCAACCAATTGGCAGTTATCAAGTAAAATGTCTGCAAAATCGAAGTGTTTTGCTTCTGAAGATGTAATAATAAGGCATATGTGAGGCTTAATCCTAAAATGATCCAATTAGAGGATGATGAATGATGTGGGATCACCATACAATTGGAGAACTGATGCTTGACAAAACCATATGAGGTGATAGAGTAAATAGTTTAGACAGGAGCATAAAGAGAGATTGATAGATTCAGTGACTGGCAAAATCTGTGGCAGATAAATTTGGTTATGGTAAAATTGAGGTCAACTATTTTGAACGCAAGAAAGATAAATGACAGAGTCTTTTAAAAGGCAGTAAGGTGGAAACTATAGATAGTCTGAAACACTTCATTTAGAAAAATTGCTAAACAATTATGACAAATAAAATGCTACTCTTTATCTCAGGAGGATTTGAATCTAAAAAAGGGTTGTAGCTATGGCAATATGGGCCTTGGGTTTTGGACCCAGTTAGAGGACTGAATTCCATTCTGAACACTTTACCTCAGGTAGCTCTTCAGGGGCTTCCGATTCAACAAATTGATAATTGAGATATTATGGTTAAATTATGAGGACAGGTTGCATTACAGTCCCTTGAATGTAAAAGATTAATAAAAGATCACATTGAAATTATCAAGTTTGACATGATATAGTAATTTAGTAGACAGTTTTCTCTGGTGAGAGAATTCAGAATAAGAGAGTATAAGCTTAAAATTAAAGGTAGACCATTTCACACAGTGAATATTCTCAATGCTCGGCCCAAAATGCAGCAAATAAAAACCCAAAATCCAAAACAATGGGCATGTTAAAATATTAAAATGTTAAAATTAGAGGTTGATAGGGTTTTGCAAGCCAAGGATATTTATGGATTCTGGAATTTATGATGCTGACCGATTATGATGAAATTAAATTAGTGGGGGGGAGCTGAATGGATTGTATTTGTTCTTACATTCCTAAACATTGAAAGAATTTAGCCCAACAGCTCAGGACATTTATCATAATTGCAAAATTGAGAGATTTACAGCAATTCATTTCTTTGGAATGTTGTTTTATTCATCTAGTTAATTATCATCATTAATTATTATGGGAAATGGAAAATTAATTTAATGGAACTTACAATGTCCATGGCAACAATATTGGGTGGTAAAATTCTCATTTACTTTGATTGCACATTTGATGGGAAAGTTCAACCTAAACCGACTTTAATTCAATAATTTTTTAATACAATCACTTCTTTCAGATGTACACATTCTGATTAACTAAAATATACTCTTCCAGCAATCCAAGCACAAAAAGGAATCCAGTCAGTACAAGAATAATTGCTTTCTGAGTCTGGATTAAATATTGTTGCCAAAATTCCTCATTTACAACAATTCATTAACATTTATACAAATCAGAACTATTTTAAAACATGCAGTTACTCCTCTCAAAGTGAAATAATTTCAGCCAGTGCTGAGATTATTTGACATGACCAAAAGAGTTTGTGAGAATCAGATGTGCTTCAGGAACTCAAATGTTTGCTCACCGAGAATCCCAAATTTTATCCACCACTGAATGTTCTCAGGGAATACAGAAGCAGTTCAGACAAGGCTAACTGAGAGTTCAGAGCTAGGTTGGTGGCTCCAAATATAATTCTCTTTGTACATTTGGCATATTGGAGTTCTGAGGAGTAACTGAGATTTGTAGCTGAGCAAGGTGACTGTCTGATAATAGGGGATTAGAAAGGAGATGTTCATTCCTGTAGGGTCTGTTAAGATAACAATAAATGTGCATCATCAAGTTTTATCCACCATTATTTGATTGTTGCCTAAGGCCTTTACAAATACTGCTATGGTTAAAGTAGCAGATATGATCTCATGGCCACAAAGTGAAGCAAGTGCATAAGTCTATACCTCTCTCTTTTGCTCATTTTGTCTCTCTTTCTCTCAAAGAAGAAGAAGAAAGAGAAGGAGAAGGAGGAAGAAAAGAAGAAGGAGGAAGGGAAGAAGAAGGAGGAGGAAGAAAAGTAGGAGGAAGAAAAGTAGGAGGAAGAGAAGGAAGAGGAGGCAAAAAAGGAAGAGTAAGAGGAGAAGGAAGATGTGAAGAAGGAGGAGGACAAGGAAGAGGAGAAGAAGAAGAAGAAGAAGAACTACCAACTTCATTAAAAATATAAGATCTTGGGAACCTTAAGGACTTTCAAATGTTTTGTCTTTACTTTCCCTGTATATACCAGACATTCTGACCTCTTTAAATATATCACTTGTGTTATTTCTTTATATTTTTTCTATGACAGGAAAATGGAAAATCAACCATTGTCTCTTTATACCAAACTGAAGTGTGATTTTGGTAAATAAATTAGCATGGTGCCTGCTGTATCAAATAAGGAATTCAATTAGCCTTAAACAGGAAGATTTAATAATTTGACACATAAAATGCCAAAACTATGTTATTTTCAGTTCTTTTATTTTGGAATTAGTGAAGGCCAGCAATATGCAGCATGGTGGCTTAGTGGTTAGTACTGTTGCCTCAGAGTGCCAGGCACCCAGGTTCAATTCCAGCCTTGGATGATTTTTATATACATGGGGCATTTTCACATGCTCCCTGTGTCTGTGCGGGTCTTCTCTGGGTGCTCCAGTTTCATCGCACAGTCCAAACTGTGCAGGTTAGGTGGATTGGCCATGCTAAATTGTGCAGACTAGGTGAATTAATCATGGGAAATGTAGGGATAGGGTGGGTCTGGGTGGAATGTTCTTCAAAATTCAGCGTGGATACAATGGGCTGAATGGCCTGTTGTATTAAATTGTGTTGAGCATTTTATTAGTTTCTTGGATACAACCAACCTTGGCTAATGATATTGACCAACCAGAAGCAGATTAGGTCAACTTTGCTTCATCAAATCCTTATGTTACCACATGAATATATGCAAGCTTCAACTTTGGAAAATGATCTTTAACATTGACATTTTTGGCCTTGTATGTTGGAACCTGTCCTTAATATTGACAAACAATGCTTCTTCTGATAGGGTGGCCTAGTTATGAAACTACAGAACCAGCAATCCAGAGATCTAAGCCTCACTCAACAAATTTAGCAAATTAATTCAATAGATCCAGCCACTTGTGGATCAGCACCAGATGAAATAATCTTGGTATTGTCATAGCAACCAAATTGTTCCACTGACACCAATCATGGAAGGGCACAATCCTACCCCTACTCAGTTTGGCCTATTAGTGACTGCACTCCCATACAGTATAGTTGATTCATAATCCTTTCAGAATAGCTAGGAACAGCCAACCTAGCAAGATTGCCTCTGTTCCCAAAAATAAATAAAGCAGATTTGGAAAGGGCAGGTCGTGCTTCACAAATTTAATTGAACTTTTAGGAAGTCACAGATAAAGGAATGATTGCGGATGCTCTGTGTGTGGGATTTTCGAAGGTGTTTGATAAGGTGCCATGTAACAGAGTTGAGAAAATTAAGACAGATGGTATTGCAGGGAATGTAGCAGCATAGACAGAAAGATGACTGGAGGTAATGATAGCAGAGAGTGTACACAAATAGATATTTTGGAGAATGCAAGACCGAGTTAGTGTTTTGTCCCAAGGTTCTGTGTGGAGAAGTCTCTGGTACACCCATTATGGAAATAATTTTAACATTACCATTACAGAAACAAAATAAAAATTTCAGGAAGGTGATAAATGGCAAAGGAGATAGCAGAATAAATCCAATCAGTTTTGTTTCATTCATACCCAGGATGTGCATCTCACTGATTAGGTTAGGTTTATTGCCCATTCCTAATTGCCGTTGAAAGGTGCCCTGAAACTGCTGAGGTCCACATGTTGAAAGTGCATGCACAGCGCTGTCACTATGGGACTTCCAGGGTTTTGACCCAGTGACAGTGAAGGCACAACAATATGATTTCAAGCCATTAGTGTCTGAGAGGGGACCTTTCAGGTAGTGGTATTTCTATACATCTGCTGCCCATGCCATTCGAGGAGGTAAAGGAGTGGGTTTAGAAGGTGCTGTTGAAAGACCTGTGACAAATATTGCAATGCATTTTGTAGAGAGTGCACACTGTTTCTACATTGCATTGGTCATGGGGGAATGAGTGTTGAAAATGATGGATGGGATATCAGTCAAGCAAACTGCTTTTTCCTAGATGGTGTCATGCTTCCTGAGTGTTGGTGGAGATGAGCTCATCCAAGCAAGTGGGGAGTATTCCATCACACAGGGTAGGCAATATCTTGGTGGTGTTATCACTAGACTGTATGTGGATAATAGGTTGTGTTCTGGGGACCTGGGTTCAAATCCTACTATAGCAGATGGTAGAATTTGAATACAATGACAAATCTGGGATTAGGAGTCTGCTCATGACCATGAAGCAATCTTTAATAATTGGAAAATAAAATATTTGGTTCACTAATGTTCTTCAGGGAAGGAAACTGTCACCCTGACCTGGTCTTCCGACATGTGACTCCAGACCCACAGCAATGTGGTTGACACTCTGGGCAAATTTGCGATGAGCAATAAACTTTGGCCTGGCTAATGACATCCATGTCCCATGAATGAATATCAAAATAAAATTATTCCTGACTTGTGTCTTGTCGATAATATATTGACTTTGACAAGACAGGAGTAAGTTACTCACTGCAGAATTCCCAGCAACTAACCTGCTGTTATAGCCACAGTACAAAAATGGGTGATCTAGTTCAGTTTCTGATCAGTTAGCAAAACTGCAGTTAGGATCCATGAAATCTGACAGTGTACATTTGGAATGGGTACAGATGCAGTAAGTGAAGAAGTCAGAAAATTTTGAAAATGCAAAGTTTTGAATGAAGAAGTAAATTAGTTGCAAGGAAAGGAAATTAGAACTTGTGAGTTTATGGATAGGGGGAATGAAAGCAAAATCATGGAAAGTGAAGTTGAATTGATTGAAGATGTTGATTAAGCTGCAAGTAGAGTATTGGATTTCTATCCAGTATAATAGAATCATGCTAATTGTTACAGAGCATCATCAGTGATGTCAGACAACATTAGATCATGTGTCTACAAAACCATTAAACCATAAAAGCAGAAGTAGGTTATTAGATCATGGCTGATATGTTTCTCAACCTCATTCTCCTGCCTTCCCCCCATAACCCTTGATCCCCTTACTAATTAAGAACATATCTATTTCTGTCTTAAATATACTTTATGACTTTGCCTCCAACCCCTTCTGTGGCAATGAGATCTACAGAGTCACCACCCTCTGGCTGAAAGATTTCCTCCTCCTCTCAGTTCTAAAGGATTGCCCCTTTCACCGTGAGACAGTGGGCTTGAGTCCGAGTCTCTCCTACTAGTGGAAACATCTTCTCCACATCTTCTTCATCCAAACCTCTCAGTAATCTATAAGTTTCAATCAGCCATCATCATTCTAAACTTCTTCAAGTGCTGACCCAGAGTCCTCAACCATGCCTCAAGCAGCAAGTCATTCATCCACGCGATTATTCTTGTAAACGTCTCCTTAGATACAGGGCCTAAAACTGCTCACAATATTCCAATGTGGCCTGACCATCGACTCATACAGCCTCAGCAGTATATCTTTACTACTGTATTCTCGCCCTCTTAAAATGAATGCTAACATTGCACTTGCCTTCCCAACTGCCAAATGAATCTGCATGTTAACTTTAAGAGAATCATGAATGAGGACTTTTAAGTCCACCTGTGCTTCAGATTTCTGAAGCCTTTCTCCATTTAGATAATAATTCATGCCTCTAATTTTCTGAATAAGGTGCATACCCTTATACTTACCCACATTGTATTCCATTTGCTACTTCTTTGGCCATTTTCCTCGCCCCGTCCAAATTCTTCTGCAGCCTCTCCACTTCCTCAACACAACCTGCCTCTTCACCTATCTTTGTGTCATCTGCAGACTGAGTAACAATGCGCTCAGTTCCTTCATTCAGATTGTTAATGTATATTATGAATAGTTGTGTTCCCAACACTGACCCATGTGAAATTCCACTAGTCACCAACTGTCATCCTGAAAAAGACTCATTTGTCCCTACTCTCTGTCTTCTGCTAGTCAGCCAATCCTCTATTCATGCTAGTACCTTGCTTTGACCACATGGACTCATCTTAATGTGCATCCTCTTGTGTGGTACTGTGACAAAGGCCTTCTTGAAATTCAAATAGATCACATCCAGTGGCTCTCCTTTGTCTGACCTGCTCATTACCTTCTCAAAGACTTCTAACAGATTTGTCTCGGCATGACCTCCTCTTGATGAAACCATGCTGACTTAGCCCTATTTTACCATGCACGTCCAAGTACTCTCCAATCTCATCCTTAACAATGCCATTGGAATGTGAGAGAGAAAGGTTCTAACGATGTCACACGTCATTCCACCTTGTAAATGATGTAAATAGCAAATTAAAATTGATTCATTTATAATTGGTATGAAAAGGGAAGACTTGTTAAAATCTGGAAATGTGACACTGCTCTTTTGATATCTCAACTATTGGGTGGAGGGAAATTGTATTCAAGTTCAGTCTAACAGGGACGGTTAAAGGTATCCTTGGTTATCAAAAGTAAGAGTAGAGTGAAGGGTTGCTTGCATTGTTTGGTGGAAGGTTAACACAGGGAATGGTCAGATCACCAGAAGATAAGGAAGAAGCTACAGGACATGTTTGCATATAATGCCACAAAGGAACATAAGACAGCTTTATCACAAGTAGCAATAGATGCAATGGCTGTAGCACCATTTTGAAGGCAATTCAACAAGTAATAGAATGGAAGACCAGAGGGTGGAGAGGAAAGACAGAAGGTGACAATTGAGCTGCAACTGAAATATGAGTATTAGATACAAGCCTGGCAGGCTAAATGATTTTAGTCACTGCAGTTTCTTCCTCTACTGGATGAAGAATTGATAGACAGATTGTGCACTTTATTCAATCTATCTGATTTTCTGTTGAACTTAATTGGCATGGTTTTGTAAAAGTAATGCAACTCACCCAGTCAGAATACACATAGGACAGAGAAAATTAAAATCTATCTGTTTTATTCTATGGGACCAATTTCTTGAGGATTCTCTCCATCATCCACCGATCTTTCAGAAAGTGTGCTAGAGATAGGACATTTTTCTTTATTGATGGGATGTGGGCTTTGCTGGCTGTTTAGTGCCTATTCCTAGCTGCCCTTGACAAGGTGGTGGTGAGCTGTCTTCTTGAATCTCTTCAGTCCATTTGGTGTAGGTACACCCCTAGAATACTGTTAGGCAAGGAGTTCCAGGATATTCACCCAGTGACAGTGAAATAATTCTGACACATTTCCAAGGCAGGATGGTGAGTGGCTAGGAGGGGAACTTGTGGGTTTCAGTCTTCTCAAATATCTGTTGCCTTTGTCTTTCCAGGTGGTAGCCATCATGAGTTGGACGCTGCTGGCTAAGGAGCCTTGCTGTTACTGAGTGTCGGTGTTGGAGGGATTGGATGTTTGTGGATGTGGTACCAATCAAATGGCTACATTGTCCTAGTTGTGTCAAGTTTCTTGAGTGTTGCACTCATCCAGGAAAATGGAGAGTCCTCACCACCCGACGTCTGGAGGAAGAACGCCTCATCTTCCGCTTCAGAATACTTCAACCCCAGGGCATCAATGTGGACTTCAACAGTTTCCTCATTTCCCCTTCCCCCACCTCACCCAAGTTCCAAACTTCCAGCTCAGCACTGTCCCCATGACTTGTCCTACTTGCCTATCTTCTTTTCCACCTATCCACTCCACCCTCCTCCCCAACCTATCACCTTCATCCCCTCCCCTACTCACCTATTGTACTCTATGCTACTTTCTCCCCCCCCCCATCTTCCTCTTTTATCTCTCCACCCTACAGGCACTCTGCCTGTATTCCTGATGAAGGGCTTTTGCCTGAAACGTCGATTTTACTGCTCCTTGGATGCTGCCTGAACTGCTGTGCTTTTCCAGCACCACTAATCCAGTATTTCATCACACACCTGACTTGCACCTTATAGATTCTGGTTAGGGTTTGGGTAGTCAAGAAGAGAATTACTCATTGCAAGATTCCTCACCCGCTCTTGCAGCGACAGTATTAAGATGACTGGTCCAGTTCAATTTCTTGTCAATGGTAACCCCTCAGAATGTGGATAGAGGCTGTTTCAATGGTGATGATGCCACTTAATGGTTAGTGGTGGCGGTTAGATTCTCTCTTGTTAAAGGTAGTCATTGCTTGGTAGTTGTGCCATTGCAAATGTTACTTGCCACTTGTCAGCCCAATCCTGGATATTATCCAGGTTCTTCTTTATTCAATCATGCATTATTAACTCATAACTAGTGCCGAACATTATGTGATCACTGGAGAACATCCCCACTTCTGACCTAATGATGGAGGGAAGGTCATTGATAAAGCAGCTAAAGATGGTTGGCCTTCGGACACTACTCTGAGGAACTCCTGCAGAGATGTCCTGGCACTGAGATGACTGACCTTCAACAACCATGACCATCTTCCTTTATGCAGGGTATAACTTCAACCAGTGGAGAGTTTTCCCTTGATTCTCATTGACTCTACTTTTCCATGGACATCCTTGCTGCCACATAAGGTCAAGTATAGCATTGATGTCAAATGCAGTCATTATTATCTCCCCTTTGTAAATTAGGTCTTTTTCACATGTTTGAACAAAGGCTATAGAAGATCATATGTGGCATGGCCCTGACAGAACCCAAACTG
This sequence comes from Chiloscyllium plagiosum, assembly GCF_037043375.1. Taxonomy (NCBI): domain Eukaryota; kingdom Metazoa; phylum Chordata; class Chondrichthyes; order Orectolobiformes; family Hemiscylliidae; genus Chiloscyllium; species Chiloscyllium plagiosum. The sequence goes on from NW_028270151.1 coordinate 75,744,130, forward strand.
AGCATCAGCATATGCAAGTGATGCTTGATAGCACTGTTAATGACCACTTCATTCACTGGACTGATGTTCATAGTGGGCTGATGGTGCAGTAATTGGTCAGGTTGGATTTGTACCATTTCTTAGCGTTTCCACCCTCTTACGTCCACTCAACCGATGATTGCCTGTGGAAATTCTCAGTGCATCTCTCAATTGTCTGCCAGGTAGGACATTTACCTGCCACTACTGTAGGACTGTCATCACTATTAATTCCTCATCTTTTATGTCCAGGCTAAACAATAAATAATTTGGCCTGATTGCACCTCAGTTACCTGTAATAGTGGCAGCTTCATTCAGGGAGTCAACCTGGAATCAAGGAGTGCATACTTCGAATTTATTGTGTTGCAAAACAAAAGGGAATAGTGGAAAAGTCATTACAAATATATACAAAACAGTTTCTGGAAGAACATTGAATGGACGGCTTTGACGGTTTAAGCAGTCACCTCCGACTGACAATAAACAGCAATAAATGTCAGATGAAGAGTAGATTTTTTACCAGCACTGACATGCTATTGAGCACAGAACAAGCAGCCAGAAATTATCCTCATATTATTTCCAGTTTACAATAGCAAGAGATTGTATGTACAATCGATATTACAAATACCGATTGCTGCATGAATATTGTGAAAGAATTCAAGTTTTCTAGTTTTAAATGCTGCATTCCACACAATACATAAGGAAAAGGATCAATAGGTCATTTGGCCCCACAAACCTGCTTCACTACTTATAGAAACATAAAAAACAGAAGGGCAAGTTGGCCTTTGACCCATTGGGTCTGCTCTGCCATTCAATAGACAATGGCTAATCTAGCTACCAGATCACCATTTCCGGCAGCACCTCTATTTCCTTTGTCATTCTTTAATATTTTGAAATCTATCAATCTATTTTGAACATGTTCAATGTCACCACCTCAACAGCCTACTGGAGTAGAGAGTTGCAAAAATTAAACATTCGCTACACACCAAAATTCTGCCTGTCTCAGTCTTAAATGGCCTACCTCTTATTCTGGAGAGTATAAGATCAATATGCTGAAAGTTCAATAAAGCCATGGCTTGATTGTGATCTGAACTCTACTCTCCTACCTGTCCAAAACCTCGAGACTCCCATGCAAATTAAACATCTGTTTCACTCAAGTTTGAATACATTCTATGACCCAGGCTTCACTATTCTCTGGGATAAAGAATTCCAAAGCTTGGAAGGCCCCCAGAGGGAGGAAATTCATCCTCCCCTTAATCTTAAATTCTAGATTCCCTCATTTTGAAACTATGCCTTTTAATACTAAATTTTCCCACTAAAGGAAACATTCTCTGTGCCATCTACCCTGTCAAGTCCCCTCTGAATTCTATATCTTCAAAAAGATTACCTGTTATTCTTCTAAACTTCGATAAGTGTAGGCCCAACCTGCTCAACCCAACCTCATAAGACAGCCCCTTATCTCATAAATCAACCCTGAATATATCCCTGCTTAAGTGAGGAGACCAAGATCATGCACAGTTCTCTAGATGCAGTGTCACCAATGCATTGCACAATTGTTACAAGACTTTGCACCAGTGTTACTCCATCTCAATTGGAATAAATGTCAATATTCCATCTGCCTTCCTAACTACTTGGTGAACCTGCATGCTATTGTGATTATGTACAAGGACATCCAGATGGCTTTCACTATTGTGCTCTGTCTTCATTTAAATGATATTCTATTTTTCTATTCTTTCCCTCAAAATGGACAACCTTGCATTTTCTCCTGGTATACCTTGACCCAATTTTCAGCCACCCTACCTTTTATGTCACCCAAGGCTCAATTACCATCTCCATGGCCTTTCATATTCCCAATGCCAGCTGATGCCTCTGCATCTATCTCCCATAGTCTCCATATAATTTATGCAAACTTATGCTCACTTATTCAATGCCCATGGCCCCCTGTTTATTTCTATGCCAGTTTATACCAATATACTAATTCCCCAATGCCACCTATGCCTCTTGTACCCATCTCCATGTCCCAATGTATCATCTATGCCATTCTATGATAAGCTCTCATGCCTCCCAAACCCCATATGCCCCAATCATCCCAATTACTATGATACCAACTCAGTGCCAACTCATTTCCCACCCACCACCCTTCCCTCCATATGTCAATTCACCCAAAATGCATTATTCATAACAGAAACATAAGTTAACAGTTATGCCACAATTGATAGCACTCACTGCTATGAAGAAAAAAATGCAGTGAAATTGTAAGAAGAATGTTTTTTTTTTAATCCACTGTAAATCGTCTCCCAAACTTTGAATCCACTGTAAATAACAATGCACAATGGAGAATAGCTAGCTCTGTTCCTTAAGTACTGTATTGCAGACTACTCTCTTTCGATTATCAGATCATGAAGTCATTGAGTGGCAGAGTGGACTTGATGAACTGAATGGCCGACCTTTGTGTATGATCTTATAGTCACAGTCAATGTTATGCAGACAAACTCATAGCATATATGGGCACAAAAATGTACCAAAAGTGAGAACAATCAAACAATGTGTTTTGTTTGAAAGAAAGAGTCAGAAAATCAGGCAAGGGAAAGAAGATGGCAGAATTCTCCCAAGCTATTCTTCTACTTCCTGCTCGTGCTTATAATTTTTATATCAGCGAGCTGTTCAAGCGCATAACTCATACAGAAAATTTCATAAATGGGATCAGTCCTGTGTTCAGAGCCCTAAAGTAAATGTAGCCGATAAACTTACACCTACTAACATGAAGAATAGAAATTGTGACTCAGTATTTTTTATGTAACACCAGGTTGATCACACAGCAGACACATAAGCACTGCTCAATTAACCTTAGATGACATCCTTAGTATATTCAAGATGGTCAAATCAAGGTTAACTGTGGTATGCAAGCTGTCCTAATACATCATCGTATCATAGTTATTTTTGGCAGACTGAAACAGTAGCTTTACATGAACTCCTTCTCTTTAACATCAGTTCTGAGCATTAACAAGGTGAAATCTAGCACCTTTCCACTGTTAGAGATACACATTCATTTGGTCTGTTGTAAACCCCAGCTTAATTTTCAACCTGCTAGATATTAAAATGTTACCTTTACTTGTAATCTGATTTTATTTAAATTTATATCTTTTTTGTACTTATTTGCAACAAATTTAGGATTACCAGAGAACAGTCTTTTAAGATTGTACAACAGTCCCAAACTCATATCACATGTAGTAAAATGACATGCTGTCCAAATTTAAGCTGGGATATTATAAAGTGTAACCGGAACACGAGTGACAATACATATTCTTCCACATTCTCTATACTATTCAGATGTTTGACAAATTGACGAGGAAAGATTTTCAACTTGCTGCCCAGGCAGTGGTGGATTGGCCACCCATTACAAGAAATATTTGCCTTCCATTTCCATGGCAATTAATGGAAATGAAAAACTGGAAGGTTTCCAAAATGTGGGTTCCTCCAGAGCTATCGTGGAAGAGCTATCCAATTAGTGCCATTACTCTGCTGTTTTTCTTTTGACCTGCAACTTTATTCATTTTTAAGTATTAATCTAATTCTCTTTCAAAAATCACGATCGCATCAGTTTTTACCAGGCAGTGCATTCCATATCATAACAACTCACTATATCAAAAAAATTCACCTGTCCACCTCTGTTTTTTAATATGTCATCCAATTACCAACCTTCTTCCAAATGAATAGACATTTTTTTCTACGTACCCTTAATAATTTTAATTTAAAATAATTTTCCCTTTAACCCTTTTCTGAGTACAACCTCAGCTTTGCCAATCTGTTCATCCAATTTATGTCCTCATTTCCAGCACCATATCAAGAACTCTATGTCCTCTCTAAAATGGTAGGCCCAGAGCTAGAAGCAATGGCCACAACTGGGCGGCACGGTGGCTCAGTGGTTATCACTGCTGCCTCACAGCACCAGGGTCCCAGGTTTGGTTCCAGCCTCGGGCGACTGTCTGTGTGGAGTTTGCACTTTCTCCCCGTGTCTGCGTGGGTTTCTTCCTGGTGCTTCAGTTTCCTCCCACAGTCCAAAGATGTGCAGGTCAGGTGAATTGGCCGTGCTAAATTGCCCATAGTGTTAGGTGCATTAGTGAATGGGAAATGGGTCTGGGTGGGTTACTCTTCAGAGGGTCGGTGTGGTCGGGTTGGGCTGAAGGGCCTGTTTCCACACTGTAGGGAATCTAATCTAATCATATAAAAAGAGAAAGTGAGAGCTGCAGAGAGTGGTACGTGTATGGAATGAGCTGCCAGAGGAAGTGGTGGAGGCTGGTACAATTGCAACATTTGACAGGCATCTGGATGGGTATCTGAAGAGGAATGGTTTGGAAGGATATGGACTGGGTGCTGGCAAGTGGGATTGGGTTGGGATATCTGGTTGGCATGGACAAGTTGGACCGAAGGGTCTGTTTCTGTGCTGTACATCTCTATGACTCCATGACATTTAAAGATGGCAGTTGCACTGGCAGAGATCATATAGCAGGTGGAGCCCTAGGGATACATCCACATTGAGGCACATTCTGAACGCCTTTGAATATTTTAAATTAGAAACTTCCTTCGCAAAGGGGAAGATTTTAGCTTGGAAACCATCTCATTCCCAAAAAGAAAATCTTTCAGTGGCCAGTGCTAAAACCTAAATAATTTCTTTTATGACTTGAAATTATCTTTACATAAGAATTGTCGAGTTGCTTGAAACGTTGTCCTTCATTGCAGACAGCTTTTAATTATCGAGAATCAACCCTAAATTTTGAAATACCAAGTAGTGTTTGTTTAATTCTATAGTGCACATCTGTTGAATACTGGTTATGGTGCCATAAATATAAATATCCTTTCTCCCATCAATAACAGAATGTTCAAGATGGTCGGCACTTAGAAAGAGTGCGTATATGGTTACAACAAATCTAATTGTCTTTAAGAACATTTTTGTTACTTTAATGACCGCTCCTAGGGACAATAAACTAAACAAACTATTGTCTTAAAAATAAATAAAATTGGTTTCTTTTGTCAGCAAATAAGAAATAAATATTTTCTCCCATTCACATATAGCTGTACATTTCAGCATTTGTCAGTATAACTTCAGAAGCAAAATCTTTCTGTTAATGCTTATCATCTGGAGTGAAATTTTTTGCTGCCTCTCTCTTTAAGCGGTATAATACCAGACTGCTCAAACAGATTAGTCACAGTTATATTCTAAACTATATCCACCCTTCCATTTGTATTCATCAAGAATCAAGCACACATACCTCAAGTTATGAAACCATGTTGTTGTGAAAGGGTGTGATGCCACCCACCTTCCATTCCCTTCCCACCTAATCAAAGTATTCACAACCAAAGCAAATTACTGCAAATGTTGGAAAACTGAGATCAAACACCGAGTGTTCTGCAAAATTCCAAGTGGCTCCATGTAGGCAGCATCTGTGCAGAGACAAAAAGCTGGCAGAACTGGTTTAAAAATTTTTATACACTGATGGGACACAGGTGTCACTGGCCAGCCAGCATTTATTCCCTATCCCTTGTTGCCCTTGGGAAGGTAATAGTGAGCTACCACCTTGAACCACTGCAGTCCATGTGCAGTAGATTGACCCATAACATCATTAAGGAGGGTATTCAAGGAGTTTGACCCAGCAACAGTGAAGAAACAGCAATGTATTTCCAAGTCAGGATGGTGAAAGACTTGGAGGGGAATTTGCAGGTGGTGGTGTTCCCATGTGTCTGCTGACCTTGTCTTTCTAACTGAAAGTGGTTGTGGGTTTGGAAGGTGCTGTCTAAGTATCTTTAGTGAATTTCTGCAGTGCATTTTAGATAATGCACACTGCTGCTATTGAGTGTCAGTGATGGAGGGAATGGATGCTTATAGATGTGGCATGGATCAAGTGGGCTGCTTTGTCCTGGATGGACATTTCTCCTTCTTGAGTGTTGTTGGAGTTGTACCCATCCAGACAGATTGGACATGTTCCATTACATTCCTGACTTGTACCTTGTAGATGGTGGACAAGGCAGGAGGTGAATACTTCATCATAGTACCCCTAGCGTCTGACTTGCTCTTGTAGCCACTGTAGTTATGTGGCAAGTCTAATTGAGTTTCTGATCAATGGTAATGCCCTGTATTATGATGATGTGAGTTCAATCATATTAACACCACTGATTTCAAGAGGTAGTGGTTAGATTGTACGTTATTGGAAGGGTCATTGCCTGGCATGTATAAAGTGCGGATGTTACTTGCCACTTGACATCCCAATCCTGGTTATTGACCAGATCTTGTTGCATTTCAACATTGACTGCTTCAGCACCTGAGGAATCCTGAGTATCTGAAGAGCAGTATCTTTCCAGCTTTTGAACTTTAACATGCTACAGTATAACAGGCAACCCACACGAATGGCAGCAGTGGAATTTGAACCCACGCCTCCTTAGAGACTGGAGCCTTAATCCAGCACCTTAGACCACTCGCCACACTACCACGTTACCATTTGACCATGACATCATCACCCCTGAACCCAGCCCAGCCTCCCTGCACTTTGGACCCAACACCCACCATTCCCTGCCCCTGCCAAACCTGATTTCTCCCACATCCAACCTCCTCTAAAGACTGTACCATGGTGGCTCAATGGTTAGCACTGCTGCCTTATAGCACCAGGGTCTCAGGTTCAATTCCAGCCTCAGGTGATTGTCTGTGTGGAGTTTGCACATTCTCCCCGTGCCTGCGTGGGTTTACTCCCACAAGTCCAAAGACGTGCAGGCCAGGTGAATTGGCCATGCTAAATTGCCCATAGCGTTAGGTGCATTAGTCAGAGGGAAATGGATCTGGGTGGGTTACTCCTTGGAAGGTTGGTGTGGATTTGTTGGGCCAAAGGGCCTGTTTCCACACTGTAGGTAATCTAATCTCCATCCTGTGGCAGGGTAGGAGAGCATGACAAATGGCAGGGAAAGTTGGAGGAGGGCAATGTCGGGTGTAGAGCAGGGAGAGGAAGAGAGCAGAAGAAGGTGTTTCTGGTTGCTGCCTGGCAGAGTGTAAATGGAATTGTATGAGTCAATATGGGGTCAGTTAAATATTACTCAGGAGTTAGTCTAGGATTTAAAAGGCTAATGTTTCCAGGGTAATTATTTGCTTAATTTCATCAGAACCCTCCGAGTCCTCCAATTTAAATGGAGACATGTGGAGGGTTCCAGGTTTAGTGGAATCAACCAATATAATCTTCAGTTTCCCAGGAATTTCCTTCAGTCTGTTATGATGGAAATTCCAAACGGATCCCATGCATAGCTCCCATTATGTGCTGGAATAATGATCTTCGAGTCATCGGAAAATCTGGGCCTTCTCTCTCTCCGTACTTGCTGCCACACATGTTGAGATTTTTTCAGCAGTTTGTTTTTATCATGTATGGGCTAGATTTCCAAGGATAAAAAAGAGAGATCCATAATTAAATTAAGGTCCCAGAAACTAAAGCACATTAACACAGCCTACCATCAAAAGTAAGACTCCAGTTGCTCTGATATCGTAAGCTCAATAATACCTATAAATGCATTGAATTTTTAAAGACTTTGTTGACAAGATTGAGAAATTGAAAGTGGTTGATTGTTGTTGCTAAGCATCCTCTTTACTCCAACTGGTCATTTAGTCTGATATACATGCAAGAAGGATTAACATGTAAACAGAGGCTGCTTACCATGTTTGAGTCAGTGAGCATGTCACCTCCTCAAAGGCATAATAACACTATGGTTTAATATACAGAGTAAACAAAACATGATTATAAGTTTATTGATTTGGTATTGTCACTTGTCACAGCATTTCAACACAAGTGGCAAAGGTGAGGAGTTGTGGGCCCAGGATCGGTACAAAGAGAATGAGCGTAGCTTCACATAAAATATACTTTAATATGATATAGCTATTATTTATTTCACAGGATGCTGGAACGAATGATATTATTCTGCAGCTTTAACTCACACTACAAAAAACAACAAGTTACAGATTCCAGAGGCAGTTTGGCAGTGGGGTGTAAGCGCTTGTCCTGCAGGACTTTGTTTCATGCCAGTATTAGTTTGAAGAAACTGAATGAGAAGTTGATATCTGTATTGCAACAGACACCAGTACTGCTTAGCATTCTAATGATTGTCTGCCAATCAGACTTAGCAAGGAGACTGATGCATCTCCATTACACCTTACTAATCCCACATCTCTGTCAATGTTTCTCTGATGTGAGGACAGATGTAAAAGGTTAATTCTTTTTCATTTCCTTTTTGACCTGTGCTTGCAGAGTTTAAAGTAATGTTTTCAGTACTTCCATGCTACTACTTGAAGTATTTGAAACTGTTCATTATACAAGTCCTCCTGCTCTCAGTCAACCTCATCAATGCATTTGTGCTTGGTCTCTCACCTATTACTTTTCTACTTAATTTTGTAATCCATGTCTCCATTCTCCTTTCTATTGCCCAGCCAGAACTACTTTATTTTCTTCCTCCTGGTTTAGTTTGCTCAGAAGAATAACCCCGATTCACCAAAAAGAATTTATATACCTTTAACATTACAGGCAGAGTTGTGTGATCGCCCAAGTAATGGATCAAATAAGATCTCTCCTATGTGCCCCATCAATTTTGTGATGGTAGGTCTCTGTTAAACAACTAAAGCAAGGAAAAAGCCAAGCACCTAGACTCACTACAATGGAACCTAACACTTGGAATCCAAAAGATCAGCCTGAAGCATCTTCAACCAGAAAGATCAAGTCTTCAACCAATTCGGCTTGCTTCATCTGAGAATAATACACCCAAGTGCACTCGATAAAGCATAGTCAATGGTGCCTAACAGCTGCAGTGCAAAGGCATGTGGTAGAGAATAGGTTTCTTCTCTAGTCACACTGTTCTAGTACAGCTATAACAATGTTGTCTACCTAGTAACATTCTAGTACAGCTATAACACTGTTGTCTACCTAGCAAAATTCTAGTACAGCTATAACGCTGTTGTCTACCTAGTAACGTTCTAGTACAGCTATAACACTGTTGTCTACCTAGCAACATTCCCTAGATTCTGTGTATCCACTAAGAAAAGAATAAATCCAGTCTGGCTAATTATTACCCCAGGATACTTCTAGTAAGACAAAATTTGTGTGTTCCTTCTTAATTCCATGATCAGTAAATTATGTCAAATATAAGACCATAGACCGTAAGGCATAGGAACAGGAATAGGCCATTCAGTCCCTCAAGCCTACTCCACCATTCAATAGAATCATGGTTGATTCGACATACCTCACTTCCACTTTCCCACAGTTTCTCCAACATTCGTGATTCTCTATCTGATCAAGGATGTATCTGTCTCAGCCTGAAATATACACAAGGATCCTGTCCACATAGCTCTCATTGGCGAGGAATTCCAAAGACTCTCAATGTTCTTAGAAAAGACATTTTCCTCACCTCAGTCTTAATATCTTGCCCCTTAACTCTTAGGCTATGGCCTCTGATCCTAGACTTTCCCATCAGGGGAAACATTGTCTCAGAGTTCACCCTGTCAAGCCCCTTAAGAATCCTTTATGTTCCAAAGAGAACACACCTCAGTCTTCTATAGTCCAGTGACTAGAATCCCAGCCTGTTTAGCCTTTGAATCCCTCCATTAGAGGTATGATCCCTGTGAACTTTCTTTGAATTGCCTCCAATGAAGCGGTAGCTTTCCATAATAAGGGGATCAAAACTGCTCACAGTGCTCCAGATGTGGTCTCACCAGCACCTTGTACAGTTGCTGGAAAGCTTTCTTCCTTCCTCCTGTACTACAGCCCCTTGAAATGAGGGCCACCATTCCACTAGCCCTCCTGATTACCTGCTGCACCTTTGTGCCAGCTTTCTGCGTTTCATACACAAGCGCCCAAAGGTCCCTTTGTGTTGCAGCTTTCTGCATTTTTCTCCATGTAAGTAATACATTTAATCTTTTGTTCTCCCTTCCAAAACAAATAACTTCACATTTTACCTACTTTACATTCCACCTGATAACTTCTCACCCACTTATTTAACCTAGTAGTATCTCTCTGTAAACTGTTTCTATCTTTCTTGCATTTCCATCTACTTTTGGGTCATCAGCAAATGTAGCTACAGTACATTTGTTTCCTTCCTCAAAGCCATCAGTGGGTCCAGTACTGGTCCCTGTACAACCCCATTGGTCACAGGTTACTGACATAAAAAAGAACCCTTATCCCCATTCAGTGTTTCCTGCCTTTTAGCCAATTCCTAACTACACATATATTACCCCTAACACCATGGGTTCTTATCTTATGACTTAACCTGTTGTAATATAGCTTGTTGAATACCTTCTGTGCATCTCTGTGCACTGAAATGATTGTCTTAATTAAACAATTGTAACAAAAAGCTCTTTGAGAGCTTTAAAATTAAAGTTTATTTATTATCACATTTTTAACTCAAATATTTAAACTATCATGACTCACAAGTCTCACATACTACCTCACATCCAAAATTAAATACAGATAAAGATAAAATAGTATAATAATGACTTATGGTAGTGTAAGTCTGTTTGGTGACAGCCCTGTAGTTTCTTAGATAAGCTGATAGTTTAGTTTAAATGAATATCTCACATAGTTGATGTGAGGTGCCTTGCGGTCAAATTTCCAGGAGGTTGCTTTCAGTTGAACTCATAGTTGGAACAGATTGGGCAAGTGGAGGAGAGGGGAGATCCTTCTCCCACAATTAAGGTATTAATTTTTATTAAAAATTGAAAGAACTGTGATTGTTGTAAAGTTCTAAATTGGAGAAAGGCCAATTTTGACGGTATTAGGCAAGAACTTTCGAAAGCTGATTGGGGCAGACGTTTACAGGTAAAGGGACGGCTAGAAAATGGGAAGCCTTCAGAAATGAGATAACAAGAATCCAGAAAAAGTATATTCCTGTTAGGGTGAAAGGAAAGGCTGGTAGGTATAGGGAATGCTGGATGACGAAAGAAATTGAGGGTTTGGTTAAGAAAAAGAAGGAAGCATATGTAAGGTATTTACAGGATACTATCCACTACACCTCCAATTTTGGTGTCATCTGCAAACTTACTAACTGTACCGCTTATGCTCGCATCCAAATCATTTATGTAAATGACAAAAAGTAGAGGGCCCAGCACCGATCCTTGTGATACTCCACTGGTCATAGGCCTCCAGTCTGAAAAACAATCCTCCACCACCATCCTCTGTCTTCTACCTTTGAGCCAGTTCTGCGTCCAAATGGCTAGTTCTCTCTGTATTCCGTGAGATCTAACCTTGCTAGTCAGTCTCCCATGAGGAACCTTGTCGAACGCCTTACTGAAGTCCATATAGATTACATCTACCACTCTGCCCTCATCAATCATCTTTGTTACTTCCTCAAAAAACTCAATCAAGTTTGTGAGACATGATTTCCCACACACAAAGCCATGTTGACTATCCCTAATCAGTCCTGGCCTTTCCAAATACATGTACATCCTGCCCCTCCGGATTCCCTCCAACAACCTGCCCACCACCGAGGTCAGGCTCACTGGTCTATCGTTCCCTGGCTTGTCCTTATCACCCTTCTTAAACAGTGGCACCACGTTAGCCAATCTCCAGTCTTCCGGCACCTCACCTGCGACTATCAATGATACAAATATCTCAGCAAGAGGCCCAGCAATCACTTCTCTAGCTTCCCACAGAGTTCTCGGGTACACCTGATCAGGTCCTGGGGATTTATCCATCTTTATGCATTTCAAGACATCCAGCACTTCCTCCTCTGTAATCTGGACATTTTGCAAGATGTCACCATCTATTTCCCTACAGTCTATATCTTCCATTTCCTTTTCCACAGTAAATACTGATGCAAAATACTCATTTAGTATCTCCCCCATTTTCTGCAGCTCCACACAAAGGCTGTCTTGCTGATCTTTGAGAGGCCCTATTCTCTCCATAGTTACTCTTTTGTCCTTTATGTATTTGTAAAATCTCTTTGGATTCTCCTTAATTCTATTTGCCAGAGCTATCTCATGACCCCTTTTTGCCCTCCTGATTTCCTTCTTAAGTACACTCCTACTGCCATTATACTCTTCTAAGGATTCACTCGATTTATCCTGTCTATATCTTACATATGCTTCCTTCAAAGTGGAGTCACAGGTAGATAGGATAGTGAAGAAGGCATTTGGTATGCTTTCCTTTATTGGTCAGAGTATTGAGTACAGGAGTTGGGAGATCATGTTGCGGCTGTACAGGACATTGGTTAGGCCACTATTGGAATATTGTGTGCAATTCTGGCGTCCTTTCTATCGGAAAGATGTTGTGAAACTTGAAAGGGTTCAGAAATGATTTACAACTATGTTGCCAGGGTTGGAGGATTTGAGCTACCAGGGAGAGGCTGAACAGGCTGGGGCTGTTTTCCCTGGAGCGTTGGAGGCTAAGGGGTGACCTTATAGAGGTTTACAAAATTATGACGGGCATGGATAGGATAAATAGACAAAGTCTTTTCCCTGGGGTGGCGGAGTCCAGAACTAGGGGGCATAGGTTTAAGGTGAGAGCGGAAAGATATAAAAGCGACCTAAGGGGCAACTTTTTCACACAGAGGGTGGTACGTGTATGGAATGAGCTGCTAGACGAAGTGGTGGAGGCTGGTATAATTGCAACATTTAAGAGGCATTTTGATGGGTATATGAATAGGAAGGGTTTGGAGGGATATGGGCCAGGTGCTGGCAGTGGGACTAGATTGGGTTGGGATATCTGGTCGGCATGGACGGGTTGGACCGAAGGGTCTGTTTCCATGCTGTACATCTCTATGACTCTAGAAACAAAAGTAGAGATTGCTGGGAAAGTTCAGCAAGTCTGGCAGTAACTGTGGAGTGAAATCAGTTAACATTTTGGGTCAAGTGACACCTCCTCAGAACATTAACTCTGATTTCTCTCCACAGATGCTACCAGACCTGCTGAGCTTTTCCAGCAATCTCCATAGTTGATTTTTATTACCTTGGCTGTTGGAATGAATTGCAACAGGTTTGTTGGCTTTAAATGCAACTCTGACTACAGAACTGTTCCTTGTTGTTATTTTAAAAACAGACAATAAAATAGGTTTTTCATCTTGTGACTTCCACTAGTTCAGAATTCTTTTCGAAATAACATTGATGGTTCGGTTGGTTCAATATCCTGTATTGTGGAATTTACACCTTGAGCATTTGAAAGACTCCATCAGTTAACAATTCCCTTTTGAATCAATTTCAGGAAAGAACACTGAGTCAGCATTAGTTTTGAGTATTCCTTTTGTTCCATCTTGAGACAGAGAAATGGGTTCAATCAACTAAACAAGTCCAGTGATTTTTGGACATCATTTTTTTCTAGATTTTTGCGGTCAGTTCAAAAGTATGAAAACTAGATTAGATTAGATTCTTTACAGTATGGAAACAGGCCCTTCAGCCCAACAAGTCCACACCAACCCTCTGAAGAGTAACCCACCCAGACCCATTCCCCTTCCCTATATTTACCCTCTGACTAATGCACCTAACGCTATGGGCAATTTCCCATAGCCAATCCAGCATATGTTTGGATTGTGGGAGGAAACCCACACAGACGCGGGGAGAATGTGTAAACCCCACACTGACAGCAGCCTGAGGGTAGAATTGAACCCGGATCCCTTGTGCTGTGATGCAGCAGTGCTAATCACTGAGCCACCATGCTATCATTTGTTGATGACTGTAAGTAGTGTGATGTCCCAGTATGTTCTGAACTAGTTTGAAGTTTAGAATATATTGGGACATCACACTATTTACAATCATCAACAAATGATGGAAAGTATTTTTGACAATGCTATCAAGCAGCAGTTATTTACTGATGATCTATTTGCCAGAACTCAGCTTGGATTCCACCAAGACTACTCAGCTCCAAATTTCGTAATAGCCTTAGTTCAAACACATCCAAAAAAATCTAAATTCCAGTCAGAAGGTCAGTTGGCTGGACAGCTGGTTTGTAACACAGAGTGACATCAACAGTGTGGATTCAATTCATGCACCAGGACACTCCTTCTTAATCGAGGGACAAAATGGAATACTCTCACAAAATATGCAGGCCAGGTATAATAGCATGAAAGGTCTCTTTTTCTACTGACTAAAGACCCACTTCTGCGAATTAACTCACTCAAGAGTTTGTGATTTCAGGAAAATACATGTACTTAGGAATCATTTTCAAGAATGTATCTTTAAGAACAAATCTATTTGTATGCCGTTAATTAAGTTAAATTGTCAGTTGAGGATGAAATGTAATGTTTGAGAGTCATTTGCTGGTTTTATGTGATAACAAATCTCTCTTTAATTCATATTGATAAAAATATGAAAGATCTTTCTATCAACACTTTACTGCTAAAGTGGGACTATCAAAATCAAATTCATAAGGCCTTCCTTATGCTTCCCTTTTTAAATTTGGAATGTGAGGAAAAAGATGTACTTTTTCCTTTTGCAAAGTCCTACCACTAAATGTAGGAGTTTAATTGCATTCTATTCCTTTGAAAGTAATGGTGAGCAACAATGGAGCTCCAACAAAATCGAAGTCAATGGAGATCATGGAAGATATTCCCCTGGTGGAATCATAGCTTGCACAGCCTGTTTGAAGTGTTAGAATAATTTGTGTGTTACTTTACTAATCTTGCATTTCATTCAGCTAATCCCCCATTTCAGGCAAACGGAGTTCTATGACCTTGAAGTCAGCTGTGGCTAATAGTTGAAATTAAAAAGGAATTTCTCAGCGGAGCAATTTTTTTTTAATATGGTCTGACTGATGGATCTAACTTTTTGAAACCAACACACTTTTCCCATCTTTTGGGCACCAAAGGAGGCATTCTGACAAGAACATTTTCCATTTCAGTGGGAAAGCTAGCTTGCCCGCTCCTGAGGAGCTATTTCATTCACATATGTAAATTATTGTGCCAGGAGGAACTGTTGTTCACTTGCCTGATCAGCTACATGTTCAACTTGGCATGTAGAACCAACCCAGATTATGATGCCAGCATTCTTCACTCACATTTCTCTTCTTCCTGCCAGCTGGATTGTGTGCCTGTAGAACTGACCCATTTCTAATGGCACTTCACTCCTAACTTCTACAAAAAGGAGCTGAGAATTGTGTCCCCTTTATTCAAATGGCCTGGCTCCATCTGAACCTACAATCCCAGAAGAAAATGCATAGTGCCTTAACCAGGTGCATTGGCTAGTTCCATTGACAACAGATCGTTGCTTTTACCTTTGTGTGACTTGTATTTCACCATCATAGTTTTTGCTCAGATCTTTGATCGTCGTGTAATTTTCTATTCAAATTTAATTCTGACTCCACGAATTATTAGTGAACTTTTCCTGACCTTTGACGTTTTAAGAAGAGCATTGTTTATTCTCTTTACTAATATATTTCCTCTGTAATGCCTTTTCACTTTGTCACATAATGACTACTTTTATACATCTGACACATTAGGAACAGACTAATATGAGGAGTTTGAGATGTTCCATCATCCAGTTGTTGCTAGACTAGTGGTGTAGTAATCCTAAGGTTAAACCACGATCCGTTATTACCCTCTCTATCAAATAACAGAGCAAGTCTACAGTCTGACAAGATTATGGCAAATTTACCTTTTATATCAATTGCAACGAATAAACTATTTGCAGCAAAGCAGACATATTTGCTTTCCTTGAGCTGCCTGCATGGACCTTATCCCATCACTTATTTTATATAACCTACAGCATCTTCCATCTTATTTATTATTCATCCATAGTAATTTTAGCATTATAGGTACATTATCAATAAAAAAGACCTTGCCGGAAGATTGAATGAAAAAGGGGAATTTTAAGCATTTATTTATCTAACACACTTTTTCCCACAGTTTATAATGCATGTACTTCTATCGCGAATTCTTGCCATCATCATTTATTTCAGCGGAGAGAACAGTGAGACAAATCCTTCTTATAACTCAGTCTGTAGCCAGCCACCTGGAGACAGATGAGAGCAAGGCCACAGCTGACAGGTATTCTCTTTCCCTAACCTCCTGCAGTCAAGAATCTCAAGCACAAAACTCAGTCTACGACTACACTGACACGTTTACTCCGGCACTGCCTCCTGCAAGGGAAGATTCATTGTATGGGAAGATAAAATGGTTTCATTCCACCTCTATCCAGACTTACACTGCAGTCACATTGTACATTTACAGATTACTCCTCCCAACAGGAACGATATATGGAACAAGCCATTACCACCATTCTCTGCTATGGTTTACTGGGAAAATAGTGGCAAGAACCGCTAATCAGAATGTTGTGGAGATTAAAATTGGTAAACTCATGTTAGGCGGTTAATTTACATGAATATTTCTGGGCCATTTAACTGCCTAGTCAGCTCAACAGCCTGATCAACTAATTAAAGGGACAGTAAGATTAAGATGCAATCTCATAGTTTTGAAAAGTGAAAATTAGGCAAAATGAGTTTGCAACGTTTCAATTTTTTCACAATAAAAGACAGTTTCACTATTAGTTCTTTTCACAATGGAGGATAAACATGGTATGTTCCTACAGTGGGTAAATGCAATGTTGAGCTGAATCAGCTGGCTGAGGGCTAAGTGATCACAGCATTCCTTTGGTACATTGGTCTGGAAAATCAGTGTGTGAGCAAGGAAGAGAGTAGAGAATGTGAGTGAGGCGGATTAGCAGGCAATGAATGTGAGTGAGTGAGTGACCATTGTCATTATAATGCTTTATGTTTCATTTCGTTAAACGCACCTTCACCAGTTAAATCAGCCAACAATTCCAAAGGAAAATGGGCCCGATCTTATCACACTTAAAACTCATTCGCATGTACAGAATTAAATTGGGGCCCTGTATGTGTGTTTTTCAATGTCAGGTTGAGGACAATGACATTTGGCTGAATTGCCTCTCACTCGCTTGTTGACCTCACAAATGAAGACTGATGACTAGTGTTTGATGCTGAGGCCTGCAAATGCTGACATAGCTACACCCTCAACATGCCAGAAGGAGAGGAAGAGAACGAATTGGAGGGGGAATAATTTTTTTGAGAAAAAACTAAGAGACATTAAACATGCTAAGTGATTAACTCAAAACTTAACAGCATTAAATTGTCAGAAAATGCAAAATGCCACTTGATCAAATTGTAATGAAAAGCTCCACTCAGCAATATATGGATCTCTATATTTCTTAACAGATGGCTGGTTCTAATACATATTTATTGCCAGATCCTGATATGCATACAGCTGCCTGTAGGGAATAATTTGACACCTGCAAGGAATGAGTGAGTCATAATAAAATAAAAATCAGTTAGTCGGACTAAAAATGTTGCTGCAAGCTGGTCTGGCAACAACTGGGTGATGAACCATCTCAAACTCCTTATATTATGCTGTTCCTACTGTGTCGGAGGTATAAAAGGAGTTATTGTGTGACAAAGTGAAAAAGCCTTACAAAGGATATACTTCAGTAAAGAGTAGAACCATGTTAGAAACATTCTCAAAACGTCGAAGACCAGGAAAAGTTCACTAATAATTCATCGAATCAGAATTAAATTTCAATAGAAAATCATAAGGCGATCAAAGATCCATGCAAAACATCCAGTGGGCACATAAAGGTGAAAGCAAGGATCTGATGTCAATGGAACCAGCCAATGCACCTGGTTAAGGCACTATGCATTTTCTTCTGGGATTGTAGGTTCAACTGGAGCCAGGAGGGGTGGGGGGGTGAGTTTGGATAAAGATGACACAATTCTCTGCTGCATGTAGAAGTTAGAAGTGAAATGTCTTTACAAGTGGATCAATTCTACAGGGAGACAATCCAGCTGGCAGGAAGAAGAGAAATGTGAGTGAAGAATGCTGGCATCGTAATCTGGGTTGGTTCTACATGCCAAGTTGAACATGTAGCTGATCAGGCAAGTGAACAACAGTTCCTCCTGGCACAATAAGTTGCATATGTGAACAAAGTAGCTCCTCAGAAATGGGCAAGCCAGTTTTCTCATTGAAATGGAATATGTTAAAATAGGAATGCATCTTTTGGTGTCCAAATGATGGGGAAAACATATTCATTTAAAAATATTACATCCATCACACAGAGACCACATAAAAAAAACACTCTCGCTCCTCTAAGGAAATTCATTTATACTTATATCAACTATTAGCCTCAGCTGACTTCAAGGCCACAGAACTCCACCTGCCTGAAATTTGTGATTAGAATTAGAATAAGAGTTGAAGTTTATTGTCACCTGTACTTAGGTACAGAGGTACAGGAATACAGTGAAAAGTGTTCAATGTCACCATTCCTAGAGCCATTTTAGAGACAAAGGTACCTACCTAGGTACAAAGTAGAAAAATAAAGAAAGAAAGTTTAGCCATGTTAGGCTTTTATTACCCACAAGGGTTCAATCTCAGCCATGCAGGGCTCCATCTCCTCCACATTGGTCTCACTCTCCCTCCTGCTCTCCACCACTGCAGATACTGCAAAATCTCTGGCTGCTTCTCTCGCTCCTGCCCTGGTACAGGTAATGATTCAAAATTTATTCAATTTACAATTTATGCTCAACCAGCAACTTAATTTATTTAGTTATAATGCTGAACCTAATGGCGTACAAAGAGAGTTGGCCTTACAGATAATTTTTAAAAAATGATTCCTGAGTACACATTTTTTCCTGTAATCACAAACTCTTGAATGAATTATTCAGCATAAGAGAGCCATCATTCAATCATACAATTGAAGAAGAGACCTTTAATTCCATTGTGCCTGGACTGCTCATTTTGTAAGAGTATTCCATTTAGTCCTATTTCCAATGCTCTTTCCCTTTTCTAGCAAATTATTCCTATTCCAGTGTATATCCTATTCTATTATTAAAATTACCATTAAAATAGCTGTCCACCATTTTTTCCGAATATTGCAGAGCATAACATGCTGCATAAAGAAAATTTGTCCTTGTCTCCTTTCTGGTACTTTTGCCAATTAGAGGTAAAGCTCCTGTACACTAGAAGACTGTTCTCCCATGAGAGAGACATTATTGGCTATGAATTTAACCTCAAATGAGGTGGGACTTCCATTGTGGCCTCAGCTGGTATGAGGACTGAACATTCACTGTTGGTACTTCCCTGTATTGAAAACTAGTTGTCCAACCAACTGAGCAAACCAGCCTCTGCAGTATGCAGTATGCAGAGGCTGATTAATGATCCTACTGTCTGTGGAGGAAGTTTTTTTACCTAACTACTCAATTAAAATGCACTCAAAATATTAAACTCTTCTATCAACTCTTCCTTAATTTGCTCCATCAAAGGAAAATTTTCCAGTCTCTGATAATTGAAGTCCCTTTTCTCAGGTATAATTCTAGTAAATGTCCTCGACACTTTCCAAGGCATCAGTCTCCTTCCTGAAGCATGTTGAGCACAATTAGATGCAATAGTCCAGCTCAAGTCAAATGAGGGATATATAAAGGTTTAGCTTAACTTTCATGATTTTGCATTCTGTGATTCCTATCTCTAAAGGTCGCGATTCCATACGGTCTCACCAGCTTAGTCTACAGGCCAGCACATAGAGTCACAGAGTCATACAGTACAGAAACAGACCTTTTGATCCAGTCAGTCATAGAGTCATAGAGATGTACAGAACAGAAACACACTCGTCCTTGCCGGCTAGATATCCCAACCCAATCTAGTCCCACCTGCCAGCACCCGGCCTATATCCCTCCAAACCCTTCCTATTCACATACCTATCCAGGTGCCTTTTAAATGTTGCAATTGTACCAGCCTTCACCATTTCCTCTCATTCCATACACATACCACCCTCTGCGTGAAAAAGTTGCCCATAAAGTCTCTTTTATATCTCTCCCCTCTCACCCTAAACCTATGCCCTCTAGTTATGGACTCCCCAACCCCAGGGAAAAAACTTTGTCTATTTATGGGCGGCACGGTGGCACAGTGGTTAGCACTGCTGCCTCACAGCGCCTGAGACCCGGGTTCAATTCCCGCCTCAGGCGACTGACTGTGTGGAGTTTGCACGTTCTCCCCGTGTCTGCGTGGGTTTCCTCCGGTTGCTCCGGTTTCCTCCCACAGTCCAAAAGATGTGCAGGGTCAGGTGAATTGGCCATGCTAAATTGCCCGTAGTGTTAGGTAAGGGGTAAATGTAGGGGTATGGGTGGGTTGCGCTTCGGCGGGTCGGTGTGGACTTGTTGGGCCGAAGGGCCTGTTTCTACACTGTAATGTAATGTAATGTAATGTAATCCTATCCATGCCCTTCATGATTTTATAAACTTCTATAAGTTCACCCCTCAGCCTCCAACGCTCCAGGGAAAACAGCCTTAACCTATTCAATCTCTCCCTATAGCTCATATCCTCCAACCCTGCCAACATTCTTGTAAATCTTTTCAGAACCATTTCAAGTTTCATAACACTTTTCAATAAGAAGGAGACCAGAATTGCACGCAATATTCCAACAGTAGTCTTGCCCAGCCACAACATGACCTCCCAACTCCTGTACTCAATATTCTGACTAATACCTGCAATTCTACTTTCAAGGAGCTATGGACCTGAACTCCAGGGTCTCTTTGTTCAGCAACACTCCCTAGGTCCTTACCAATAAGTGTATAAGTCCTGCTAAGATTTGCTTTCCCAAAATGCAGCACCTTACATTTATCTAAATTAAACTCCATCTGCCACTTCTCAGCCCATTGGCCCATCTGATCAAGATCCCAGTTTAATCTGAGGTAACCTTCTTCTCTGTCCACTACACCTCACATTTTGGTGTCATCTGCTGAACTTACTAACTATACCTCTTATGCCCGCATCCAAATCATTTATATAAATGATGAAAAGTAGTGGACCCAGCACCAATCCTTGTGGCACTCCACTGGTTACAGGCCTCCAGTCTGAAAAACAACTCTTTACCACCACCCTCTATCTTCTACCTTTGAGCCAGTTCTGTATCCAAATGGTTAGTTTCCCCTGTATTCCATGAGATCTAACTTTGCTAAACAGTCTCCCATGGGGAACCTTGTTGAACGCCTTACTGAAGTCCATATAGATCACATCTACCCTCTGCCTTCATCAATCCTCTTTAACATAATCCTAAACTAAACTAGTCCCACCTGCTTGCTCCTAGACCATATCTCTCCAAACCTTTCCTGTTCTTGTACCCATCTAAATGTCTTTTAAACTTTGTAATTGCACCCACTTCCACAGGAAGTTCATTCCACATGCAATCACCGTCTGTTTAAAAAATATTACCCCCATGTCTTTTTTAAATTTCTCTCTTCTTACCTTAAAAACGTATTCCCTGGTCTTGAAATCCCTCATCATAAGGAAAAGACAAGTACCATTAACTCTATCTATACCTCTCATTATTTTATAAACTTCTATCAGGTCGCCTCTAAATGTCCTACACTCCAGTGAAAGAAGTCCCAGCCTATCCAGCCTTTCTATATAACTCTGACATTTCATACCCAGCAACATCCAGGTAAATCTTCTCTGAACCTCTCCACCTTAATTATCTCCTTCCTATAACTGGCCGACCAGAACTGGACACAGTATTTCAGGACAGGCCTCAACAATGCCCTGATCAGCCTTAACATAACTTCCCATCTCCTATACTCAAAGGGCTGAGCAATGAAGGCAAGCATGCCCATGCCTTTTTAACCACCTTGTCCATATATGATGCAAACTTCAAAGAATTATGTAGCTGCTCCGTAAGGTCCCTCTTTTCTACAATGCTACCCAATGCCCTAGCATTAATTGTATAACCCTTACTCTTGTTAGTTTCACCAAAATGCAATGCCTCGCATTTAGAGTCACAGAGTCATAGAGAGGTATAGCACGGAAACAAACCCTGTGGTCCAACTCGTCCATGCCAATCAGATATACCAACCCAATCTAGTCTCACCTGCCAGCACTCGGTACATGTCCCTCCAAACCCTTCCGGCTCATTTACCCATCCAGATGCCTTTTAAATGTTGTAATTATACTAGCCTCCACCACTTCCTCTGGCAGCCCATTTCACACACACACCACCCTCTGTGTGAAAACGTTGCCCCTTCGGTCTCTTTTATATCTTTCCCCTCTCACCCTAAACCTATGCCTTCTAATTCTGGACTCCCCCACCCCAGGGAAAAGATCTTGTCTATTTACTCTATCCATGCCCCTCATGATTTTATAAACCTCTATAAGGTCACCCCTCAGCCTCTAACGCTCCGTGGAAAACATCCCTAGCCTGTTCACCCCCAACAATTTACCCACAACTAAAGTCAGACACACAGGTCTATAGTTCCCCAGTTTCCACTTCGAACCTTTCTTAAACAAAGATACAATATTAGCCACCCTCCTGTCATCAGGCACCTCCCTTACTTCCTACAATGTTCTGGGTTACATTGCATGAGGGCCTGAAGATTTATCCACCTTTATATTCTCTAAAAGCTCCTGAACATCCTTTTCTGTAATGTGAACAATTTTTAAAATTCAAAGTTTATTTCTTTGCATTCTCTAGACTCCTTTCCTTTCTTCACAGTAAAAAGTGATGGAAAATATTCATTTATTATCTCTTCCATCTCCTGGGGCTCAACATAAAGACGACTTCCTTGATCTTTAAGAGGCCCTACCATCTCTCTAGTTACTCTTTTGCTCCTAATGTATTTGGAGAATCTCTTTGGATTACCCTTAACCTTATCTGCCAATGCTATCTCATATTCCCTCTTTACCTTCTTGATTTCTTTCTTAAGAATGCCCCTACACTGTTTATATTGATTGAGATTCAATTGAACCAAGTTGTTTATGCGATTTTGGAGAAGATTTGTAGCTCAGGTTGTGGATCAGATTGTAAGTTTGCTCTCTGAGCTGGTAGATTTGTTCTCAGATGTTTTGTCACCATGCTACATAACATCATCAGTAAGCCTCCGATGAAGCGCTGCTGTTCTGTCCCACTTTCTATTTATCTGTCTCCGTCTGTCAGGAACAATGGATACCCGATAAGTGCAGTCCACTGATTACTACTCAACAAACCTAAACAAAAAGACACAACACACCCAGAAACTCTAGCCACCTTGCCATATATTAAAGACATCTCAGAGATGACAATCAGATTACTCCAGCCTCTAGCTATCATGGTAGTCCACAAACCTACCAGCACACTAAAACAGCTCCTGATTAATTTAAAGGACCCTGTACCAACAACCAGTAGATCGAATCTCATATACAAAATACCCTGCAAGGCCTGCAACAAACATTACATTAGACAAACGGGCAGGAAACTAGCCACCAAGATACATGAACACCAATTAACTATCAAAAGACATGACCAACTATCACTAATATCCATACATACAGACGACGAGGGACACCAGTTCGACTGGGACAATACATCCATCTTGGGACAGGCTAAACAAAGACAAGTACAAGAATTCGTAGAGGCATGGCATTCAAACTGGAACGCCATCAACAAACATTGATTTGGACCCCATTTACCAACCTCTCAGAGGAAAAGAACTGAAAGTGATATCACCCACCACCACAGACTAAGACACATAAGTAGCAAACAGGACAGAACGCCAGCGCTTCACCAGAGTCTCACTGATGATGTTATCTAACATGGTGACAAAACATCTGAGAACAAATCTATCAGTTCAGCGAGCAAACTTACAACCCAAGTTGTCTATATCTAAAATAAGATTCTCTTTTATTCTTGAGTAGAACTTCAATATTTTTATTCATCCATTGTTCCTTAATCTTACAACTGTAATGGGAAATAATGCCTCTAATGTTGCATCATTACACTTTTGAAAGCCTCCCACTTGTCAGATGTCCCTTTACGTGTGAATGGTCCACTCCAATCAACTTTTGAAAGTTCTTGTTTCATACCATTAAAATTTGCCATACTCCAATTAAAAACTTTAACTTTTCCATAACCATCTTGAGGCTAATACATTTATGATTGCTAGACCCAAAGTGTTTCCCCACTTTTACCTCAAACACCTGCCCTGCCTTATTGCCCAAAAGAAGGTCTAGTTTTGCTCTTTCTGTAGTATAAGCTTCAAATATTGATATGAAAAAAATTCTTGAACACTTTTGACATCCTAAAATGAGGAACTTTTCACCAAACAGCATTCAGTAGCATCAAGTTTAAAGCAATTATGTTGATTTTCATGAAATGTACTGTGAAACTGTACAATTCAAGAAACACATTCATTAAAAATAAGATCTAAACAAAATATAAGTTCTCTTTGTTAATGAATAAATGTGTTAACAACTCCAGACTACACACGGCAGAAACATCATTTCTTGAACTGATTTTGAATACAACTACAGCAATTTCTTTTCTTATTCATTCATAGGGTGAATGCCAGTGGCAATGGTAGCCTTCATTGTATGTCTCTAATGCTCCTTGATAAGATCATGGTGAGCACCTCCTTGAACTACAGCAGTCAATGTCCATGGTACCCCTACATTACAGGGCAGCTCAACAATTTATGGCTCAGATAAACTCTTGAAAGCAATAGACCTATATCCTGCAGGGCTTCAACACAGAACTACAGAACTGGTCAACTATACGGCCCTTTCTGTGTTGTCTGAATAGTGCATGGTTGTTGAAGCAGAGAAGGTTATAGTGACAGTGGTGTTCAATGTCACAAAGAATGGCAATATCTTCACACTCATAATGATAATGTAATCTGCATCATTCAGAAACCTCTCAGAAATGTATGATTCATATATGCAGATATGAAAAATGGGTAATAAATTCAAACAGTGCAGATCTTCTCTTTGGCTATTTATATTTCTAAGCATATGAGTGTGCATTAAATTCCTCATTACTATGTTGTGTATCAGCAGACATTAATTTATTTAAACTACAGATGGTAAGGGACATCAATCAGTCTGAATGTGTAATTCTGTAATGTCTAAGCAGTTCATGTGGAAAATGTTGTTAAGTATTTATGTTGGGAGTTAATTATATTGTGGTGACAAATATATTTTTGACTCTGAATTACCCCCACATAAAAATGTCTGAAACAAGAGAAAAGATAACAGCTAACCAATAATGTTTATATAATGTAGAGCTGATAAGAATTGCTGGTTAACTTTCATTTCAATTGGGAGACATCAAAGCTTTCCCAGGATGCTTTGCGGACTATTAAACCCCAATGAATTTAATTGCCATTTTTTAATATCTGTCATTCTGTGAGAAAGGCAAGGCCATAAATGTAACTTATTATGGTCGGCCTGCATGAAGGGCCAAGATCCATAATAAATGCCATGCAATGGGATGAGGACCTTGGAGCAACATTGCAGTGGTGTCATGGAGCTGCTGATGTTATGACCTAACTGGGAAGACTGTACCGATAATCAAGCCCTGTTGCTCCACAAGCCTTCACAAACGTGCAAGGTCCAATTTAAACCCCAAGGTGATCAATTTGCCTGCTCGGCTGCTATTCAGGTCAAAGCAGAGAAAAAGAAAAGATTACTAATCTGTATCTATGCTTAAACTATACTACTTTAAAATCGTAAATGTACATACACTCTGGAAGAAGAATAGAGACAAGGGAGTACTCAGTGCATGGCAGGACACTAAGGAGCTCAGAGGAACAACAGGTTCTTGGGATACTTGTCCACAGATCCCTGAAGGTGGCAGAATGGATTAAGAAGACCAAAAGAGGACATTTGCCTTTACGAATTGTGGCATAGAGTGGGGAGGTTATGTTGGAGCTGTGTAGCACTTTAGTTAGGCCACAGCTGGAGTAATGTGTGCAGTTCTGGTTGCCACACTACAGGATTGCACTGGAGGGGGTTCAGAGGGCACTTACCCTGGTGGGTTGGAACATTTTAACTATGAAATCAGTCTGGATAGATGCAGGTTGTTCACTTTAGAGCAAAGAATACTGGGGAGTATGGGGGGTGGTGAGGTGGTGGGGGCGTGGGGTGGACACAATGGTGGGTGCAGGGGTTGAAACCTGATTGAGTGTATAAGATTATAAGGAGCATAGACAGGCTGAATAGAAAGCAGCAGTCTTCCTGTAGGTGAAGGATCAGTAATGAGGGGCATAATTTTAAGGTGGAGGTTTTCAGGGGCTTTGAGGAAAATGTTCTTCACTCAAAGGATAGTTAGAGTTTGGAATCTTCTACCTGGGAGATGGTAGAGGCAGGACTCCTCATGGCCTTTTAAAAATATGTAAAAGTGCCCGTAAAATGTTCTAATAATCAAGACTATGGGCCAAGGTTTGGAAAGTGTAGATAGTTGGTACAGGCTAGATGGGCTAAAAGACCTCTTCTGTACAATATGACTCTATGATTCCATGATTCACTGCCATGCACACATTTACCAATAAAACAGATGGTTTGATGCCATCTTGGGTGCAAAAATAGTCAGGGAACAGTGGATTTTGAAGTAGAGATGTCAAAATTAAAGGGTGGGTTAAATTGTCTTTCATACTTGTTTTAATTTTAGCAATGATGACATGCTGTTGTCTGCAGAGCAATGGTTGTTCTTCAATTCAAGAGCTGATTGGTTGGACCTAGATCTCCTCACATATTAGAATTCTTAAAACTTTTCTTGGGCTTTTATTTAGCCTTTCCATTCAAACAGAAAGATGGATAAAAGTGTTTTCTGATTACTGGCTCTGAATGGTTTGACCTGCACTTCTCCCAACAGCCTTTAGTTAACTGCAGCTCAACCAATCCAAAGTCTGTCGTCAGGCAGTTTGTCTTTGACTCACTAGCCTCTGGTGCTGCTTTGGTTCAATCATATGACAATCCCAGTCCTCTAAAAGCAACATTGTCTTGTACAGCATGTGCAGCATCGGATTTTTTTCAGATTGTAAAACCTTCCTGGTATTTCACTACTTAGCCATATCTAACTTTCATGGCAGCTTATAGTGCAAGAAGGAAAACTACATGGTTTCTCATACTAAGCAAGAGTGTGATTTGGGCATTCAAAGAGATTGAAAATCATTCTGGATGACACAGAGTAATGTGTTCTGGAAGAGATGACTTTAAACACATGAAGAAGATAGATTAATCCTTATCTAATGTAACTATAAGATACACTTTGTGTATCCATGATTACATATATTGCAGTATTGATTGAGTCATATTGTACAGAAGATTAGATGAGATTCCCTCCAATGTGGAAACAGGCCCTTCGGCCCAACTAGTCCACACCGACCCTCTGAAGAGTCACCCACCCAGACCCATTCCCCCTAACTAAATGGGCAATTTAGCATGATCAATTCACCTAACCTGCACATCTTTAGAAACCAGAGCACCTAGAGGAAACCCACACAGACACAGGGAGAATGTGCAAACTCCACACAGGCAGTCACCCGAGGCTGGAATCAAACCTGGTTTCCTGGCACTGTGAGGCAGCAGTGCTAACCCACTGAGCCACCATGCAAGGTCCTTTGGCCTAGCTAGTCTGTACCAATTACCTACACTGATCCCATTTTCCAAAACTTGGCCCATAGCCTTGATTGTTAGAACATTTCACAGACACTTTTACATATTTTAAAAAGCCAAGAGGAATTTTGCCTCTATCGTCTCCCAGGCAGAAGATTCCAAACTCCAACTCAGTATTCAGTATTAACATTTAAGAGATAGTGAAATAAGTTCTTGACTTTGCCTTCTCTTTGACTTGTAAAGTAATCAAACCACGTGATAACAAAAGGAACTTGCAGTAAAGATGAAAACAGAAGGAAAGGAAAGCTGCAGCAACAACTTTATAGAGATGTTGTCAAGCCTGACACTGAAAGCTTGAAATGAAAGGGAAAGAGAAAATCAAAGGAGGAAGGAAAGTTTGTAGACGATGGAAATAATTCTTTTGACATGGTGAAGATAAAAGAGCAAGAAAGAATGTGTCGGTTATCAATTAGAAAGATCAGAAGAGGATAGAAACATCTATAAAATAGTTCATGGGGAATAATAGTTAAAAAGATATTTGGAGGCCAGACCTGAGAGAAAGTCACTTAAAATCATAGAATGATACATATGGATGTGCCTGTTCCAACAATCCAATAAATATCCTGCTCTTTCCCCATTGTCTTATTCCTTCCTCCAAGTATTTATCTGGCTCTTTTGGGTATTAATATTGATTTTGATTCCAACATTCTCTCAGACAGTGCATTCCACATTATAACATCATGTTGAATTGAAAAGAAACTTGTGTTTTCTCTGGGTCTCATGTCAATCATCTAAAAGCTTTTCCTTTTGGTTACTGAACATTTTCAGTACTTGAGATCACCTCTGTCAAAGCTCATTTTAACCTTCTCTGCTTCAACTAGCTGAGAACAACCTCAGCTTCTCCAATGACCCCACATAATGAAAGCCTTCATCCATGGAATCATTCAAGCAAATAAAAAATGGAAATTGCTTAGTAGGTTGGGAGAGATTCACATCAAAATCCTTAAGTCAGAACTTGAAAACCTTGAAGCTTCAAGGTCCAAAATAAGTAGCAAGGCATAGAGAGAGGGAAGGTGAAGAATTTGGGTAGGACTCTAATAGGGGATGAAAGGCAAGAGAAATTCAATTATAGAAGGGATGGCAATGCAAAGCAAAAGGAAGAGATGGTAAAATAAAGTTTGGAGTCTCGAGGAGCTGCATGTGATAAAAGTAAAATCAATAACAAAATAGATCATTGCTTAATAAAAGAGACATGCTGGTGAATCTCTTCAGCTTTCAATCATCAGAGCAAATGCAAGAATGCTAAATCAATGCATTAGAAAACTGTGACAATTGATTAGTAAGTCAATTCTGACTGGTTAAGGCATTGTCCTTAGAATGCATCAGTACATTTAGGGTGTCCAAAACAGAGGAATGTACCAGTGAACTCCTGTCCCCCCAAATAATTTTCTCAAGAAAAAGGTGCAATGCTTAGACAAATTCCTTTTTTTCCTGCAGTGAACAGGTCCCAGATCAGAGTAGCGTCGATTCCACGGGATACCTTTGATGCGCTCTATTTCAGCATTCATTTTCTTACGATGAGCAACTGGTTAGATTAATGTTTGTGTATATTGACCATACGCACAAATAGACTTATGGCTGCCATCTTCAGACTTGAAATGTGCCCAGTCTATCTCAAATTAACCTGAGAAGGCAGTATATCTCAAAAACATAGCAATAAATAAAGCAAGCATTTTCGAGCTGCTAAGATGCAATGGCAATTGAAGTGTAGTTTCCACCAATAGATTGCTGCTGTCTAGCCAAAAACACATTATGTCTATCACACAAATGAGATACATGGTACATACGTTTGATAATGTCATCAGCGTACATCCAAATATTTGGGGGATGGTATCGGACAGCATGTCCTGTCAGGTTTTCACAATTAACAGAATACACAATATATTCAAATAGGCCGTGATTGCAAAACTCAAAGTGCAATTTCTAACATAATATGTGATGTCACAGCTGGTCAGTATTTTATGAACAAGACTAAGTGTGCTAAGAATTACACCAACAACCAATTTAAGATTATCAGTTGGCCGTGCAACATGACTCATCTGTACTTGCTAGAGGTTCCAGCTGTACATATATTCGTATGGAGGTCTCAGTCCTCAGCAGAGTAAAGGAACATGTTGAGAACTGCACTATTTTTAAATCTAACAAAATGCATGGGGGGAAACAATCTCTGAGCATTCTGTTTATTAATGCCTTATCCAATCAGATCCAACCAATCAGCACCTTTATCTCACATAGTATAAATTCTAGTTCCCTTTGAAATTTTAGCATTCTTGCAATTCTGTCCTGATAAATACTGATGAAAAGATACAGCATGTACTCAAGTTCTACACTACAAATGACTTAACATAAAGCTCTTCTGCACCCTATCCCTCCTTATAGAGTCATAGAGATGTACAGCATGGAAACGGACCCTTCTGTCAACCCGTCCATGCTGACCAGATATCCCAACCCAATCTAGTCCCACATGCCAGCACCCGGCCCATAGCCCTCCAAACCCATCCTATTCATATACCCATCAAAATGCCTCTTAACTATTGCAATTATACCAACCTCCACCACTTCCTCTGGCAGCTCATTCCATACATGCACCACCCTCTGTGTGAAAAAGTTGCCCCTTATGTCTCTTTTATATCTTTCCCCTCTCACCCTAAACCTATGCCCTCTAGTTCTGGACTCCGCGACCCCAGGGAAAAGACTTTGTCTATTTAACCTATCCATGCCCCTCATCATTTTGTAAACCTCTATAAGGTCACCCCTCAGCCTCCGACACTCCAGGGAAAACAGCCCCAGCCTGTTCAGCCTCTCCCTGTAGCTCAAATCCTCCAACCCTGGCAACATCCTTGTAAATCTTTTCTGAACCCTTTCAAGTTTCACAACATCTTTCCGATAGGAAGGAGACCAGAATTGCACACAATATTCCAATAGTGGCCTAACCAATGTCCCGTACAGCCTCAACATGACCTCCCAACTCCTGTACTCAATACTCTGACCAGTAAAGGAAAGCATACCAAATGCCTTCTTCACTATCCTATCTACCTGCGACTCCACTTTCAAGGAGATATGAACCTGCACTCCAAGGTCTCTACCTACTTGGATAAATGCTCAGAACTTAACACAATATTGCAGTTGAGATCTAACCAATGTTTTATCAAGGCTTAGCTTAACGTATTTGCTTTTTGGTTCTATTCCTGGCATGGTGGCTCAATGGTTAGCACTGCTGCCTCACAGCACCAGGGACCTGGGTTCAATTCCACCTTTGAGCAACTGTGTGGAGTTTGCATGTTCTCCCCATGTCTGTGTAGGTTTTCTCTTCATGATCTGGTTTCCTCCCACAGTCCAAAGATGTGTAGATTGGTGGGTTACCCATGGTGTGCAGGATAGGTAGATAAGCCATGGGAAATGCAGGGTTATAGAGTTGGGTTGGGTCTTAGTGGATGGAGCTATGAGGGAGGAGCTTGCCAAAGTTCAATGGTGCAATACCTTAGCAGGGATGACCATGGAGGAACAATGGCGGATATTTCTGTGTATAATGCAGAAGTTACAGGATCAGTTCATTCCTAAAGGGAAGAAAGATCCCAGCAGGAGGCATGGGCGGCCGTGGCTGACGAGGGAAGTTAAGAAACATATAAAGTTAAAAGAGAAAAAGTATAACATAGCAAAGATAAGTGGGAAAACTGAGCACTGGGAAGCTTTTAAAGAGCAACAGAGGATTACTAAGAAGGAAATACGCAGAGGGAAAATGAGGTACGAAGGTAAACTGGCCAATAATATAAAGGAGGATAGTAAAAGCTTTTTTAGGTATGTGCAAGGCAAAAAAATGGTTCGGACTAAAATTGGGCCCTTGAAGACAGAAACAGGGGAATATATTACCAAGAACAAAGAAATGGTAGAGGAATTAAATGGGTACTTCAGATCTGTGTTCACTGGGGAAGACACAAGCAATCTCCCTGAGGTAACAGTGGCTGAAGGACCTGAACTTAAGGGAATTTATATTTGCCAGGATTTGGTGTTGGAGAGACTGTTAGGTCTGGAGGTTGATGGTCTCCATCCCAGGGTACTGAAGGAGGTGGCTTGGGAAATCATGGATGCATTGGTGATTATTTTCCAGAGTTCGATAGATTCGGGGTCGGTTCCTGAGGATTGGAAGGTGGCTAATGTTATACCACTTTTTAAGAAAGGTGGGAGAGAGAAAGCAGGAAATTATAGACCAGTTAGTCTGACCTCAGTGGTGGGAAAGATGCTGGAGTCTATTATAAAGGATGAAATTACGGCACATCTGGATAGTAGTAACAGGATAGGACAGAGTCAGCATGGATTTATGAAGGGGAAATCATGCTTGACTAATCTTCTTGAATTTTTTGAGGATGTAACTCTGAAGATGGATGAGGGAGATCCAGTAGATGTAGTGTACCTGGACTTTCAGAAAGCTTTTGATAAAGTCCCACACAGGAGGTTAGTGAGTAAAATTAGGGTGCATGGTATTGGGGCAAAGTACTAGATTTGATTGAAAATTGGTTGGCTGATAGGAAACAAAGGGTAGTGATAAACGGCTCCATTTCGGAATGGCAGGCAATGACCAGTGGGGTACCGCAGGGATCCGTGCTGGGACCACAGCTTTTTACAATATATGTTAATGATATAGAAGATGGTATCAGCAATAACATTAGCAAATTTGCTGATGATACAAAGCTGGGTGGCAGGGTGAAATGTGATGAGGATGTTAGGAGATTACAGGGTGACCTGGACAAGTTAGGTGAGTGAGCAGATGCATGGCAGATGCAGTTTAATGTGGATAAATGTATGGTTATCCACTTTGGTGGCAAGAACAGGAAGGCAGATTACTACCTCAATGGAATCAATTTAGATAAAGGGGCAGTACAGAGAGATCTGGGTGTTCTTGTACACCAGTCAATGAAGGCAAGCATGCAGGTACAGCAGGTAGTGAAGAAGGCTAATAGCATGCTGGCCTTCATAACAAGAGGAATTGAGTATAGAAGCAAAGAGGTGCTTCTGCAGCTGTACAGTGCCCTGGTGAAACCACACCTGGAGTACTGTGTGCAGTTCTGGTCTCCAAATTTGAGGAAAGACATTCTGGCTATTGAGGGAGTGCAGCGTAGGTTCACGAGGTCAATTCCTCGAATGGCGGGATTACCTTATACTGAAAGAATGGAGCGACTGGGCTTGTATACCCTTGAGTTTAGAAGGCTGAGAGGGGATCTGATTGAGACGTATAAGATTATGAAAGGATTGGACACTCTGGCAGCAGGAAACATGTTTCCGCTGATGGGTGAGTGCCGAACCAGAGGACACAGCTTAAAAATACGGGGTAGACCATTTAGGACAGAGAGGAGGAGAAACTTCTTCACCCAGAGAGTGGTGGCTGTGTGGAATGCTCTGCCCCAGAGGGCAGTGGAGGCCCAGTCTCTGGATTCATTTAAGAAAGAGTTGGATAGAGCTCTCAAAGATAGTGGAATCAAGGGTTATGGAGATAAGGCAGGAACAGGATACTGATTAGGAATGATCAGCCATGATCATATTGAATGGCGGTGCAGGCTCGAAGGGCTGAATGGCCTACTCCTGCACTTATTGTCTATTGTCTATTGTCTTTTTGGAGGGTTGATATGGGCCAAATGACCTGGTTCCACACTGTAAGGACTGTATGGATCCCACTCCCTATCAAAACAAGCACTCAAAATGCTTTCTTAATAGTATCCCATCACATCTGAAAAGATTTTTCAGCACACACTGCCACATCCCTCTTTTCTTGCACTCCTGTTAAAATTGGACTAAAACTACATTTAAACTTGCACCAGTTAGTTTATATTATTATCCTTATTCTTTGTGACAAAACCTATCAGCTCACATTTCCTCACATTCAATTTCTTGTGCCTGTTCTTTTCCCAGACTATAAATTCCTATAATCCACTGGAATCAATCTTTACATTTACGAGTTACAGATAGTCTGCAAACTTTGAAATTCTGCCTGAAAATGATAGCTAAGGGATCGTGTTTGTGGTAGGGATTGAAGAGAATGGTAGTTGCTTCACCAATTTTGCGTCAATGCTGCCATTGCCTATATAATCCTATGGACTCTATTTTTAGAGTCATAGATTCATTGAGATATACAGCATGAAAACAAACCCTTCAGTCCAGCTCATCTGTTCCGACCAGATATGCTAAATAAATCTAGTCCCATATGCCAACATTTGGCCCATATTCCACTCAACCCTTCCTGTTCAAGTACCCATCCAAATTGAATGTTGTAATTGTACCAGCCTCCACCACTTCCTCTAGCAGCTCATACCATACACCCCCCACCCTCTGCATGAAAAAGTTGCCCCTTAGGTCCCTTTAAACTTTTTCCTCTCTCACCTTAAACCTGCTCCCTCTAGTTTTGGACTGCCAAACCCTAGGGTTCTATTTATCTGATTTATCCTATCCATGTCCCTCATGATTTCATAAAATCTATAAAGGTCACTGCTCAGCCTCTGATACTCCAGGGAAAATAGCCCCAGTCTGTCCAGCCTCTCCCTATAGCTCAAACACTCCAATCCTGGCAACATCCTTGTAAATCTTTTCTGAACCCTTTCAAGTTTCACAACATCCTTTCTATAGCAGAGAGACCAGAATTTCACACTGCATTCCAACAGTAGCCTAATTATTGTCTTGTGCAGCCACATCATGACCTCCCAACTCTTATACTCAATGCAGTGACAAATAATAGCAAGCACACCAAACGCGTTCTTCATGATCATATTTACCTGTGACTCCATTTTCAAGGAACCATGAATCTGCAAGCCAAGGTCTCTTTGTTCAGCAAATCTCTCAAGGACCTTACCATAAAGTAATTTTGCTAACAAACCTATTTTACCTGGTACTTTGTCAAACACCTTTAAATGTCATATGTAATGTTTAATGGCAACTGGTCTGTATTTGATTATGCTGGTTGTTGACTAATCCTTTTTAGTGTGTGTGATTGTTTAAACCTCTGAGTGGAGATACAGAGTCAAGTGTCTGATTCCACACACAGAAAGACGATTCTAGAAAAGACCAGGGAGCCCCTGCCAACCATGTTCTAAGATGTTTAAGCTTCTGTAAATAAACCATTTATATTTAGAACCAGAGTTATTTTCGCATTGCTCCAAGGTGAATCACCCAAATAGGATATACAGCAACCCAACAAATGCATAACAAAAAAGATGATGAAAATACCCAATACCATACAGACATCATCAACCATCGGGCCCTCAAACTCACTGACTAGTGCTTTAAGCAACTTTCTCAAGCTAACCAAAAATAATCTGGCTTTAAAATTAACATTCATTTATTTGTCCACATATATGTAAGTGCCAATTAATTTTGTCTTAAATTATTATCTCTATAATTTTCACCAATAGCATCATTGGGTTGGGTTTAATTATTTTCATTTTTACAAATAAAGATAGGTCATTTGCAATCCTCTAGTTCTCTATCATTTATTGCAACATTTCCTTATATCCTATTTAAACTTTGCAAAGGAGTTAACTGAAAGTCTCCCAGAAATATAAATAGTATGCTTGCCCTGGTGATTTTAGACAGTATAACTGAGGGAAAATGACATTTATCTATATAAGATTTATCACACAGGCAAGTTACATAGCAGAATGGCTTTACCTTTGAGATAAATCCAACCTACAATGTATTAATTTCATTTTGTTAAAGGGTTGTTGAGGCTAAGGAGTTAAATGAAGTTTGTTGAATTAAGGACTAAATTACAAGCAGAGATTATACAAACTGGGATTGTGTTCTCTGGGATTTGGAAGGGTAATCTGATTAAAGTTTCCAAGATGTTATGGGAAAAAGATTGGGTGAATGGAGATAAATAATTTGCTTTGATTTATTACTGTCACATGCACCTAGGTACAGTGAAAAGTTTTGTTTTGCATGCAAGACACACAGATCATACCATATAAAGAGCACTAGGGCAATAGAACATAGTAAGGAATGCAAGGTGACGGCTGCACAGAAGGTGCAGAAAGACTAAGATCAATACTAAATTTAAAATTTGAGAGGTGCATTCAGAAGTCTAATACTAGCTGTTTAGAAGAAGCTGTTCTTGAATCTGTTGGTACATGTGTTTAAGCTTTTGCATTTTCTGCCTGATGGAAGGGATTGGCAGAGACTATAACAGGTTGGGAGGGCTCATTGATTATGTTGGCTGTCTCTCCAAGGCAGCAATATGTGTAGATGGAGTCAATGGATGGAAGGTTAGCTTTCATGATAGATTGGCTGTGTTCACAACTCTCTGTATTTTCTTATGATCTTAGGCAAGCAGTTGCCATACCATGCTGTCATGTATCTGGATAGAATGAATTCTATGGTGCATCTATAAAAAATGGTAAGAGTCTTTGCAGACATGCTGAATTTCATTAGTTTCCTGAGGAAATAGAGGCAGTGTTTGGCTTTTTTGACTGTATCATCAGTGTGGGTAGACCAGGACAGATTGTTGGCGATCATCATTCCTTCCGCTCAATGGGGAATCTAGGATTAGGGACCATTATGTTTTTTTGCAGTAAAGCTGCCTTTTCTATTCAAGTACTGCGTATTTGCTGTTCTTCAGCCCTTCAGAAATTTTGAAACAGGGCTCCGTGTCCAGAGTCCAACTCAAGTTCATTCCTTCCCAAGATTTCAACTTATAGAATTACATGTATCTCTTACCTGCTTTCTTTTCCACAATATTTAGATTTTTAAACACCACATATCCTGATTTACCTCCTTCCAAACTTGCAGATGTCCTGCACAATGTTACTTACCTCTCCTTATGTATGTTATTTAATAAATGAATGATGAGCTGAAGTGTATGAGCTGACTGTTTCACTCACTGAAACAGACCCCAAAGATCCAAATATTTCAAGAAACTCAAAGTACAACACAAGTCTTCACCTTCTGTACATGAAGAACAACCAGCCAAGAAATAATGTCAAACACATTTCTTAATTTCCACCCAGGGCATGTAAGCATTCCAACTGTGTCAAAATGTTATTGCAGTGTCACAATTTAGAGATATCAATCAGACAGCACTGTCAAAAAAGATGAAGTCTTTACCTCCATCCAGTTAATAGACCCTAAAAAGAATGAATATCATGTGCTAAATGCCAAGATCGACACTAGTTAATGCAAAAGCCATCCTTTTCTTATTTTACGTGACAAGCTCTTGGGAAACTGACAACTTGTAGCACAATCCACACAAAGTAAGTCAACTGCTTACAACATCCTATGCTTATGCATTATCCAGCTTAAATGGCTCCTTTGGATAGACACCTGAAAATTTTGACATCGTGGATTCTGCAACCTTCACTACCAGCACTGGTCTGCTAACACTGGTCTATCAGCACACACAGATTTACATAACATTATGTTCCATGAAGTAACCAAAACATCAATTCCAGTACCAAGGATTCCAGACTGCAACATTGACTCTGTTCAATATTATGCTTCCTCCAAGCTTACCACAATGAAAATACATGCATTTCAGACAGGCATTGGACCATATCCATTATAGGATGAGAAGTCCCTATTGTGCTTGGTTCTGAAGTCCTTATAATTCAAGCAAACCACTCGAACATCAAAAAGGAAACTCTCACATTAGTTTTTTTTTGGAATACAAAGTTTCCTATTCAGCAAGCTTTTCATTGTTCATATAGACAACAAACCATTGAAAATGATCTGTCAAAAGCTGCCAACAAATGTGTCTCCATGACTACGATCTTTGCTTGTGAAGGGTCCAACTGTAGGTTTTTGAAGGAAAATACAAACCAGGCTCACAAATGACTATTTCTGAAGCTCTTTGTGAATTTCCAAAGTCATCCTTTAGACCTACAAGTGGATATAATGGAATCTGAATTTGAACAGAGTCCCCACGTTGATCTCATTCATTTTGGCTATAGGCAACCAGAGCAGATTCAGCAACATATGTCTGATGTTATCCAAATGAAACAGTTCAAGTGGATCATCATCAGTGGGTGGTCCAAATACATTCAACAGGCCCCTGAGCAAGAATGTAAGTTTCAGAGGAAACCAAGTGAATGTTCCACAAGCTGTCCGTGGAGGTAAATTTGACTTTATATACATAGGTCACATAGATGCAGAAGAAAATCCTAGTGATTGTTACATGGATCAATCTATTGGCCCAGCACCAGTAAGGACATCAATCAATGAATGAAGTCATGTGAAACATGTTAACACCATGAATCCCAACAATCGAGGAAATCTCTCATTCCACCCAAATTTCTTCTGATCTATGTGCAAGATTACCAGTGATACTTACCACTTTCAAGGATACTATTACATCTTGGTAACTGATTACTTCACTAAATTCCCTTTTGTAAGACACATCAAAGATACCACAACATTTGTTGACACATTAACCACTATATTCGGGTCATTTAGTATTCCTGAACAAATGACATTCAGCAATGGGCTGCAGCACACTAGTGCACCCTTCTAAGACAGGAGGTGGTGTAACCAATTCATTCCTGCTCTCCTCATTATCCTGAATCTAATGGTTTTACTTGATGTGCTGTTTATACAGTGAAATCAATAATTATGAAATGCTAAGGCACTTTCAAATTGTTTTTGGCTAACAATGACAATACTGTATGCAATGAATTATACTCATAAGCAACTGTTATGCTTGGAAGACACATCCACACACTTGTTCATTCACAAACTCTTACCACTCAACCACATATATACAATGCATTAGTGGAAAGAATGCAGGAAATGGTATGATCAATGATCAATAACCAATGAGCATATGGACAGTTATCCCAACTTAACAAAGTATCAGAATTCAAGACCTTTTTCGAATACAGAGATTTATGAAATTATATTATGATGCTGTGTCCAGCCCAGAACAAACGATTTTGTCACAATGATCAATACATTAATTCTTTTAATGAAAATATCACACTCAACAAGAGCCTTATGTCCATAATGCATGATACAGATCCATCCAAAATGACAGATAGCACACCAAAGGTTAAATCTACACAGCAGAGTGATGACAGTTCTATAAAGACTAGGTCATATTGTACACTTGCCAATTACCTTAATGTATAAAGATGATGTACTGATGTGCATCCTTGTATGTACTTATTAGAATAGGTTTCCTGTTCTTCAAAGGGAAAAGCTAGTGATGCATCATTGCACAGATCTCAGAAAGACACTTTTACATTTAAGACATCTGGATAACATCACGTATGTGGCACTCTAGTATAAATGGTCTCCATCTTACAATCTGTTTGATCAGTCAGCAGTTAATCAGCTAGTCAACTATGTATATAATGCAATAGATATCTAAGCAAGTACATAAGTCAGACTGAAATGAACAATGGTATTGTCCTTCCCTCTTGGAAGGAGGCCTGAGTTCAAACCTAACCTGCTCCAGAGGTGTGTCATAATATGTCTGTTGTTAAAAATCACACAACACCAGGTCACTAGTGACTAGCTACCTGATGAAAAAGCAGTACTCCAAAGGCTAGCGCTTCCAAATAAACCTGTTGGACTATAACCTGGTGTGTGCAATTGTTAACTTTGTCCATCCCAGTCTAACGCCAGCTCCTCCACATCATAATATGCCTGAACAGGTTGATTAAAAATAAATCTATAACTGAGTCTGAACATGTAATTCTGAGATGTCATTTCATTGTGTATATTTAGTGGTTAATACATTTCTCGACATTTGTCTCACTACAAATTGGACTGTCGATGCTATACATTACATGGGTTGACATAAAGAAGGCCACATGCATATCAATGAACACAAGACTCAATGGGCAGATTTTGTTCCCAATGCACAGTAGAACAGCAGGTCTCTCCGAAGCAAGGGTTAGAAACAGATTTAGCACATTGGCACAGGTAACAGGGAGTGAAAGCATCAATTTGAAAACAGAGATCTCTCAAAGATTGTGCAGGTAACTGGTGTATAATACGAAACAAGCTGACAAGGGAATTAAAATGTCAAAATTCCACAGGTAGTAGCACCACAAAAGAGTGCACTTCCTAATAGGGTGACATCTCCTTCTCGGGTTCCAAAGCAAATGCTCAGTATAGATCCCCTCTGTTTTGCTTGAAAGTAACACTCCTTACTATCTTGCATATCAGATATGCTTGGGCTAAATGACTGGTGCAAGACTCGGTGCAATTGTATATGCCCAATGGCCCTCACACTGCCCCTGTGTCATCTACTGAAAGACAAAAGATTTGTTGGAGAAGTTCCAATTCCCTTGGCGGTGATTAACAGTTAAATCCATTTGTTCCCTCGATGTGATGTTAAAAATATCTCTTGGGAATCATTCTAAAAGCAAATTCTCTCGTCTTTTTTTGAAGGAGGCGGCAGTTATCTCAAATGTTATTAATGCCTTTCAAACTCAAATAAAAGACATTTCACATGCTGCAATGCAAGCTGGTAATTCAAAGGTAATAAACCTATTCAAACTGGAACAGCTTTTGTCTGTGACAAAACAAACTCTCAAAAGGCTGTCACTCAATTTAATAAATAAGAAATCTGAATTCTTCATAATGAAGTAACCTGGAAATAATCATATGCACCCAGAAATATGCACATTGTATGATGTGATTTCAGCAAAATGTTCAATACCCAAATTGTGGCGTTTTACTTGATGAAAACAATCTTATGCAATTATGTTGCAACTCTTCCACATGAGAAAATATGGCAAGGGGCTTCACCAATGCACAAAAGATTTAGTGTAAGAAATAAGTGGATATGAGGTTGTTTCTAATGAATTTCCTAAAGAAGAGAGGTGGAGAAATGTGGGAAGGCAATTGCAGATCTTAGGGATTAAAATGCTAAAGGCATATCCACCAATGGTATAGGGAACAGGGATGTACAAGAGTCCACAAACAACTTGGAGAAAGTAGTGTCCTTGGATGATTGAAAGGTAGGAAGAGGTTAAAGAGTTGAGATCAAGGAGGGGTGTGAATACAACAATAAGAATTGTATAATCAAGACTTTGGAGGACCCAGTGTTTAGTAAGTTAGTGAGTACAGGGTAATAAATGGTGGACAAGGTGTGGTTTAGGATACAGATGTGTTAATATTTACAAATGGTGGAAGTTAAGAGCACATTAGAATCAACAAATCTTAGTGTTAACAAGAGCATAGATGAGGGTCACTGCAGCAGACAGGCTCGGGATTGGGTGGATAAAGATGATATAATGGAGGTGAAAGTAGACATTCGTGAGTTAGCAAATCCAAATGGAATCAGAATCTTTGCTCACATTCAAAAGGGAGGCCAAGGAATCAAACTGTTTTGTATTTAATAAAATGATGGAAAGGGAGCATATGGAGTCACTGGTGAAGAAACAGTTATTTGAGGAAATTGAGAGTGATAACCTCCTCAAGTTCAATCAGACGAAATTGCAACTCGTTCAGTACTGAATCTCAGACAAGCAGTCTGACTGCACAGAGGCAGTGGAGGAATGAAATGTTGTTTGTGAGATCGAGCTTGAGGTTGGTAAGGTACATTTGAAACTTTACAGCAGGTCTTTGGGTGATGCTGATAATGCAGGCTGCCAAAGGGAGGTTTGGAAAAATAAATCAGTTTAATCCCGAAAGCTAACATCCATTCAATGAAACTTACTTGAAAGAACACTTGTATCAAACAAGGCCAGGCTTGTATTTTCATATTGAATAGACACCTAAAAGATTGAAGCTGTCACTCCTTATCAAGACAACCACCAGTATGGGAACATACCAAACGTTCAGACATGAAAAGAAGAGCTAGCTATAATAATCAAATATTATAGTGAGGGAGACGGTATCATCATGACCAAACACTTTCTTACGCCAATACTTTTGCAACTGCATGACAATTTGGTCTAGTTTCATGAATAGAATGAGAAGAGCAGTGAAATGCTGGGATTGTGGAGAAATGGTCTCATCATTGCAGCAGTCCAGATTAATCATTCCAATTCACCTTTGTTGGTGAATGCTTTGATCAGTTCCAACTTAAAAGAGACAATCATAGACCTAAGGTTGTGAAAATTCTAGGCAAACAGGCACTTTGGCCATTGGGAACAAACCAGTCAGGAGTAAGGTCATTGAGACTATTCAAATATTAGGAACAAGAGAAGTTATCCTTTTTCAAGACCATTTCATTTAGTTTCTTCCTTGCTGACATGCAAGATTTCATAACCCTGGCAGCATAGCTTTTGACAAGGGGTTTCCCTGAAGAGAATTCTGCAACCTAAAGTACCCAGAGGAATAGGATGAGGTGTGATTAGAGAGTGAATGAGGTAGGTTAGCCCAAGAGGTGGCTCCATTCCCTCCCTTTAAGATGTGTACAAACTCACCCACAGA
Source organism: Chiloscyllium plagiosum (assembly GCF_037043375.1). NCBI lineage: Eukaryota > Metazoa > Chordata > Chondrichthyes > Orectolobiformes > Hemiscylliidae > Chiloscyllium > Chiloscyllium plagiosum. The sequence continues at coordinate 75,785,923 of NW_028270151.1, forward strand.
TATGTGTGGATGGAGGTACACCTGTTTATGGAGAAACAACCTCAAGAGATCCTCACACTGATGTTTCACTGCAAATGCAATCATCCAACTTTAGAATATTTCTTCAGAATCACTTAAACACAAAAGGTTGTGTTTAATATTGTACTGTGCACAATATGTCATGAGCCAAAAATATTCATGGGATGTGGGCTTTGACAGCTGGACCATCCTTTGTTGCCCATCCTTAGCTCCGTAGAGAAGACGTGGTGAGCCACCTTCTTGAATTCCTGCAGATCATTCGGTTTGGCACATTCACAATGCTGTTGGAGAGGAAGTGCAAGGATTCTGACCCAGTGACACCTGAAGAACAGTGATGTATTTCCAAGTCAGAATGGTTTGTGATTTGGATGGGAACTTGCAGACGGTGGTGTTCCCATGCATCTGCTCCCCTTATCCTTCTAGGTAGTAGTGATCATGTGTATGGAATTTGTAGTACCCAAGTTGCAATGATGGCAGATCACGATCCCATAAATCTCAGAGACAACACTCCGAAGATTAAGAAAGACTGGGAAAACGGCATTTTCTATAGGGTCATCAGCAGCTAACATGCAGCTTACGGCTTGCAAATAAAGTACAAGTAATAGACAGTGTCCTTGCAATAAGTGGTTACACTTATGAAGATGCTATTGTCGAGTGGAACAGAGGAAAATGCTCCACACAGCCATCATATTCAGCAGTACATCAGCAGTCATGAAATCAGGATGAAGTATTGTTGGATCTATCAGCATTTGTCTGTCAGTTTTTGCCTCTACCTCAGGCTTCCCTTCCTTATCTTCCTCCCCCAAGACTTCTTAATGACATGTTTCTTCAGTATTGGATCCCAATAGATGAAAGTGCCTTTGGATGTTTCCCAGAGTTGTTTTCTGTTTGACAGCTAATATCAACTTATTAATCATCCATTGTTTCAAACTGATTTTTCTGAGATTAGATTCCCTACAGTGTGGAAACAGGCCCTTTGGCCCAACAAGGCAACACCAACCTTCCAAAGAGTAACCCACCCAGACCCATTTCCCTCTGAATGATGCACCGAACACAATGGGCAATTCGGCATGGCCAATTCACCTGACCTGCACATCTTTGGACTGTGGGAGGAAACTGGAGCACCCAGAGGAAACCCACATAGACATGGGGAGAATGTGCAAACTCCACAGAGATAGTCTCCCAAGACTGGGATCAAACCTAGCTATGAGGTAGCGTGCTAACCACTGAGCCACTGTGCCGCGCTATTTCTGTGCAATGTTTCTTCCAGATTATCTAGCATCCTCCTGAGGAGAAAATTGAGTTGCTACATGGTGACATGATCAAAATTCAAATAACCTTCAATCTCAGAATTGAATCCAATTTGCATTTGGTCTTTCAAATGGGATTTGTGCCAGTGCTTAAGTACTGGAGTTGAACTATAGATAAAAATGAGCCCTAGTGTGTAATGATAAATGTATCAAGTGCCTTTGTTCAGTAAGCAATTAATTGTTTTAGTGATTGGGATGGCTTATTTGAAAAAATTCTGTTGTTTCTGAATGCCAAATCATTAGAAGAATTGATTAGAGGATGAAACTCAATCTGAAGAAATTGATAATGGAACCATCTAGACAATAAAACCTCAACTCACCATGCACAAGTCTGCTTACTTCTTAAAAACAAAGTCTGTGAATTGAAAGTAATCAGAATAAATTGTAGCTCAATCAATTAGGCTTTCATTTTGACAAAGACAATGGAACTCCATCGAATGGTTTGGATTTGGATCAGTTGTTTGAAAAATCTAATTGTGAAGATCTACAAAATGACTTTGTAACCCAAATTCTTGCCACCTGTCAGTCTCAAATGACACCTATATGCTATCTAAAATAGAATCTGATTGGAGTTTCATTCTTATCATAAAGAATTGTGATTTTTAAAGACATTACTTACTGCATTTTTCCATCTGTGCATTTTTTCACACATAAATGAATTCTATCAAGCAGATTCAGACTATAGACCTCGCTATGATATTTTCTACCTTTGAACTGGAGTATATATGTATCCATATCAGAAACAAGAATAAAATTCACTGGAAGAGCTCAGCAGGTCTAGCAGCATCAGTGGAGAGAAATCAGAGTTAATGTTTCAAGTTGAGTGATCCTGCCTCAGAACATATATATGTATCCATACATAGTCAAATCAATAGGATATCATAATTATAGATTAATTATCAAATGTACAAAAAGTATAAGGTTTAACTCACGAGAGCTATCACCTGCACAGTGCTGGCTATCTTAACAGAAAAAAGGAAGAGGAAAAGCTGGAAGTGAAATTGAGAATTGATAGAACTGAAATCAATTGTGAGCACACCAGATCCACTCGACACCCAGAAATATCCAGAAAAGAAACCAGCAGGTCTGGTTTGCCGCGCAACCAGAGATGTTTATGGCCTTACTAAACAGGGTTCATAATGTTGAACTTCAATCGGGAGGGCAGGGAGTGCATAAAACTGATGGCAAAGGATCAACCATCCATCAAACAGCCTGCCTGGTTTCAGATAATGTGCAGAGTCGGGGAGCAATTTTAGATCATCGGTGTTCTAATCCCATCAAACCACATACAGGCACATTGATGCAGTCCCAATGTTCAGCAATAAATTTATAGGATTGTGATATGTAATTTTAAAACATATATTCTACCTCCATTAAAATTCCACGAAAGTGTGCTACCGGTTGAAAAATATCAGCCCTTCAGGCTGAATTAACTGTAAAATGTTACCAACATTCTGAGATCATGAAATATGACCAATAAATGCTTGTTCTTTATTTTAAAATTGACACACAGATATTAAAAATGGAATTTGCATTCATATAGCATCTTTTCTAATCTCCTGATTCACCCCAAAGCCCTTCATCGCCAAAAATGCAAAGCATTGCAGCTGCAATGCAGGAAGTGTGGCAGCAATTTGCACACTGCATTGCATAGAATGACCAGATAATCCATATCAGGGATACATGACAAACAGTGCACCTGGCAAAACAGCCCAGTTCTTCTTTGAGAATTGCATGCATCAGGAAGAGATGCAATTCATTCAACAACAGTCATTTGAATTAAATCACTGTACAAGTGCTACAAAACTAACAAATATGAAAATCCTCTTTTCTATGGCCTCTCTTCTCCAAGCACACAGTACTGAAACATTAGGCTGACACGTCAGCTCCACCTATGTTAAAATCTACGAGTTTCACTTCAAATAAAAAATAATGGGATTGATCTGTTTTAATGTGTGTGAGCTTTTGCAGTGAGAACACACAGATGCATTCCCTGTGTGTGCCTGCCTCTAACCTCATCCCCCGTCCACAAATAAGCACTGCCACAGAAGTGCAGCTTGCCCTTGTATGGGAGTCTCTGCTGAGATTTTCCTCTCGATCTACCCCCCCCCCCCCCACCCCGTGTGGGGTCACTGAGGCCAGATTCAGCTGAGACAGCACAGACTGAGGATCAAAGCTGGAGCTTTCTCATTTCTGATTGGTTCAGTTATTCAGTCGATTATATAGTGGAATTCTAGTTTTATGAATTTTTATTGTCCTGCTGCTGCTCATTTCTTAGATTGTTTCATTGAAGAAGCATTCCACAGATCTGGATAGTGTTTTGCTGACACCTAGTGGCTGCCATGGGTATAAGATCATAAGACCAGAAGACGTTCGAGCAGAATTAGACCTTCTAACCCAATGACTCTGCTCCACCATTCAGTCATGGCTGATATTTATCAAACCTATTCTCCTGCCTTCTCCCGCAACCTTTGATCCCCTTATTAATCAAGAACCTATCTATATCTCTCTTAAATACACTCAACAACTTGGCCTCCATAGCCTACTGCTGCCATGCCTTCCACAGATTCACCACCCTCTAGCTGTAGAAATTGCTCCTCAACTCCATTCTAAAGGGTTAACCCTTCACTCTGAGGTTGTGCCCTCAGGGTCTGTTCTCTACTAAAGTGGAAGCATCTTCTGCATATCCACTCTATCCAGGCCTCTCCGTATTCAGTGAGTTTCAATGAGATCCTACCTCATTGTTCTAAACTCCATCAAGTCCTCAACAGCCCCTGACATGACAAGCCTTTCAGCCCCTAGATCATTCTTGTAAACTGCTGCTCTGGACCCCCTCCAATGCCAGCACATCTTTCCTTAGATATAGGGCACAAAACTGCTCACAATGTTCCAAATGCAATCTAAATCATAGAATCCCTACAGTATGGAAACAGCCATTTGGCCCAACAAGTCCACACCAACCCTGTGAAGAGTATCCCACCCAGGCCCATTCCCCTACCCTATTACTTTACATTTCCCCTGACTAATGCACCTAACCTACCCATCCCTGAACACTATGGGCAATTTTGCATGGCAAATTCACATCACCTGCGCATCTTTGGACTGTGGGAGGAAACCAAAGCAAACCCACACAGACATGGGGCGAATACACAAACTCCACACAGACAGTTACCCAAGACTGGGATCAAACCTGCGTCCCTGGTGCTGTGAGGCAGCAGAGCTAACCACTGAGCCACCATGCCGCCAGTCCGATCAGAACCTTATAAAGCCTCAGCAGTACATTTCTGCTCTTGTTTTCTAGACCACAAGAAGTGAATGCTAACATTGCATTTACCTTAACTGCCAACTGAACCTCCCTTTGTGCTTCAGATTTCCAAATGCATAGCCTCACACTTTCTCACATTTTATTCCATCTGCCACTTCTTTGCCTGTTCTCCTGGCCTGTCCAACACCTTCTGCAGCCTGCACTTCTTCCTCAACATTGTCCCTCTGCCTAGCTTTGTCTCATCTGCAAACTTAGCAACAACGCCCTCAGTTCCTTTGTCTGGATTGTTAATGTATAACATAAATAGTTGGAGTCCCAATACTGACACTTGTGGAACTCCATTAGTCACTGGCTGCCAGCCTTTAAAAGAGCCCTTTACCCCCACTCGCTGCCTTCTGCCAGTCAGCTAATCCTGTATCCACACCAGTATCTTGCCTCTAATGCCATGGGCTCATATCTTATTTAGCAGCCTCATATGCAGTACCTTATCAAAGGCCTTCTGGAAATCCAACTGGATCACATCTACTGGCTTTCCTTTGTCTAACTTACTCATTACCTCCTGAAAAAACTCTAACCAATTTGTCAGGTGACCTCCCCTTGACAAAGCCATGCTGATTCAGCCCTATTGTACCATACACTTCCAAGTCCTCAACAATCTCATCCTTAATAATGGACTCTAAGATCTTATCACTAACTGAGGTTAGGCTAAGCGACCTGCAGTTTCTTGTCTTCTGTGTATTTTCTTCCTTCAACAACTGTCACATTAATCATTTTCCAGTTCTGTGGGACTCTCCCTGACTCCAGGGTTTCTTGAAAGATCACTGCCAATGCCTCCATAATTTCCTCAGCTACCTTTTTCAGAACAATAGAGTATAATCCATCTGGTCTGAGTGACTTATTCACTTTCAGAATTTTCAGTTTCACCAGCACCTTCTCCTTAGTGATGGTCACTATATTCACCTCTACCCCCTGACTCTCTTGAAACTCGGGGATGTAACTGATGTCTTCCACCAGGAAGTACCTACTCAGTTCCTCTGCCATTTCTTTGTTCTCCATTACTACTCCTCCAGTCACATTTTCCAATGGTCTAAAGTTCGCTTTTGCCTTTTTCTTACTGTTTATGTATTTTAAAAGACTCTTTCAATACGCTTTAATATTACTACCTAGCTTGGTCTCATATTTCATCTTCTCCTCCCATATTGCTTTTTTAGTTGTCCTCTGCTCATTTTTAAAGGTTTCCCACTGATCTTCACTACATTCAATATATATCAGTAAAACATATAACAAAGCATACACAGAATAACGATGGAACAATGGGATGTTGTAATATTAATGTGTCACTGGTTCACTTGCTTTCATGGTTGCTGAGGACAAAGAGGACCTCCAAACTGGGACAAGATTGCTATATCGGGAGACCGGGACACTGGGCCCGAGGCCACACCTCTCCTCCTTCAGGAGCCCTGGCCTAGCTGGGGATGTGGAGCCTAGGCCTAGCCTGTGAGTCCAGGCTGGAGGAATCAGCCTGGGACCTGCTCCTTGCTCGCCAGGAGACTCCGGACTAGATGAAACTGTTGGAGGCTTTAAAGAAAAGAAAATGAGGAAAAAGATCAAAATTAAAAAGAAAAGAAAATAGCAAGAAAGCCGATGGGAGAGGTCTGAGTTCAGGGCTCAGCTGTCATCTTGGAAAAAGGATAACAAGTCAGGAAAGGGGCTTGGAGTGGAACCTCCTGCTGGTCGTGGTCACATGGGGACCGCTGCTCTTCTTTGGTTCGACGCTAAAAGTTATAGGTTTGAAATGCTTTTTTGAAGGAGGCTGGATGAGTTGCTGCAGGCTATCCCATGGATGGTACACACCACTGTCACTGTATACTGGGGATGAAGTGAAGGTGTTTGGAATCAATCAAACTTTGAGAGAGTGTGAAGCTTCTTGCATTCATTCAAGCAAGCAAAGAGTATTCCATTGTGTTCTGGTTTGATGCTAAAGTAGTTAAAATCATATAATAGGAATATAGGTGTAGGAATGGTTTGGTAAAAGGCATTCAAGTGTTTCATTTGCCATGATTGTATTGAATAGTGGGACAGGCTCAATAGGCTCAATGATCTATATCTGTTTATATGTTCCCATGTTCCTGTCCAAGCATATTTAATAAGCTTTCATAATAAATATTGCCTCATTCAAATGGTACTCTTTGAAGACCTTGGTTTGCAACCTGGTCTCCATATCTGAGGAAGGATGTTCTGGTTATGGAGGGCTGTGCAACAAAGATTTACCAGATTGATCACTGGGGTGGCAAGACTAGCTCAGTTCAGACAATATTCATTTGAGGTTAGAAGAATGAAAGCTATGAAATTCTAACAGGACAAGACAGAGTATATGCAGAAAAGGTATTCTTGATGACCATGGGAGTCCAGAACCAGGGGTCACAGTTTAAGGTTATGGGCTAGATCATTTAGGACTGAGATGAGGAGTAATGTCTTCACTCAGAGAGAGGGATTCTCTTGCTGATTAAAATTCTGCCTATCTCAACCTTGAATATACTTGATGTGGAGATGCTGGTGTTGGACTGGGTTAGACAAGGTCCAAAATCACACAACACCAGGTTATAGTCCAACAGGTGTACACCTGATAAAGACGCAACACTCCAAAGCTAGTGTTTTCAAATAAATCTGTTGGACTATAACCTGGTGTCATGTGACTTTTGAGCTTCAGTACACTTAGTAACCCAGCTTCTACAGCCTTTTGTAGTCAATAATTCTACAGATTTACCATCTTCTGAGAAGAAATTCCTCCTCATCACTGTCTTAAATGGGGGATCCCTGATCCTGATATTATCCTAGACTCTCCCAGAAAAGAAAACAATCTTCTCGCATCTACCCTGTCATGTCCCCTAAGAATTGTACATGTTTCAATAAGGTTGCCTCTCATCTTGCTGTAAAATCTCATAAGTAGGCAAATTCACCATTCTTCCCCTTTCAGAGAGGAGCTGGATCCAAAGGGAATATGGGCCAGATTTAGATCCGGAACACTGTTGCACCAATTCTAAGACACATATTTCCTGTAAGTATGCTGAGCCTTGGGACCCTGGGATTGATGATCCTGGCAAACGAGTTCTGATTTGAAGACGCAAACTTCGAGCTTTAACAATAACAATGAATTAAGGCAAAGCATGATTAAAGAGATAAAAACATAAGCAGGGATTTAAAGTAGGAAAGTAATTAACTGCAAGAGTGCAAAAAGGCAGACCAACCAAAAGAAAAATGAGAAAATCAAGAGAAACATCTCTCAATAAATGTTTTGGACAAACCAGCAGTAATTCCGGCAGAGGAACTATCCTAAACCTTACTTAGTTCCTGTCCTATCAATGCACTCTTGAACCATTTTTCAGATTTTGCTGCAAAGATTTTGAATATCTGTCCTATGTCTTTCTTTGTTCACTCACTTCCATTCATTGTGATCATTCTGTAGGAAACAGAGAGATATATCTTTGCTGACAAAGACCAACTTTCATTTCTGGGTATCTTATTTGTCAATAAATTATATATAAGATGGGACTATTGCCATAGGCAAGCAACATAGAACGAAGAACATTACAGTGCAATACAGGCCCTTCGGCCCTCAATGTTGTGCTGAGCTGTGAAATCAATTTGAAGCCTATCTAACCTACATTATTCCATTTTCATCCATGTTTATCTAATGACCATTTAAATGTCCTTAAAGTTGGCAGGTCTACTACAGTTGCAGGCAGTGCGTTCCAAGCCCCAACCACCTTCTAAATAAAGAACCTACCTCTGACATCTGTCTTATATCTATTACCCCTCAACTTGAAGCTATGTCCCCTCATGCTAGCCAGCACCATCCAAGAAAAAGGGTCTCACTCTCCACCCTATCTAATCCTCTGATCACCTTGTATGTCTCTATTAAGTCACCTCTTAACCTTCTTCTCTCTAACAAAAACAATCTCACGTTCCTCAGCCTTTCCTCATAACACCTTCCCTCCATACCAGGCAACATCCTAGTAAATCTCTGTTGAACCCTTTCCAAAGCTTCCACGTCTTTCCTATAATGCGGTGACCAGAACTGTACACAATACTCCAAATGCAGCCACACCAGAGTTTTGAACAGCTGCAGCATGACCGCATGGCTCCAAAACTCAATCCCTCAATAAAAACTAACACACTGTATGGCTTCTTAACAACTCTATCAACCTGGGTGGCTACTTTCAGGGATCTATGTACACGGACACCGAGATCCCTCTGCTTATCCACACTACCAAGAAACTTACTATTAGCCCATTATTCTGCATTCCTGTTACTCCTTCCAAAGTGAATCACCTGACACTTTTCTGCATTAAATTCCATTTGCCACCTCTCAGCCCAGCTCTGCAGCTTATCTATGTCCCTCTGTAAGCTGCAACATCCTTCCGAGCTGTCCAGAACTCTACCAACTTTAGTGTCATCCGCAAATTTACTGACCCATCTTCTATGGCCTCATCCAGGTCATTTATATAAATGACAAACAGCAGTGGCCCCAAAACTGATCCCTGCAGTACCCCACTAGTAACTGAACTCCAGGATGAACATTTTCCATCAACTACCACCCTTTGCCTTCTTTCAGCTAGCCAATTTCTGATCCAAACTACTAAATAACCCTCAATCCCATACCTCTGTATTTTCTGCAATAGCCTACTATGGGGAACCTTATCAAATGCCTTACTGAAATCCATATACACCACATCTCCGAATTATGTAGAGATGAGATGTTATCCACCTGTTTGGTCACCTTCTCAAATAACTCAATAAGGATTGAGGGGCACAATCTACCCTTCACAAAACCATGTTGACTATCCCTAATCAAATTATTCCTTTCTAGATGATTATAAAACCTATCTCTTATAATTCTTTCCACAACTTAACCCACAACCAAAGTAAGGCTCACTGGTCTATAATTACCAGGGTTGTCTCTACTCCCCTTCTTGAATAAGGGGATAACATTTGCTATCCTCCAGTCTTCTGGCACTATTCCTGTAGACAATGATGACATAAAAATAAAAGCCAAAGGCTCTGCAACTCTTCCCGAGCTTCCCAGAGAATCCTAGGATAAATCCCATCCGGCCCAGGGAACTTATCTATTTTCAGAATTGCTAACACCTCCTCTTTGTGAACCTCAATTCTGTCTAATCTAGTAGCCTGTATCTCTGTATTTTCCTTGAATACTGATGAAAAATATTCATTTAGCACCCCTCCTATCTCTCTGAACTCCATGCGCAAGTTCCCACTACTTGACAGGCTCTACACTTACCTAGTCATTTTTATATTCCTAACATACCGACACAAAGCTTTAGGGTTCTCCTTGCTCCTGTCTGCCAACAACTTCTCATTTGCTCTCCTGGCTCTTCTTAGCCCTCTCTTTAGGTCCTTCCTGGCTAACTTGTTCCACTCAAGTGCCCTAACTGAGCCTTTACATCTCATCTCTACATAATTCGGAGATGCCGGTGTTGGACTGGGGTGTACAAAGTTAAAAATCACACAACACCAGGTTATAGTCCAACAGGTTTAATTGGAAGCATACTAGCTTTCGGAGCGACGCTCCTTCATCCTATGCATCCTATGCATCCTAAATCTTGCCTAATCACATCATAATTGCCTTTCCCCCAGCTATAAATCTTGCCCTGCAGTATATACCTATCCCTTTCCCTCGCTAAAGTAAACGTAACTGAATTGTGGTCACTATCAGCAAAGTGCTCAACTACCTCCAAACCTAACATCTGGCCCAGGTCATTACCCAGTACCAAATCCACAGTGACCTCACCTATTGTTGGCCTATCTACATACTACACACATTGGACAAAAACCGACCCATCTAAGGTATTTGAACTTAGTATTAGTATTTCCAGTCAATATTTGGAAAGTTACTGTCCCCCAGAACAATTAACCTGTTACTCTCGCTCCTATCCTGAATTAGCTTTTTAATCCTTTCCTCTACATCTTTGGAACTTTTCAGAGACCTATAGAAAACTCCCAACATGGTGACCACTCCTTTCCTGTTTCTAACCTCAGCCAATACTACCTCAGTAGATGAATCCTCATCAAACAATCTTTCTGCCACAGTAATACCATCCTTGACTAATAATGCCACACTTCCACCTCTTTTACCATCTTCCCTGTTTTTACTGAAACATCTAAACCCAGGAACCTGCAACAACCATTCCTGTCCCAATTCTATCCATGTCTCCAAAATGGCCACAACATCGAAGTCCCAGGTGACAACCCATGCTACAGGTTCACCCACCTTATTCTGCATGCTCCTGGCATTGAAGTAGACACACCTCAAACCATCTTCCTGCCTGCTGGTACACTGCTGCGACCTCGAAACCTTATTCATGACCTCAATACTCTCAAACTCCTATATACTGGAGCCAAAATTCATGTTCCTAACCCTGTGCTGAATTAGTTTAAACCCTCCCAAAGAGCATTAGCAAACCTCTCCCCCACACCCCCACCACCCCAGGATATTGGTAACCCTCTGGTTCAGGTATAGACCATTCTGTTTGTAGAGGTCCCACCTACCCCAGAATGAGTCCCAATTATCCAGGTATCTGAATTCCTCCTCCTGCATCATCTCTGTCACCACGTGTTCAACTGCTCTCTCTTCCTATTCCTTGCCTCACTAGTACGTGGCACGGGTAACAAACCAAAGATAACAACTCTTTTTTTCTAACTCTAAGATTCCACCCTAGCTCCTTGAATATCTGCTTTACATTTCCATCCCTTTTCCTTCCTCTGTCATTGATGCCTATGTGGACCATGACTTGGGGCTGCTTCCTCTCCCCCTTAAGGATCCCAAAAACATGATCTGAGACATCTCGGATTCTGACACCTGGGAGGTAGCACACCAACCGTGAGTCTCTCCCATTCCAACAGAATCTTCTATCTGTCCCCCTAACTATAGAAACCCAATGACTAATGCTCTACTCCTCTCTTCTGAGCTACAGAGCCTGTATCCTATGGCTTATCCCTGGTAAATCATCCTCTCCACCAGTACCCAAAACGGTATACTTGTTATTGAGGGGAGCAGCCACAGTGGATCCCTGCCCTGTCTGCCTGTTCCCTTTCGTCCCCTGACTGTGACCCATCTACCTTTGTCCTGTGCCTGAGGGGTGACGACCTCCCTGTAATGTCTCTCAATAGGCCCCTCTGCCTCCCGAATGATCCAAAGCTCATCCAGCTCTAGCTCCAGTTCCCTAGCATGATATTGAAGATCCCTAAGAGCTACTGAATGAGTAAGCAGCTTGTTGTATTGGGCCTTGCTCTTTTGAGGGGGATAAAAGTACTGGGAAGCCACTCAAAGATATCTTGGTTTTCCTTAGAAAAGGTAGTACCAAATAATCTTTTTCAGTCCATCGAAGAGGAGCTTAATTTCCCATCTCATCTGAATCAGAGACCTCCATCAATGCTTCGTGGAATGTTAACCCAAGTCCTGGAGTCAGAATTGAACTGGATAACACCAAGGCAAGGTTGCTTCCAAGCTATCCAAATTGGAATACGAGCTGTACATGGTGCTGGGCAGCATGGTTGTTCAGTTGTTAGCAATGCTGCCTCACAGTGCCAGGAACTCAGGTTTGATTCCAGCCTTGGACAACTGTGGAGTTTGCATATTCCCCTGTGTCTGTGTGGGTTTCCTTTGGATGCTCTGGTTTCCTCCTGCACTCCAAAGATGCTCAGTTAGGTGAATTGGCTATGCTAAATTGCCCACAGTGTTCAGGGATGTGTAGGTTAGGTGCATTGGTTAGAGGAAAATATGAGTCTGGGTGGATTACTCTTTGGAGGGTCATTGTGGACTTGTTGGGCCAAATGGCCTGTTTCCATACTGTAGGGATTCTATAATTCTACTCCCTCTCCTCAATCAACCTCAGGAAATTCAACCATTTAGAACCAGCTAAAATGTTTCTGCTGCTTCTGAAGTGTCAAGTGGTGAAAAATACTTTCAAACAGTTCCCTAAAATAGAATGAGTGCACAGAACAGCAGCAAGATGTCCCTATGAGTGCCTGCAAGAAGCCTGAGGTATAAAGGATGATGGCCGCAATGACTGACAAGCTGGACTTGCAAGGGAGATATCTGGCTGACTCTTTGTTAGGTCACGAGGTGCACGTTAATCACAATCTCCCTTGCTGAGCCTGTCTATGATTAGACTAAGCGAAGACTAACAGTTGCTTGGCACTTCCCACCCACACGCGACACATTTTAGTGGAAAAACAGATTTGAATGAAAAGATGAAAATGTTACCCATCTCACATGCTTTCATTTTGGAATTTTCCAGACTCTGACTGTCAGAATTGTACAGAAGTTATATCACAGAAATAAGCAGGTTCTGTCCAAACAGTCCATGTTGCTACTGTCCTTCATGTGAGCAGTATCTAACTCACAGAGTCTTCCCATCTATTTTAATCTACATTTCAATTCACCAACTAACTTCTTAAATATCAGCACATCTCTCCTCAGTTACCAACTTGGAAAGGCAAAGTTAGGACAGCCCTACTCCTTCATTAGATGGAGGTTTAACATGAGGGTCACCACACCTCAGGCGAGGGGAAAGGTCAAGCAGCCAAGACCTGCAAGGTGACTTCAGGGAGCACAGGACTTGAACCCACATTGTTGGCATCACTCTGCATTGCAGACCACAATCCAGCCAACTGAGCTAACCAACCCACACACAAGCCTACATGATTCATCTGCTCTTGTTATTGAAACAATTATTAATTTGCCACTTTTTGGATTTAAACTTACTGAGACCCTCCCTTTCTAAATCCCTTAACCACTGAAAATCACAGGATTGTTACAGCATAGATGGAGGCCATTCAACCCATCATGTACCTGCTCTTCAAGTGGACAATACGATTAAAACCACTCCCTAGTCTTTTCTCCAACACTTTGAAAACTCTTATTTTTCAATAACAATCCATTTCTCATTGAATGCCTCAATTCAATCCACCACAGTCACAGGCAGCACATTCCATGTCTCAAATGCTTGAGGCATGAAATTGTTTCTCCTCCCTTCTCCTCCCAATTCCTTTGCTTCTTTTGCTAATTATCTAAAATTTGTGCCCTCTTCTTCTGAATTTTTCCAACAGTGGGAACAGTTTCACACTGTCTACTCTGTTCAGACTCTCACCAATTTTGTCTCATCAAGATTCCTCTCAACCTTGCCTTTGCCAAGGAAAACAATCCCAACTTCTCCAATGATCCTCAACCCAAGCAGTCAACTGAGTTAACTGAGCCCCGGAAAGGATTAAAACTAACTGCAGTTCACCTTACAGTCAGACAGTTCTCTCACACTTCAGACAAATATCTGAAAATGTCCAGAGAATCATTAGTTCTGCAATCAATGTGGTTCCATTCCAAACTTTCTTCCCCATTGAGATCCCACATGGAGTCTTGGAAGTATATCAACATTCCTTCACTGTCAAAATGCTGGAGTTCCTTCCCTAAGGACACTGTGAGTCCATCGCCTATAGCACATGGGTTGCAGCTGTTCAAGAAGACGCTCACCACCACCTTCTCAAGAGTTACTAGTGTTGGGCAATAAATGCTGGCCTACGTCCCATAAATGGACAAAAAATATTTCAAGGCTCGAAAATTGTCAAGACTCTTTGGAATGAACTGAGAGAGTGGGTCAGCAGGGAGTGGGTGTGAAATGTAAAGACATAGGAGAGCATGGGGATGGGAAGAGGCAAAACTCTGCAGTGACAGTAGCTGCCCTGAAGCTTGCGACTCAAAAATTTCAAATTGTGTTTTCATCTGGGGTTGTGAACCCTTCCCCCACACTCCCCATCCCCATGGGAATCTCCAACCAATGTGGTCACATCCTTTTTCAAATAACTGCATGGATGCCTGTATCCTGTCACCAAGTCACCATTTGTTTACTGGTGCACTGTACACTGGCTGTGGCCCAGTATCCTGTCACCAAGTCACCCTTTGCTTACTGGTGCACTGTACACTGGCTGTGGCCCAGCAAGTTCGGAGTCATTCCCCTAAACTGAGGAGTTTCCAAATCCTCTGTTTATATTTTTTTCTTTGAGGAAATTCTAATCTTCAGGAGTTATTTAATACCCCTACAATATTGCCTTATAGCAATTGTGCTTGTATTCCCCAGCACCCATGTTGTGTGGAGGTGCAAGATGCAGTAAAAATCACCAAGTGTAAATAACTTCATTATTATTCCATCACTAGGAAAGATATCCATGTGGCCAAGGAACCAGTGACAAGCAAAGCCAGGAGTGAGCAATGCTTACATGAAAAAAGTGAAGGGGAAGATAGGGACTAAACCAAAATGGAATTAGAGGGGAAATGAAACACCTCACCCTAAAGGTATCAGGAGTGTTGGTGGACACCGTGTGCTCCCTCTCCAGGGACACCCAGGCTGGAATATAACCATAGTAGAGGGGCAGGCAGTCGACAGAGATGCCCCCTCCACCCCCATGTTAGTGACCAATCCCAGGAGCAGACCTACAAGGAGATCCTCTGACTTAACCTTCCCCCTCCGCAGAGCGATCCCTTGTTTATATATTTTTTCTTCTCTTTTTCTTCTGTGCTTAGATTTTCCCCAGCACTCATGTTATGTGTGTGCAAGTGTGAGACACAGTGAAAAACAACAAGTGCGCAAACCTTTATTTATATTCCACCACGAGGAAGAAACGAAACACCCAAGTAGCCTGTGACAAGCAGTGCCCTTGACATCAAAGGGCAATGCTGTATGATCAAAAAGGTGAAGGGGAGGGTAGGGATTAAATCAAAATAGAGTTAGAGGAGGAAATAACGCACTCCACTCCCTGCGGTGCCCACCTCTCCCTGAACACCTCGAAGGCATTAGTAGATACTGCGTGCTCCTTTTATAGGGACACCTGGGCTCAAACGTAACCACAGATGAGGGGCAGGCATTTGGCCATAATGACCCCCTCCACACCCCACTGCCTGGACCTATTAATGGTCAGGCCCAGGAGCAGACCCACAGGGGATCCTCTGACTTAACCTTCCCCCTCTGCAGAGGGTGAACTCCTGTTTATATTTTTTTTTTACCTAAGTGCGGTAGTGCTTATTTTTTTCCCCAGCAACCCCTGTTTATATTGGTCTGCCAGTGCCTTCCTGATTGGGTAGTTACACTGGGCCAATTAAGGATCTCATAGTCAACAAGGTCACCTGGCTCCAATCACTGTACTTTCATCATTTGTTAACTAAGCTATAAAGAATAGGTTGACCCAAGCTGGATTCTTGCATTTCTCCCAAGTTTACAGCCTTTAGCTCGGGTTGGAAAGGAAGTTCAGAATGGGGCAGTGTGATGGTCACTGACTTCAGCAGCCTGGATTAGAATGAAACATAGAACATAGAACATAGAAAAATACAGCGCAGTACAGGCCCTTTGGCCCTCGATGTTGCACTGATCCTAGCTCACCTAACCTACACTAGCCCACTATCCTCCATATGCCTATCCAATGCCCGTTTAAATGCCCATAAAGAGGGAGAGTCCACCACTGCTACTGGCAGGGCATTCCATGAACTCACGACTCGCTGAGTATAGATATGTTGGTAAGGGATGATATTCAGTCTCTTGCGCAGGGAGACCTAGAATCAGGGAGGTAGACTCAGTGTGGATAGAGCTGAGAAATTCTAAGGGTAAACAGACCCTCTTGGGAGTTATCTACAGGCCCCCAAACAGTAGTCTGGATGTTGGATGTAAGTTGAATCAGGAGCTGAAATTGGCCTGTCGCAAAGATGTTACTGCAGTTGTTATGGGGGATTTCAACATGCAGGTAGACTGGGAGAATCAAGATGGTATTGGACCTCAAGAAAGAGACTTTGTGGAGTGCCTCCGAGATGGATTCTTAGAACAGCTGGTGCTGGAGCCTACCAGGGAGAAGGCAATTCTGGATCTGGTATTGTGCAACGAACCAGAATTGATCAGGGACCTCAATGTGAAGGTTGGGAGGTAGTGACAATAATACAATAAGCTTCAATCTGCAATTTGAGAGGGAGAGGGTACAATCGGAAGTGACAATATTTCTGTTGGATAAAGGGAACTATGGAGCTATGAGGGAGGAGCTTGCCAAAGTTCAATGGTGCAATACCTTAGCAGGGATGACAGTGGAGGAACAATGGCAGATATTTCTGTGTATAATGCAGAAGATGCAGGATCAGTTCATTCCAAAAAGGAAGAAAGACCCGAGGAGGAGGCAGGGGTGGCCATGGCTGACGAGGGAAGTTAAGAAACATATAAAGTTAAAAGAGAAAAAGTATAACATAGCAAAGATAAGTGGGAAAACGAAGGACTGGGAAACTTTTAAAGAACAACAGAGGATTACTAAGAAGGAAATACGCAGAGAAAAAATGAGGTACCAAGGTAAACTGGCCAAAAATATAAAGGAGGATAGTAAAAGCTTTTTTAGGTATGTGAAAGGCAAAAAAATGGTTAAGACTAAAATTGGGCCCTTGAAGACAGAAACAGGGGAATATATTACAGGGAACAAAGAAATGGCAGAAGAATTGAATTGGTACTTCAGATCTGTGTTCACTGGGGAAGACACAAGCAATCTCTCTGAGGTAATAGTGGCTGACGGACCTGAACTGAAGGGAATTTATATTTGCCAGGAATTGGTGTTGGAGAGGCTGTTAGGTCTGAAGGTTGATAAGTCCCCGGGGCCTGATGGTCTACATCCCAGGGTACTGAAGGAGGTGGCTCGGGAAATCGCGGATGCGTTGGTGGTTATTTTCCAGCGTTCGATAGATTCGGGATCTGTTCCTGCGGATTGGAGGGTGGCTAATGTTGTACCACTTTTTAAGAAAGGTGGGAGAGAGAAAGCAGGAAATTATAGACCAGTTAGTCTGACCTCAGTGGTAGGAAAGATGCTGGAGATTATTACAAAGGATGAAATTATGACACCTCTGGATAGTAGTAACAGGATAGGTCAGAGTCAGCATGGATTTATGAAGGGGAAATCATGCTTGACTAATCTTCTGGAATTTTTTGTGGATGTAACTCTGAAGATGGACGAGGGAGATCCAGTAGATGTAGTGTACCTGGACTTTCAGAAAGCTTTTAATAAAGTCCCACATAGGAGGTTAGTGAGCAAAATTAGGGAGCATGGTATTGGGGGCAAAGTACTAACTTGGATTGAAAGTTGGTTGGCTGACAGGAAACAAAGAGTAGTGATAAACGGTTCCATTTCGGAATGGCAGGCAGTGATCAGTGGGGTACCTCAGGGATCAGTGCTGGGACCGCAGCTTTTTACAATATATATTAATGATATAGAAGATGGTATTAGTAATAACATTAGCAAATTTGCTGATGATACTAAGCTGGGTGGAAGGGTGAAATGTGAGGAGGATGTTAGGAGATTACAGGGTGACCTGGACAGGTTAGGTGAGTGGTCAGATGCATGGCAGATGCAGTTTAATGTGGATAAATGTATGGTTATCCACTTTGGTGGCAAGAACAGGAAGGCAGATTACTATCTAAATTGAATCAATTTAGGTAAAGGGGCAGTACAGAGAGATCTGGGTGTTCTTGTACACCAGTCAATGAAGGTAAGCATGCAGGTACAGCAGGGAGTGAAGAAGGCTAATAGCATGTTGGCCTTCATAACAAGAGGGATTGAAACACTTGTGCTGATTCTGTACTTCATTGCTCTGGTACTGCTGGAATATCTGTGGAAAGTATTAAAAAGATAAAGTCACCATAGACTTACCAGGCCATAGACTGCTTTCTCATTGGAAAGAGATGACTGGTGATGGTTTAACCTGAGGGTCACCATGCCCTTAGTTAGGGGAGGTTAAGAAGCAGATTCCTAAATGGCAAGGTCAGTTGGTGCTGGAATTGAATCCCCACTGTTTGTATCACCGTGCATTGTAAACCAGCCATCCAGTCAACTGAGCTAACTGAGCCCCTGGAAAGGATTAAAACTAGCTGCAATTCACCTTACAGTCAGACAGTTCTTTCACTCTCCAGACCAATGTCTGAAAATGACCACTTGGTCTTGGTGCCAGATTTGGACTCATAATATTGGATCATCAGCAGAACCAGCAACCTACTTTAAGAAAGGGATAAACATTGCAGAATGCCCACTTAAAATTACATTCTTGGCCTCACTGGTGGTGGGTCACAGCATTATTTCAAAGTATCTTTGAATCTTTATTTGAGAGTTCATAAGATTGTTTCACAGCGTAAATCAAAGCAATTTGCACTCACACCTTGTCTATTTTAAAATTAAAGAAACTTAATTAACCATCAAGCTTTCATGAAACCAATGCCCTTTTAAGTAAAATAAGTTGCGCAAAGCATGGCAAGTCTGAAAAATTGGAGACGACTTTTATTTGAAAGCTGCCAAGCATCTTGTACTAAAGATGACTCATTGCCAGCTTCCCGGGGATTATAAATAGCTCGTTTTAAAAGCTATTGTCGTGAGAGTGAGTCATTAATGGGTGATTAACTGAGGGGTCTACCAGGCTAAATTACCTGCAATGCAGTTGAGAAATAGCTTTACTTCTGGTTGTGGTTCAGTTGCTGTATTAGTAACCATGAGAATGTGATAATGCCATAAAGTTGGATTGTCTCATTGATGTTCTATGAGGAAGGAAATCTCTCATCCTTACTCCGTCTGACTTGGTTGTGCCATAGGGGAAAAGTGAGGAGTGCCAAATGCTGGGGATCAGAATCGAGAGTGTGGTGCTGGAAAAGCAAAGCAGGTCAGGCAGCATTCAAGGAGCAGGAGAATCGATGTTTCAGGCATACATCCTTCATCAGAAATCCCCATGCCATGATTCTGTACTAAGCTTGTAAGCCAAATCAGTTATATCAAATCAAATATAATAGTGTGTGTACAGTATAACATTAATAGTGATTGGAGCAGGACAGCTGCCACCTATTCTGACTGCATGCTGCGGTGACAACGGTGTCAACCAAAAGTGAACAAAGAACACTGTGCACATTATATTGTGCAAAATCAAATGTGCTACTTCTCAGCAAAGATTAGAGTGCCCAAAATGTTGTTTTTCCTGCTCCTCGGATGCTGCCTGACCTGCTGTGCTTTTCCAGCACCACTCTAATCCCCAGCATCTGTAGTCCTCACTTTCACCTACTTCTCAGCAAAATCCTCCTTTCTTCTACAGCTGCTGTCTGAAAGTGTGTGATAAGTGGGTTCGAAAGAACAGTCATGTCTTGAAACATGAACTCTGCCTCTCCCTCCTCAGATGCCACCAAACATGCTGAGTTTCTCCAGCACTTTGTTGTTATTTCAGATCTTCAGCATGCACAGCATTTTGCTTTGGTTTCATAATGATCAGGCATATGGGAAGAGGTGGGAGCAGGAAGAAAATAGGTAGCTGCCCAGTGTAATGCCTTTCCTTTGAGGCCTCAGTTCACTGAGGGAAATTGGTCACTTTGATGTTTGATCCAGGGATTACAATTTTGCAGTAGAAAATCTGGAGGATAAGGAACAAGTTACAAAAATGCAAGTTTTTGTTTTTGTCTCATGAAGCAATGAATGGATATCCAAATCATTCAGTAGTGCAGCCCAAGTTTCATGGCTGTGAAAGTCTGCTGCACAGGTAATGGCAGCACAAATTACAGCTGCATATCTTCTTTAGATTAGATTAGATTACTTACAGTGTGGAAACAGGCCCTTCGGCCCAACAAGTCCACACCGACCCTCCGAAGAGCAACCCACCCAGACCCATTCCCCTACACCTAACACTACGGGCAATTTAGCATGACCAATTCACCCAACCAGCACATTTTTGGACAGTGGGAGGAAACCGGAGCACTCGGAGGAAACCCACGCAGACACAGGGAGAATGTGCAAACTCGATGCAGACAGTTGCCTGAGGCGGGAATTGAACCCGGGTCCCTGGTGCTGCGAGGCAGCAGTGCTAACCACTGAGCCACTGTGCCACCACTTGGACGATTAACTTCATTCTAATAAGCAATTTTGCATGATCTACTAGTGGTACCAATAATAAGCTGTTCTAGTGAATGATGAAGCTGGAGCAAACTCTTGGAGTAAAGCAATGGAGTGGCACAGTAGTAGTGTCCTATCTCTGAACGAGAAGGTTTGGGTTCAAGTCTTACATGCTCTGGTGATGTTATAAAGTACCTGCAGCAACAGAGGCTATGAAGGGAAGGAAGTAGTTTAAGTCCAATCTAAACATATTCTCTAGACGGAAGAAAGAACACTACTCAAAGCTAATGTGCCCTGGCTGAAAAGGGAAGCACTGCTTAATAGAAAAATAGGAGGCTTATAACAAATATCTTTAGTAAAATGTGGTTAATAATTAGGAAGATTATATATAATACAGATGGAACTTAAAAAGTCAATACGGAAAGAAAAGAGAGCTTACAAGGAAAGATTTGTAGGCAATGTTAAATTGAACACATTTCATAAATGTATAAGAATAAATTGGATTACGGAATCACAAACTGTTACAGTGCAGAGGGAGGCCATTTGGCCCATTATGCCTGCACCAGCTCTTGAAACAAGCATCATTAGTTAGTGCCAGTGTTTTGCCTTTTCCCCAAATGTTCATACCATTTATATCCAGAAATTAGATGGTGGGACTGTGATGCATGATTACCCCACACCTGGCTGCTGTGAGGGAGACAGTATGCACATTTTCTGCAGTGTTTTAATTGAAGTGAGGATCGTTTGTAATTCAGCATCATATATGCTATTGCACTGTGCGCTTCATCAGAGACTCAATATCATGTGCAGTTAGTCCCAGCTAAAACCACTCAAAAACTAACTTGTCTCTTCTAGGGAAGGTCCAGTCTGGCTAAAGCAGGGACTGGAACTGGTTGCAGAAAAATCTTTGAGTAGGAAGAGGAGTGGAAATGGCACAGCAAGCCAGAGGTCGTGTCCAACCTTCTCCACAAAGCAGTGCAAGAGGCATTGGTGCAGAAAATGTATAGGACGAGATGGGATCCCTTCCTTCAGGGGGCCAGAAGGTCCTCCAGACAGACACAAGATAATCATTGCCAGCAGTCTGGCCATGAGGGCTTGGAATGCAGTGGCTCAAAAATTAAAGTGATTTCATACGAGTGTTCAAGATCAATGAAAGCATTTTCAATATCCATAAAGCTTACAAATAAACAACAACATCCTAATCTGCTCCATTCATCATATCTCTTCACTCTCCACCTAGCAACCTCTCAAGCACAGTACAGGCCTAACATTCATTGCTTTACCTCCCACACTTTGAAGTACTGCAAGCCTCCTACTTCCATGTCACAGCTTTGCACATGCTACCACCTATTCAACCACAACAAAGACATCATTCAAACACACTGCTGTACGCACTCACATAGGGACAATCCTTTCTCTTGTCTAACCGGAGGGAGGAGGAGAGACATAGTTGCCTGTCCTCACCCACAAAGAGGGGATTGTACTCAGCCATATTGGAGTGGACACGACCAGCCCAGTGACAGAGTTAGGGATATGGAAGATGACAGCTGATTCTAATCGAGATCTTACTTTCCAATCATGCCTCATATTCTTCTAATTTATAAGCTGGAGGTGATATAAGCATGCACTTCCTGCTTTCCCACATACACCTTCCCTGTGCCTTAGTCCAATCTTGTACCTTTTCATAAAACAAAGAATATGGGTGCTGGAGATCTGAAACAAAGAGGAATGGAAATTGTTGGAGAAACTTGGTATTTCTGGGAGCATTGTGTGAAGAGAAAACAATGTTAACGTTTTGAGTCCAGTGACCTTTCTTCAGTTCTGATGAAGGGTCACTGGACTCAAAATGTTAATGTTGTTTTCCCTTCACAGACACTGACAAACCCGCTGAATGGTTCCAGAAATTTCTTCTTGTATCTTTATACATTCAAATTGACAACAACTGCCAACTGATGCAGAAATAATTTGGTTCACTCTTAATCATAGTCACTAAATCCGATACCAACACTGATACCCTCTACCACTGGAGAGTTGAACCTCCACGAGCAAGATCTGGGACCACACAGTAAGTGCACACACAAAACCTAGAAGAGACAGGTCCGTCAGAAAATATTCTGATCAAGGGACATGGAGCCATTGGACACCACTTAGCACAGGGCTCTATCCAGTCCTTTCCAGTATGACAATGATGCTTCACTCAATGAGATAGCATGCAGGCCTGACCATATTGCAGCAACTGCTGGTCAAGGTCTCAGCTTCCATTACAGCACAGGCAGAAACTCAGCAACATTTCAGTGCTGCGGTGGAACATTTAGGCTGAAATCTCAGTTTGACAATGCAAGCACTTGAAGAGCAGTACACCTTTCAGCACCTGGAGCCTGTCTGGAATTCAGTATGGTGACCAGGATTGATCTTCAGCTTAACTCAATATAGAGATATCTAGCTTTGCACTATGTCTTTTAGTACATGTGGTTAACAAAAATCTGTCAATGTCATATTTGAAATTAACTATTGATCTAGCATTAATTGGGACTTGCCTCAGAGTTTCAAACTTGTGTATACAATGCATAAACAAATGTTTTCTAATTTCACTCCTGCAAAGTCTAGTTCCAATCATCTTAGACTCACCAGTTAGTGTAGTTAGTTTCTGTTTATCCTAGTTTCAATCTCATCTGTTCCCTTTAATAGCATGAGAACTTCAAACAAATGACTCCCGAATGTTCTAAATTCCAGGGAATACAACACTTGTTTGTGAAATCTCACCTTACACCTTACTTGGAACTGTGTATCATTATAGAGAAAACTTGTAGGTTTACCAGAAAGTGATATGTCCTTCAATGGGGTGCCCAGAACTGTTCACCGTTCTCCCCCAGTCATCTGACTAAGGCTGTGCATAGCTTAAGCATGACTTCCATCCGCTTGTATTCTAAATCTTTGGATATAAAGGCATGCATTGAATGAGCCTTTACCATTATTTTCTGTAACTGTGCTCAATATTTCAGTGATTGCTGGTCCTGAATCCCAAGTCTCTTTGAACCACTATTGTTTCCAGCCTTAAAGTATTTAGAAAGCACCCTGTTCTTTCCTTTTGATAAACCTGAAGCAGATGGCCTTATATTTACTGGCATTGAAATTCATTTACCACCATTTTACCCAGAGGAAGTGGGTGGTCGAGTGAATTAGTGATCACTGAACTAGTAATCCGGTAACCCCAGACTGCTGTTCCGGGGGAACCTGAGTTCAAATTCCACTATGGTAGATGGTGAACATTGAATTGATAAAAATTTGGAAATAAAATAAAAAGCAGTAATCAGACGATAAAAAACCTATGTGGTTCACGAATGTTCTTCTCATGAAAGAAATCTGCTATCCTTACCTAAATGTGACTCCAGACCTACTATGATTGACTCTAAACTGCTCTCATAATTAGAGATGGACAACAAATGCTGGGCCGAGCTAGTGATGCATGTATCCCACGGACAAATAAAAAAACCCCATCAAAATCTGTCATTTTTTGCTTTCATCTGCATTGAACAAAATACCACCCACTTATGGCTCATCAGCAAAAGTAGATGCATGCCTTTCTCTTCCATCAGCTTCACCATTAGCAATTGCTGAGGACCCAGAGATCCAGGTGGGACACCATTAATCACACCCTGTCAATGTAAGTATCTTCCCATCATTCTTACATTATGTTTCCTGCCAATCAGTCCATTTTCAAACCAAGTAATTTGTCTGCAATTATATGAGTTTCAGATTTAGCCCAACAGTTTTAGGGAATATGTTACTCTGGAAGTCCCATTAAAAATAGTATTCTTAGGCATTCCCTGTTCACACCTTCAGGTCACTTCTTCAAAACAAAACTCATTCCTAGTTCATCAGGCATGACCCCACTTTGACAAATTCATGTTGGCTCCCTGATAGGTTAAGGCACAGCCAGTCTACCATTAATTATATACTCCAGTAATTTTGCAACTACAAATGGTTGGGCTAACTTGTCTGCAGTTCGCTGGTTTTTATTCGCAGACAGAAGAGTGACATACAAAGTTTTCCGACATGAAGGGAACAGTTTTGTGTGAAATGCCCTCAGGTCCTACCAGCAGAGTTGCAAATATTGGGTCACAAATGGGTTTTCTGGTGCATTCAACTGTACAGAAATCTGCATTCCTACTGAAAATTGTTGAAACCCCTCACAGTGAGATTAGCAGTGACTCCATGGCATGCTAATCTGCTGTCCTCTGTTAGAATGGCAACATTCAGG
Source organism: Chiloscyllium plagiosum (assembly GCF_037043375.1). NCBI lineage: Eukaryota > Metazoa > Chordata > Chondrichthyes > Orectolobiformes > Hemiscylliidae > Chiloscyllium > Chiloscyllium plagiosum. The sequence continues at coordinate 75,810,722 of NW_028270151.1, forward strand.
CTCCAATCATTGCCTGTGTTGTTGCTTGGCAGTCCTGACTGCTGTTGAGGTGGCATTCTCCTCCCCTAAGAGTTGCTCAAGAGTGTTCTGTAGCAATTGTGCCCTTATTGCACCACCCTCCCATTCCACTCCACTCCACCAACTGATAACCTTCTACCAACATGGTCAGCTGCAGTACCAATTGGTTCCTCATCACCCACAAAGAGAGCTTCCTGACCCTGGCTGATGAAGATGGGACTGCTTATGTAGTAGTGCTGAAAGCTCCATGCACTGGAAAATGAGTAAGAGGCATATCCCTCTGCTCTACCACTCTTTCTATACCACCACGGTGAATGTACTTCTCACACATCCAATCTTCCACCCCTTAATCATGACACATTCTCATTTTTGGCTCCTGCAGGTACTAGTGGAATCAGCAGCCAAGAGGCTGACCCTGTAACACACACTTCTCCCTCTCAGGAAGCAGCCACAGATCCCTTTGAGCTTGGATTGGGAACGTTATCTCCTGCACCCTCTACCATTTGAGCCAGAGTAGTGGGGAGCTCCTGCTAGTGAGCTGATCGAGGGAGAAACACTCCAGATTGCTGGCACCCAGTGGATTGCCACAGACTAGGCACCAACTCAGCTCCAGCTGATGTGATGGACAGATTAGACCAGGTTTTTAATTGTCCTTTCCTGGGTAACTATTTACTAAACTGTTGCACAGCCATCCAAATTCTCCAATTTAGTTCTAACTGCAGGGAAATTGTCCATCAGTTTTCCAGACAGTTCCCTGAAAGATTCTTCATTGCCCCTTTGCACCAATCCCATCTGCTTTGCAGTAACAATTCTCTAATCATCTGGAAATCCTGACCATATTTTATTATATGAGCAACTAGTTACAGGTTACATTTATATGATTGATAACATTATTGTAGAGAGGTGAGGATGATCAGATGCAAGATCTGACTCACTTTGAGGTTCTTAAGTTGTTCTGCCCATAAGTCCATGTGACCTTATCACAGTGGCTGGTGCTCACAGCACTCCTCAATGTAAATCTTTTCAGCCCCATATACAAGAGGCATAAAAACATATACAAATTGACACTATGCTTCCAGATGAGAAAGGACAGACTATTGATGTGAAATAGGAAGTCAGAAATGATGGATCCTTGACAGTCATTGCAAACAAGACTTCAGGAAGAGAAGCCAGAGTAAACAATACTCAGATATGTTGGATCAATAAGAATGGAACCAGGAGAGTACAGTCTCACTTGGACTGACAACCGAGGAGAGATATTAGAAAAGGACGAGGAGGGAACATTTAGCATAGAGTTCAAGGAAGAATAGGCACAGATTTGAGAGGCTAGAGCATGCTCAAGGAAAAGAAAGGCTTGAATAGAACTTTAATTTGTTAAGATGGAGGGTCAAGGATTGTTTTTTTAAGACGAGGGATGAAAACAGCATAATTGGGAGGGTGGCAGGTACCTGAGGATACATAACACTTTCAGCTAACTGGGAATTCTAGAAAGAAATTAGATTCTCAAAAGTTTAGTGGGAATGAGATAAAAGGAGGAAGGTGTTGATCTAATGGACCGGCTGAGCTTAGAAATGACTGTGATGAGAAAAAAACATAAATGAGATAACGATGTGAGTTCAGAGTTAGGCTGGTGGGAAACTTTGACAAAGTTTGACATAATAGTGAGTTTGGAAAGTAGAAAATAATAGGGCAATTTGATTAAAAGAATCTCAGGTGCAATGACAAACTGTTCACAAGCTCCTTGCACTTGTTGGGTGTGAAGATTGAGGACACCAGGAGACGGACTTTAAGCTGGCCAGCAGCAGAACCAAGGCGATGGATGTTTTTATCTGTATTTAGGGCTGAAATTGGAAAAGTGAGGGACACAAAGTTTTATCCAAGAAGGAATCAAGGCTGGGATGATGGCAGGAGTGTAGGAAAGCTGAGGGGTACTGAAGGGCATGGATTAGGATTTAAAAACAAAATGACGTATCTGAGAAGAAGAGATGGAAATGTGTTGCTGGAAAAGCGCAGCAGGTCAGGCAGCATCTAGGGAACAGGAGAATCGACGTTTCGGGCGTCGATTCTCCTGTTCCCTGGATGCTGCCTGACCTGCTGCGCTTTTCCAGCAACACATTTCCATCTCTGATCTCCAGCATCTGCAGACCTCACTTTCGTATCTGAGAAGAAGTAATGAAAGGAAGCAAGAGAGAGAGTGATCTAAGAACATTAAGGGGGTGGCATGGTGGCTCAGTGGTTAGCACTGCTGCCTCACAGCACCAGGGTCCCAGGTTTGATTCCAGCATTGGGCGACTGTGTGGAGTTTCCACATTCTCCCTGTGTCTGTGTGGGTTTGCTCCAGTTTCCTCCCACAGTCCGAAGGTGTGCAGGTCAGATGAATTGGCCATGCTAAATTGCCCGAGTGTTAGGTGCATTAGTCAGAGGGAAATGGATCTGGGTGGGTTACTCTTCGGAGGGTCGGTGTGGATCGATTGGGCCAAAGGGCCTGTTTCCACACTGTAGGGAATCGAATCTAACTAATAAACAGAAAGGGAATGAAATACAGACAGAAAAGCTGGAAACTAAAGCAATGGTCTCAGATTTTAGGTGTCAAGATAGGCACACATGTGAAAATTCAAGTTACGTAGATCTGATTACATAGATAATAAGATCTTTCATAACTAATTTACTTCAATAATAATTAATTCTATTAATTGCTGGGTATTCTTTAAACTTAGAGCATGTTTAATCGATATAACATTAACCACACTTGAAGTATATCTATCCTGCATTCGAGAAATTCAAAAGAACAAATAGAAGGCAAGCTATCCACTTCTCTTTGCTTTCATAAACACATTGTAACTTGTAACCATTTTGAATAAATTCCACAAAATGTCTTGATTACTGCCATTCTGAACCTGCAGGAAATATCAAACATTTCTATTCTCATTCAATGCTCATTCTGTTCATCAGTTTGCTGATGATTGCTCAAATTCAATTGCCTATGATTCATCACCTTCTAGATTTCAAAGACCTGGGTCATGATCTCTTCACAATCTTTGAATCCAATGAGAACAATTTCAATACTGTCAATGCAGTCTGTTATTTTTAGGAGTTTCAAATCCCTGAATCATTTTGTCATAATTGTTATTTCTGCATAGAACATAGAACATAGAAAAATACAGCGCAGTACAGGCCCTTTGGCCCTCGATGTTGCGCCGATCCAAGCCCACCTAACCTACACTAGTACACTATCCTCCATATGCCTATCCAATGCCCGTTTAAATGCCCATAAAGAGGGAGAGTCAACCACTGCTACTGGCAGGGCATTCCATGAACTCACGACTCGCTGAGTAAAGAATCTACCCCTAACATCTGTCCTATACCTACCACCCCTTAATTTAAAGCTATGCCCCCTCGTAATAGCTGACTCCATACGTGGAAAAAGGTTCTCATGGTCAACCCTATCTAAACCCCTAATCATCTTCTACACCTCTCTCAAGTCACCCCTAAACCTTCTTTTCTCCCATGAAAACAGCCCCAAGTGCCTCAGCCTTTCCTCATACGATCTTCCTACCATACCAGGCAACATCCTGGTAACCTCCTCTGCACCCGTTCCAGTGCCTCCACATCCTTCCTATAGTATGGCGACCAAAACTGCACACAATACTCCAGATGCGGCCGCACCAGAGTCTTATACAACTGCAACATGAAACTGCATGATTAGTTTTGAGTTCTGTCAAATATACCATATGAAACATTCCTAATGAGGCTTCATGAGTTTAAATAATTGGGTTTCAAAACCATGAAATGCTTTGGTAATTGGTTGATCTCTAAACAACACATCAGAGGTATACTGTATGAGATTACTGTACAAATCTACAAGCTGACAAGAGGAGCAAACTTAAGCCGATGATGCTTTCTGCTTGTGTGGATCATTCTCCTTTTTTTCTTTATTGGGATGTGAGCATCGCTGGCAAGACCAGTGTTTGGTTGCCTGTCTTTTGAACTGAGTGCCTTGCTTGGCCATTTCAAAGGGTAGTTTACAATCAACCACATAGTTGTAGGTCTGGAGTCACATGTAGGCCAGACCAGGTAAGATTGACAGATTTCTTTCCCTAGAGAATGTGGGTGAACACAGATGGGTTTTTACAACAACCAATGAGAGTTTTGTATACTGAGATTAGCTTTCAACCTCACAGCTTATTAATTGAAGTTAAATTCCACTAGCTACCGTGGTGGGGTTTGAACATGGAGGATTAGCCTGGACCTCAGTGACATTACCACGACATCAATATCTCCTGGCAGCAATTTTTTTAATATTTTAAGTTGATCAACTATACAGACCTGCATATGATTTTGGAACAGATATCAAGCCCTTGTGTCTCGCACTCTATTCAGATCATGACCGATCTGATTGCTCCCCATTTCCACAAACCCTGAAAACCTTTTCTCCCCTTATCAAGAATCTACCTCTCCCTTAAAAATACTTAAAGACTTTGCTTTCACTGTCTTTGGAGGGAAAGAATTCCCAATATTCACCAAATTCTAGGAGAAAAGATTGTCCTTATCTACCTTAAATGGACAACCTTTGTTTTTAAAATAGTGACCTCTTGCTTTAGTTTCTCCCATAACAGGAAGCATCTTTTCCAATCTACCAAGTCAAGATTCCACAGTATTATGTATGTTTTAATCAAATTGCTTTTTACCATCCTAAGCTCCAGCAGATAAAAGTCTAGCCTGTCCAAGCTTTTCTCATAATCTAATGAACTCATGCCAGACATTAATCGAGTTCACTGAACTGCTTCCAAAGCATTTACATCCCTCCTTACCTAAGAACAATAGTACTCCAGAGGACTCCCTGTAAAACTGAAACATAATCTCCCTCCTTTTGTACTCATTTCATCTCACAATAAGCAAAATTAGGTTTTCTAATTACTTAAGGCACCTGCAGACTAACCATTTACAAATCAAGCACTACAACATCCAGATTCCTCTGTATCCCAAGGTATACTGCAATCTATCATTTCAATAACATGCTTCTTTATCTGTTCTTCCTGCAAAAATTGACAATTTTCCCCATAGTATACTCCATCTGCCAAATCTTTGCCCTTACACTTCACCCATTTATTTCCCTTTAAATCTTCTTTGTCTTCTTAAAGACTTATTTCCTTCCTACTTTGTTTCATCAGCACGTTTAGCAGTTATACTGTCACAATTTGTCAGTTCATTTTAGATGACTCTGTTTTCACATCCTTGTAATTGTCCATATTTAAAGTTACAGTTTAAATACTGGTCTTGAACCTACTCCTCTTTTTCTCTACTTACCTTGGGGCATCTTCACCGTGAGATCGTTAATTGTTGCACAATACCAGGTGGAGAATAGCCTGCTCTCTGATCAACTCTGAAACGTGCTGTTCCAAAACACTGTCCTGAAAACATTCTACAAACACCTTGCCTAGTCTACCTTTACCTATCTGATTTTCCAGTTTATATGTGGGTTAAAATCCCCCATGGCTATATTATAGCTTTCTGACAAGTTGCCTTTAATTCTTCCTTTATACTCCATTATGTTGTGTGCTTACTTTTAGGGGACCTGTACAGAAATCCCATAAGTGCTTTCTTGCATTTATCATTAATCATTTCTGTCCAAACACTTCTATATCCTAGTTTACTGAACTTAGGTCATCCCTCTCTGTTGTGCTAATACCTTGATTAATTAGCACAGCAACCTCTCCAACCTTTCAGAGTTCACTGCTTTTCTTAAATGTCCTATCCTTCAATATCCAGATTCCAAACTGTGTTATCCTGCAACATGTCACTATAATGGCTATGTATTTCTATTTGTGCTGTCAGTTCATCTGTTTTCTTCTGATTATTACACGCATTCAGACATAAAGTCTTTTTGTTTTGTTATCAAATTACTTCTGTACATTTTAGCATCATCTATTGACCTATTCGTAGATTTACACGCTCCATCTTTTCCTGTCACAGTCTAATGTTTCCATGTTAACTCCTTTCCCTCTTTCCTTGTTTATACTCTTTAGTTTACCACATTTTCCCAAATTTGAACCCTTGCATATTATTTAACTTAAAGCCCATTTGACCTCCCTGGTTATGCAACTCATCCACGCAAGCTTTTCCATTTTCTCCAGCCCTTAATTAATTTACACCTACAACTTCTCAATTACTGAACGTTTGAGAACTCAGTGTTCCCTCTAATCCATCAAGGTGGAATTCCATTCTCTATCTCCACCACCATCCCTCCCTTTTCCACCACCCTCTGGGACTGGTTCCCTCGATTCCATTCTTCCACTTGGCTTTATACCTCTTCAAAAGACTCCTCGAGACTTCCCTACCCTCTTCAGTCACCTGCACTGGTATTCCATTTCCAGCAGAGGCCTAATATTGAGTAATGTGTCTTTTTGATACTTAGGGGTGGCACGGTGGCTAAGTGGTCAGCACTGCTGCCTCACAGCACCAGGGTTCCCAGTTCAATTCCAGCCTCGGGTGACTGTCTGTGTGGAGTTTGCACATTCTCCCTGTGTCTGCGTGGGTTTCCTCCCACAGTCCAAAGATGTGCAGGCTAGGTGAATTAGCCATGCTAAATTGCCCATAGTGCTAGGCGCATTAGTCAGAGGGAAATGGGTCTGGGTGGGTTACTCTGCGGAGGGTCGGTGTGGACTTGTTGGACCAAAGGGCCTGTTTCCACACTGTAGGTAATCTAATGTATAAGCACAACATAAATGAAGTGCAGTTTTGAAGGGAAAAGTAGCAGTAGTTAAACATTTTGAATACAAATTACTCTGTTGGCTGAACAGTTAGTTTTATATATAAGTGGATTAGTTACCTTTCCTGCACTGTTTTTATTTTCTCCTGTGTTGTATTTTATGCTCTTCCCTTTTCTTGCTCTTAGACAACCATCAGTCATGCCTGGTTTGAGAAGGGCACACAGACATTTTCTATGCTGCTGTGAGGCTGCCTGCTGAAAGGTCACCTGAATGTCCCACCCCATGGGGAAATACCTGGCCTCCAATCAGCATCTCTTTAAAAGAAGCAAGTGATGATCATTATGAGACTATTCCGCTTTTTAAAGGTCTCTTGCAAGTTTAGTTTGTTATTGAAGCAGACTTGCAGCACGTACTGATATCCTAGGGGACTCTATTGCTGACCATTAAGTTTAGCTAGTAACTAAGTAAAAATGCCAAAGCCTCAAAATTTACATACTCATCGACGTTTCGAGTAAATTCTGCACAGGTCACTTCAGGTCAGATCAAAACCAGCAGTCTAATAAAACTTCACATTATTAGCAATCGAGACAAAGTTATTGCAGTATTGATTCTTAGAGCATCAATGCTGATGAACACATCACAGCAAACAGAAAAAGAAATAAACAGAAACAGAAAGAGCTGGATAAACATACCAGATCTGGTAACACCTGTCGAATAAAAATTTGTGTTAACATTTCAAGTTCAGTTCCAATGAAGAGTCATTGGACCCGAAACATTAAATGCTTTCTCTCCACAAATGCTGCCAGACCAGCTAGGTTTCTCCAGCACTTCCTATTTTTTGTTTATTTCAGAGACTGCAGTTTTTTTTTATTTTACAGGTCATTCTGCTTTTACACGTGTTTCATTAGTGCAAATTCACTATTACACGATTGAAAATTAGGGACACTGTTTCTAAAGTTCGAAGTTTTAAAGTGTGTATTGGTTATAACCCGATTCTGGCCCCATTAGTTTAAATGGTGCTGCTATTATGCAAATTTCTTATAACACAGGATTGCATGAGAACAAATCAACCATGTTATAGCAGAACTCACTGTACTATACACAGGAAAAAGATGTGTACTGTCAGTGTCTATTCACATACATATAATCCATATCTGTCCTCAGCAGCCAATCATCCCCTAGAAGAGACAAACTAGAGAGAGATGGCAAAGCTCTAGGCCAACGTTTAGACGATTTGACACTTTAAACTCCTCTCTCACCACCACAACACCATGAACCTACCTTCTAAACACGAAAGGAAAGTCTCTCATTTATTTAGTGCCATTCAGGCTTTCACCATGTCACAAAGCATTTAAAAGCCAATTAATTACTTTTGAAGTGAGGTCAGTATTGTAATATTGATAAACAACAACCTAATTGTGTATTGACAGCTCCAATAAGCAGCAATATAGAAATGACCAGATAATCTGTTGCTGTGATGTTGAGGGATAAACATTGTTTGAACACCAGGGAAAATACCCACATTCTTTTTCAAACTACAGACATTAGATTTTTTACAAACATCTAAGTAGGCCGACAGGACCTCAATTTAACGTCCATTCTGAAAGATACCACCTCTGACAGTGCAGTGTTGACTATTTAATTGTGTTTTCCTGAGAGCTAGTCAGGCGTTTAACTAACGGTTCTGTGTTTATTGTTATTCTATAAGGATGTAGAGCAGCAAACTCTGAGATGCATGGGGTCCACTGTTTTGGTAGAACATCAATACATAGCCTCTGAGGTCAGTGACAAGACTGTGTACCTCAGAGGCCCATCGAGCTATTCTTTCAAACCTATCATGCATTTACTCAGTAAAACACTGGACTGTTAGCCTGGACTTTTGAACTCAAATCGCTGGAGTGGAAGCTAACCCCACAACATACTGACTCAGATGGACAGTGTTATCAATAGAGCGATAGCTGATTTAAAGCTGATTAGCCAATTGCCAGTAAACCAGAGTAACTGAGGGATACATTCAGTTATATAGTATAGTTAAATTTTATATAGTTAAATCAGGAGCTGAAATTGGCCTGTAGCAATCTGGATAGTAGTAACAGGATAGGACAGAGTCAGCATGGATTTAGGAAGGGGAAATCATGCTTGACTAATCTTCTTGAACTTTTTGAGGATGTAACTATGAAGTTGGACGAGGGAAATCCAGTAGATGTAGTGTACCTGGACTTTCAGAAAGCTTTTGATAAAGTCCCACACAGGAGGTTAGTGAGTAAAATTAGGGTGCATGGTATTGGGGGCAAAGTACTAGATTGGATTGAAAATTGGTTGGCTGATAGGAAACAAAGGGTAGTGATAAACGGCTCCATTTCGGGATGGCAGGCAGTGACCAGTGGGGTACCGCAGGGATCCGTGCTAGGACCACAGCTTTTTACAATATATGTTAATGATATAGAAGATGGTATCAGCAATAACATTAGCAAATTTGCTGATGATACAAAGCTGGGTGGCAGGGTGAAAAGTGATGAGGATGTTAGGAGATTACAGGGTGACCTGGACAAGTTAGGCGAGTGGGCAGATGCATGGCAGATGCAGTTTAATGTGGATAAATGTATGGTTATCCACTTTGGTAGCAAGAACAGGAAGGCAGACTACTACCTCAATGGAATCAATTTATGTAAAGGGGCAGTACAGAGAGATCTGGGTGTTCTTGTACACCAGTCCATGAAGGCAAGCATGCAGGTACAGCAGGTAGTGAAGAAGGCTAATAGCATGCTGGCCTTCATAACAAGAGGAATTGAGTATAGAAGCAAAGAGGTGCTTCTGCAGCTGTACAGGGCCCTGGTGAGACCACACCTGGAGTACTGTGTGCAGTTCTGGTCTCCAAATTTGAGAAAAGACATTCTGGCTATTGAGGGAGTGCAGCGTAGGTTCACAAGGTCAATTCCTGGAATGGCAGGATTACCTTATACTGAAAGACTGAAGCGACTGGGCTTGTATACCCTTGGGTATTGAAGATTGAGAGGGGATCTGATTGAGACGTATAAGTTTATGAAAGGATTGGACACTCTGGCAGTAGGAAACATAATTCCACTGATGGGTGAGTGCCGAACCAGAGGACACAGCTTAAAAATACGGGGTAGACCATTTAGGACAGAGCTCAGGAGAAACTTCTTCACCCAGAGAGTGGTGGCTGTGTGGAATGCTCTGCCCCAGAGGGCAGTGGAGGCCCACTCTCTAGATTCATTTAAGAAGGAGTTGGATAGAGCTCTCAAAGATAGTGTAATCAAGGGTTATGGAGATAAGGCAGAAACAGGATACTGATTAGGAATGATCAGCCATGATTATATTGAATGGCGGTGCAGGTTCGAACGGCTGAATGGCCTACTCCTGCACCTATTGTCTATTGTCTATTGTCTATTGTCATACATTCCCTAATATCAAAATTACCCTTTTATCCTTTGCAATGAGAAGTAGGGAAGTAGTGAACATTTCAAATTTTTCTTTCAATGTTTACAGAAAATCTGCATGAGCCAGCAAATTCTTTCAAAGGTTAATAACTCTGAAATGAAAAGGCTCCTGGCATCTGACTGAGTCTATGCTTCTATAACTTGTGTGCATGTCCCCCGGTTCTCAATGACCTATGCAACTCAAATGGACTTAATCTAATTCTTTCATTAGTTTGAAGACCCCAAGCGTATTTCTTCAAACTCTAAATTTTTTTAAAGAAGGCGAGATTAAAAAAAAAATCCAGCTCTCTGGTAGACACAAATGAGAGCATTAAAAATAAATATCAATCACATGGTCTTCCTCAGAATCCTTTCAGGAAGTCATTATCACCCATTCACACGAGAGAACCAAAACTGCACACAAATGTCCAGCTGAGGCCTAACCAAGGTCCTACTCGTGTGCAATATACCACTTCCAGATTTTATTTCAATCAGCCTAACATCATATTCTATCACTGTATTTCCTTTCGCTATAACCCAGTTGCGGCTCTTCAGAGATTCATGATCTTGTGAAACCAAGTGAGTGTTCCTCAGCAACGTTAACGACTCAATCTTGTATGATGTACAGATGTTCAGTGTTAACATTAACCACAATACCTTGATTATATGACCACAGTGATGGCACTTCATTAGCTGTAAAGCCTTTTGGAACATAGTGAAAGACACCATATAAATGCAGGTGTATTATTTTTACCACTAAATGGCATAAATTTCCCACCACCTCTCATAGATTTAGAACCAAGTTTTCTCATCAATGATCCACAAACCCACACAAATGATTGTTTGGATGATGCAGTTAGCAGGTAAAGATAGTAAGATAACAGTGAGAATAAGGGTACAGGACTTCCCCAACTACAGGTCTCCACATAAGTTCGAATCACCTACAGATATGGAATTAACTCCTCACTTCGTCCACTATCTGCCCACCATTGTCACGGGACCTGCAGTAGGCTATTGTGGAGCACTTTGCTTTCTGACTTTTCAGACAGCAGCAAAACATGCCCCACTCACATCCCACATAAAACCAGGAGATTAAGAAGGCCATGCACTTAAAAGGGTTGGCACGGTGACTCAGTGGTTAGCACTGCTGCCTCACAGCGCTAGGGACCCGGGTTCGATTCCAGATTCGGGCAACTGTCAATGTGGAGCTTGCACATTCTCCCAGTGTCTGCATGTTGTGCTCTGGTTTCCTCCCACAGTTCAAACATGTGCAGATTAGGTGAATTAGCCATGCTAAATTGCCCATAGTGTTCAGGGATGTGTAGGTTAGGTACATTAGTCAGGGGTAAATGTAGAGTAATGGGTGTGGACGGATTACTCTTTGGAGGGTTGGTATGGACTTGTTGGGCTAAAGGGCCTGTTTCCACCCTGTAGGGAATTCCAGGATTGTATTCTATGAAAATCGCCAAGGCCTCAGACATTATGAGCAGGTAGCAATCTAACTGGTGTTGGAAGTTGACTAATTATAAGGATTCCAACAGCTGCCTGTTTCCATTACAACCAGCACTCCCAACACACACAAATTCTCACACACACACAAATCTGTGGGTGATTCATTTCATCCAAAATGGTTATTTATTTGCAAATACATTCTATTTTGTTCAAGGAAACACACAATTTGTAGTCACAGTCAGTCAATGTGGCATCTTAAAAATTTTCACTTTCAGAATAAAACCAGCCTGATTCCAGGTTAAAATTCTGAGAAACATTCTGAACAAATCCTCACACCTACATTCAGTGGCCAACTTGAGATGTCACTTCTTGTATATTTCTATCACTCTGCCCGATTGTCATGACATCACAGCACTGACATTGATTTTTAAACACTTGACACACCATCTAACACTCATGATTTGGAGGAGCCGGTGTTGGACTGGGGTATGTACAAAGTTAAAAATCACACAACATCAAGTTATAGACCAACAGATAAAAGCAAATTACTGCGGATGCTGGAATCTGAAACCAAAAGAGAAAATGCGGAAAATCTCAGCAGGTCTGGCAGCATCTGTAAGGAGAGAAAAGAGCTGAAGTTTCAAGTCTAGAATTGAAACGTCAGCTCTTTTCTCTCCTTACAGATGCTGCCAGACCTGCTGAGATTTTCCAGCATTTTCTCTTTTGGTTATAGACCAACAGGTTTATTCAGAAACACTGGCTTTCAGAGCGCTGCTCCTTCATCAGGTGGTTGTGGAATCACCTGGTGAAGGAGCAGTGCTCTGAAAGCTAGTGTTTCCGAATAAACCTGTTGGACTATAACCTGGTGTTGGGTGATTTTTATCTGACACTCCACTGACACCAATTGTATGCTTTTCTTTTATTTCTCTGCCTATAAACTTTGGGTCTCCTGTACCCTGCTCTCTCACTGCACTTGATGAAGAGGGCTGTGCTCCGAAAGCTTGTGTGATTTCAAATAAACCTGCTGGACAATAACCTGTTCTTGTGTGACTTCTGACAGTGGCTGTCCTTGACACTCCAGACCTTAGAATCTTTAAGCATCATGCTGGGCTGAACTCAAACAACACAATTTACCTCACAAAAGGCTCCAGATACATCATCTAAGATGCTCACAGAATCCCTGCAAAATGTAAACAGACCATTTGGCCCATAGAGTCTGCATTGACCCTCTGAAGAGCATCCCACCTAGACCCACCCCAATCCCTGTAATTCTCATGGCTAATCCACCGAACTTACATATTCCTGGAGACTACAGGCAACTTCCTGTGGGCAATTCAATTAACCTACACATCTTTAGGATTGTGGGATGAAACCCACACAAACATGGAGAAATTGTACAAACACCACCCAGACAGTTGTCCGAGGGTGGAATCGATCCCAGGTGCCTGGCTCTGTGAGGTAGAATTACTAACCATTGAGCCACTCTAATTTTATCTGTTACATTTTCTGTTGAAAGGTAATTCAACAGCAGATCACCAAAAGCTCAAGTATCAAATGATATACAAATTTGTCTCGAGATCAGACTGACTATGAAGAAAACTATAAAAACATGCAAGAGGATTGGAGGGACAGGGTGAAATCCTAATCCATGTAAGCAATAATTTTCCAAAGGGATTGTCATGACAGTGTGTGGATCTATGAGTATAATCCGTTAAAGTTGCTGGTCAGTGAATAGCCCTAATCACACACAGCTGTACATACATGAAGTATTATGTGAAATATATTCTAGAAATACATTAAGGAGTAAGGAATAGCCCGACTAGCTGCAGGGTCACTGACATGATTGGGTTTGCTCAGAATTCTGAGGAAGGGTCAGCAGACCCCTAACTCTGACTTCTCTCCACAGATGCTGTCAGAACTGATGAGCTTTACCAACAATTTCTCTTTTGGTTTCTAATTACAGTTCCCAGCAAAGCACAAAAGCAGCATCACTTCATTGTGGTTGGGGTTGACTGGCAGTGGGAGCAATATTTCTCTATTTTCACATCACATTCACATCCCTTATTTCCCTCAGTAAGGGCAAGATTTGCATCACAGCCTAGTAAGTGTTATTATTGAATAAAACGCGCAGCAGCTTATGGGAGGACAAATGACAGCTTTAATGTAAAGGCCTTAGCTATGATCCTGTTGTCAGCCCTAATAATTATTCATCTTAATCGATTTGGTTTCACGTTGTGAAAAACACCCTGATCATGTTACGTTTTGCCTCAGTATTTAGTCAGGAGTAACTGAACACATAATGAATGCAGGTGGCTAAAGGTCCAAGTGGTTTATTTGCAGATATAAAACTCCAGAAAGGTATGCAAGACCATTGAAGTAAAATTAAATCAGAGGATCATAGAATTTCACCGTATAGAAAGAGACCACTTGAACCATCATGTCTGTATTGGTTCCCAAAACTGACTCAGCTAGTCCCATTCTACCACCCTCTCTCTCTATAGCCCTCTAAATTAATCGCTTTCAATTATGTGTCATGCAATCCGTGCCCTGTGTTTGTTCTTATCTAAACTTTATATTCTCTCAAACCAATGGTTTCAGTAGGGAAAATATGCTTGACTTCAAGTTATATATTGCCTTCAGCAAAGTTGCTCCACCAGACTATGAATTGAAATATTCTTGCTTCCTCCGAAAATGAACTTTTTTTAGCATTTGATCACAGTGGGCCAGGCAGCATTCATGGAGAGAAAGCAAGCTAATATTTTGAGTCTAGATGGCTCTTCATCATCTTGTTTGCAAAACTACAGGCTGACCTGTTAGGGCTGTACTGTTTTATGTTCATTTTGCGACACAAATGACAGGAAACCCTCTGTCCTAGTTTTATTTCAAAACTACCAAAATTCACCAAAAGTTTACAATTGGATTGAGACCTTCAGAAGCTAACTCTTCCTATTGATCAGCTACAGATTTTAATAAGGTCCCACCTATTTCAGAAAACTTTGATTTGTAAATATTTAGAGATTATTAGTTTTACCTTCAAATTTTAGAACATTACAAGATGATAACATTCAAACTTTGTTGTCTAATTTATAACCTCTTTTCTATTTGCTGATTTAATGATGGTCATTATCTTGTAATATTAAATTGAACTGAATTTATTGTCATGTGTACCAAGGCACAGCGAAAAGCTTTGTCTTGTGAGCAATACAGGCAGATTAGTAGCATAGATAAGTAAATACTAGATAAACAGCGGCAAAACAAAAACACAGGTACAGGCGAATGTTAAGAGTTTGAGAGTCCATTCAGTATTCTAACAACAGTAGGGTAGAAACTGTTTTGAAACTGGCTGGTGCACGTGATCAGGCTTCTGTACCTTCTCCCTGATGGTAGAGGTTGTAGAAAAACATTGCCAGGGTGGGATGGATCTTTGAGAATGCTGGCGGCCTTTCCTTGACAGCGGACCTGGTAGATGGATTCTATAGATGGCAGGTTGGCCTTTGAAATTGTCCAGGCTGAGTTCACCACTCTCTGTAACCATCTCCGATCTTGAATGATACTGTTGCCATACCAGGTAGTGATGCATCCAGACAGAATGTGCTGTAATGCCAAATTGCCTCAGCTGCCTGAGGAGAGGAGACATTGTTGGGTCTTTGTAACCAGTGCATCCACATGAAGAGTCCAAGAAAGCTCGTTGTGGATGACCACTCCCAGGAGCTTGACACTCTCCACTCGTTCCACCTCTGAGCTGTTAATGTGGAGCGGGGCATGAGTAACATCCTGCCGAATGTCAATAATAAGTTCCTTGGTTTTGCCCGCATTGAGAGCTAGGTTGTTCTCAGTGCACTAATTTTCCAGGCTTCCCACCTCCCATCTGTAATCTGTTTCATCGCCGTCTGAGATTCAACTGACCAGCAAATTTATAAATGGCATTAGTCTGGTATTTGGCGACGCGATCATAGGTATACAGTGAGTACAGTAGAGGGCTGAGTACGCACCCCTGGGGGGCTCCAGTGTTGAGTGTTAGTGAGGATGAAATATTGTCCCCAATCTTCACTGATTATAGCCTGTAGGTCAGGAAACTGAGGATCCAGTTGCAGAGAGTGGGGTTTAGTCTGAGATCACTAAGTTTAGTAATCAATCAATCAGTCTGGAAGGGATAACAGTGTTGAAGGCTGAACTGTAGTCAATGAGTAGGATTCTTACGTAGCTGTTTTTGGTGTCAAGATGTTCTCGGGAGGAGTAAAGGTCAAGTGATATGGCATCTGATGTGGATCTGTTGGTCTGATAGGCAAATTGGAGTGGGTCAAGAGTAGCGAGGAGGCTGAAGTTGATTAATGCTATGACCAGCCTTTCAAAGCACTTAGTGACCACCGAAGTTAGGGCAACTAGGTGGTGATCATTGAGACATGCTGCATGGGCCACATTAGGCACAGGAATGATGTTGGCCTCTTGAAACAGGCAGGGACTGTAGCCTGCAGCAAGGTGAGGTTGAAGATGTCAGAGAAGACCTCTGCCAATTGATCTGCACATGCCCTGAGTGCACGGCGTGGTACTCCGTCTGGTCACATCGCTTTCCTTGGATTCACACGAAGGAAAACTGATCTGACCTCTGTTGCAGTGACTGTTGGGATAGGTTAGTCAGGAATTGTTGGAATAGGTGTTACCTCTCCACCGAAATTCTGCTCAAAGCAAGCATAGAAAGCGTTGAGATGATCTGGGATGGATGTGTCATCATCTATATTGCACTGTCTCTTTTCAGAACCTGCGATGTCATTCAGTACTTGCTATAGTCGCTGGGTGTCTATCTGGACCTCAAGTTTGGATCAGTATTGGTCCTTGACTGTCCTAATGGCTCTGCGAAGGTCATACTTGGATTCCTTATATTTGAGTGGGTCTCCTGATCTGAAGGCCTCACACCTGGTTTTTAGCAGGTTCTGTATGTCCTGGTTCACCCAGGGTTTCCTGTTGGGGAACACAGGGATCGACTTCCTCGGTATGCAGTCCTCCACACACTTACTGATAAAGTCTATGACGGTGGTGGCGGACTCGCCCAAGGTACCTGCGGACTGTTTGAACATGGCCCAATCAGACAATTCCAGACAGCACCAGAGTTGATCCTCTGCATCCTCCGACCAGCACTGGACCTGTAATTTGCCTAATAATTTGCCTAATAATTTGCTTACTTCATGACATACCTAAAGCACTTCACAGCCAATGGAATATTACTGAAGTGTAATCTGTGCTGTAATGCAGGAAGCAGGAATATCAGTTTGCACACAACATGCTTCTGCAGGCAACAGTGGTCTCAATGAACAGGCCATGTGTTTTATTAATGCTGTCTAAGGGGTAATTGTTGGCCAGGATACCTGTAAAACTTCATAGGTCTTTTTGAATAAGGCCACAGGATCTCTTTTATCACATGTATTTACCATTGCACACAACAGACTAATAAGAACATTAAGATTATAAGTAATAAAGTAATTATTATTACATAATGAGTAATAATAGGCTATTTGTGCCATTGAACCTGCTGTGCATTCATAAGATAAAGGCTGATCTGCTTGTTACCTTAATTGAACTTCCCTGTCTCCACCTGACTTGTTTATAGATCAAAGAAATTATTTAACTTAGCCTTGAATCAATTCAATGACCCAATCTCCACCACATTTTTGGATAAAATAAATCCAAAGACTAAAAACCTTTGGAGAAAAGAAATTCCTCATCTCTATTTTAAAACTCTGTTTGTTGGTTGGGGATTTTCCCAACGAGGGAAAGCATACTCTCAAGCATCTATCTTGTCAAGTACCCACAGAGTCTTTTATGTTTCCATAAGTTCACCTCACATTCTTCTAAACTCTAATGAGTATAGACCCAACCTTTCCTAATAAGACAAGCCCCTACATCCCAGACATCAGCCTGAGTTTTCTCTGAACTTCTTCCAAAGCAGCTATGACCCTATTTAGTTAAGGAAAACCACCAAAAACTGTACTCCAGGTATAGTCTCACGTGTAGTATGCTTCCTCTACTTACATATTCCATTGCGTCTGCAATAAGGACAAAATTCCACACATGCCTCATTAATTCCTGCACACTGTAGCATTTTGCAATTTATCTTCACTCAAATAATACTTTTCTTGGCTATTTTCCATGCTAAAGTGGATAGCCTCACAGTTTTCTATGTTAAATGCCACCTGTCAAAATTTGTTTTGCCCACTCATTTTCGTTGATCTAAATCCCTTTGTTAAATCTTTCCTCACAACTTCTTTTCTCACCCACCTCTGTATCATCTCTAATTATGATGTTAGTCTGTCTCTTCATCTAAGTCATTAAAATAGGTTGTAAATATTTGAAGCCCCAGCCTTGATCCCAGTGGCACTTTTGCCAGTTACTGTTTTCCAATTTAAAAATGGCCCATTAACTCCAACTGTTTCCTGTTAGTTAATCAATGCTCTGACCATGCCAATGTATCAATGTTAACAGCATGAACTCTCATCTTGTCTAGACTTTCAAAAAATCTATTTGTGGTATGTGGGCATCACTGGCTAGCTAGAATTTATTGCCCATCCCTAACTGTCCTTGAGGAGGTGGTAGTGAGCTGCCTTCTTGAACCACTGCAATCCACCTCCTGTGGGTTGACCCAAAATGCCCTTAGGGGCGGAACTCCAGTAATATTAACATTTATTGAATGTCTTTTGGAAATAAGGGAAAAAACATCCATGAACTTACAGCCTCCAGATGATTTCAATGAGCAATTCTCTAACGTTTTTGTCTTTTCCTATTACCCTGCTCAGGAACTTGAAGACATTTAAAAGAACATTTGAATTCAGAATGTTCCTGATAACCGCCAAAATATTTAGCGTAAGATTTTCAAAACTAGTCTGACTATTTTGAAAGTGAAATGCACATTGAACTATTGTATGGACAATATTTGGAGCCCAAGGTTATTTACATTAAAAACTATTTTGCGCAAAAACAAACTAATTTGCACATTTCTGAGCATTGGGAGTAACTGACTATAAACCAGACTTGACAACAATGATGAATGAGCAGACTTGCTTGCTATAACCATTTGTCTTCTGCACATCGATAGATTTTACAATACAACCTGCCCTTAATACTATAATTTGCTGTTTTCTGTTACTTATTCTTTTTAAAGTAGCAATTCTTTTCCATTTTTTTTTTAAAAGTCAACTGTTGCACAGTTTTTAAATCAAACAGTTAAGACTACACTCCATCATTTTGTCACAGCTTTCAGATGCAAGTGATGCTGTAGTTTTTGAACAACTCAGAGCACCACGACTCATTCACTGAAAAGATAGCTGATTTGTCGCATCAATTTTCATACAATACTGTTCAGCCCTAATATTGCTTCATGTGGAAAGTGAGATAACCTAACAAGCCAGAATCCCTTTTACACCAAAAGTGATCAGTTAGAATTAGACAAAAGAAAAATTGTTTCATTTTGTCTACTATTTGACCTGAACTGTTGCTAATTCTCTGTGATTAATATCATTGGACACTTGAACAAAAGACAGAATTTTCACAGCACAGACCAGTTGAGGCAATATTGCAACTTCAGCACCAAACAATTCTCTCAATGTAGTTTAATGTTTGCAATCTGCATAACATATGCATTGGCTGCAGGTGTTCCAAATGCACGGCTTGTAAGTGTGAATTCAAATATACAATAACGGACTCAGCCATTGTTTTATGCATTACTTCAGAGAAAGTGTTGTCAGTACGCTCCTCCCAATTCTTTATTATATGGGAAATACATCAAAGGTGGCATCTAAAATGTAAATGTTAGTTAAAGCAAGAATTTGCTACAGATCCATAAACAGGACTTTTCCAAATCTATTAACACTATTACTTAGAACAAGGGCAGCAGACACATGGAAACACCACCACCTGCAAATTCCCCTCCAAACAACTCACCATCCTGATTTGGAATTATGCCATATTTCTTTCAGTGTCGTTGGTTTAAATTCCTGGAAGCCCTTCCTAATAGCATTGTAGGTGGACTGCAGCAGTTCAAGATGACAGCTCACCACCACCTTCTTAATGGCAACTAAGGATCGACAATTAAAAGCTGACCCAGCCAGTGACACCCATACCCCATAAATGAACATGCAGTTCTACAACAAAACATGTCTCAGAATATGAAAAGACTCTTGCTTCTGAAGTTGTTGGTTGAGGCCTTACTCTGGGGTTATTATCAAGGCTGATATTTCAGTCCAATAGTGAAGGAAAACTGCACTACCGAATGTATTCATTGTATGAAAAATTGGCCTGAAAGGATTAACTTGGAAGCTTTGGAATAGGTCAGTCTATGGATAGATAAAAGACTCTCTGTGAGGAGTTGGTCAATTTCTTGCAGTTATTCAGTTTTACAGTCTACATGTAGCACAGATGAAGTTACCATCTTTTTGGAGATGACAATGTTACTTATCTACTAACTACTAATGTAGTTAACCAGTCTTGACAGAAAAATTCCAAGTTGCATGAGCTTATGGAATTAATTTTTATCATTCAACTAACACTACTTGCAATTCAAAAAAAAGCCTCTTTTTTTTAAATGACTTATCAGTGCATAATCCTTCATCGTTTAGTCTGAAGATGCCCCATAGACTAGCATTAGAAGGAGACACTGATGTTGGACTGGGGTGTACAAACCTAAAATCTCACAACGGGCAGGAGAATCGACGTTTCGGGCATAAGCCCTTCTTCAGGCTTATGCCCGAAACGTCGATTCTCCTGCTCCTTGGATGCTGCCTGACCTGCTGCACTTTTCCAGCAACACATTTTTCAGCTCTGATCTCCAGCATCTGCAGTCCTCATTTTCTCCTAAAATCTCACAACACCAGGTTATAGTCCAACAGGTTTATTTGGAAGCACTAGCTTTCGGAGTGTTGCTCTTTCATCAAGTGATTGTGGAGAATAAGATTGTAAGACACAGAACTTATAGCAAAAGTGTACAGTGTGATGTAACTGAAATGATATATTGAAAAAGACCCGAAATGTTTGTTAAGTCTCTCATCTTTTAGAATGACCATGTTGGTTTCAGTTTTTTTCATATGTAAATCGCAAAACCTTTTTTAAAAGTTATATTCTCAAGTGCACTTCAACAATTGGTGTCATGTCGGCCCAGATAAGGTAATGAAGGTGTTAACTCACTGTGAGGCTGTCTGTGCCACAATGGTCAGACTGATTCTAATCTAAAAAATGGATTTACAGAATCTTATATGGATACATGCAGTTTTTGAGCAAAGTAAAATGTAATTCTCCAAGTACAAATTCACCCCACAAAAGTATATGTGTATGTGTGCATGTGGAGTGTGGGGTGAGGGGTTATGAGTGTCTATGAGAGGGTGTGTGTATGTGTGAGAATGAGTGTAAAGGGGTTTAGGTCTGTGAGAGGGGTGTTTGGGAGTGTATGTGTGAATGTATACGGGTGTGTGTGTGTGTGTCTGTCTGTGTGTATAGTGCAATGGGGTCAACTGTAGTGTCACATGAACCCAAGATCCCAGATGAGGCCATCCCTATGGGAACCAAACTTAGCTATCAGTCTCTGCTCGAACACTTTTCGATGCTGCCTGTCCCAAAGTCTGCCTTGGAGGAGGATCACCCAAAGGTCAGTGGTTGAATATCCCAGACCGCTAAAATGTTTTCAAACTAGGAGGGAACACTCCTGTCTGTGGTGTTCATTCATCCGTTGTCATAGCCTCCGTTTGGTCTTGCCAATGTACCATGCCTAAAGGCATCCTTGCCTGCAGCATATGAGATAGACAACGTTGGCTGAGTCACATGAGTACTAGCCACATACATGGTGGGAGGTGTCCCCTTGCGTAATGGTGGTATCCATGTCCACACTCTAACAGGTCTTGCAGCATCTATTGTGACAAGGTTGTATGGTAATGCCCTGAATGCCAGGCAGTTTGCTACGAACAATGATCTGTTTGAGATTTGGTGGCTGTTTAAAAGGCGAGCAGTGGAGGCGTGGGGAGGTCTTGGCGAGATGCTCATCCTCATTGATAATGAGTTGCAGGCTGCAAAGGACATGGCGTAGTTTGTCAGCTCCAGGGAAGTGCTGGACAACGAAGGGTACCCTGTCGGTTGCAGCACGTGTCTGTCTCCTGAGGAGGTCATTACAATTCCTTGCTGTGGCATGTTGGAACTGGTGGTCGATGAGTTGAGCATTGTCCCCCATTATTATGAGGGCATCTTTGAGTACTTCCAAGTGTCCGTCACATTCCTCCTCATCTGAACAGATGATGCGTATGAGTAGGGCTTGTCCATAGGGGATAGCCATTTTAATATTTTTCAGGTGGAAGCTGGAGAAGTGTAGGATTGTGAGGTTATCCGTGGGTTTGTGGTAGAGTGTGATGCTGAGGTGCCCATCCTTGATGAAGATGCATGTGTCCAAGAATGAGACAGATAGTAAAGAATAGTCCATGGTGAGATTGATGGTGGGATGAAACTTGTTGATATTACTGTAGTTTTTTCAGTGACTCTTCTCCATGGGTCCAGAGGAAGAAAATGTTGTCAATGTTCCTGGTGTATAATGGTTGGAGGTCCTGTGTAGAGAAGAAGCTTTGTTCAAACCTGTGCATGAAGATGTTGGCACATTGGGGTGCAAGTTTGGTCCCCATTGCTGTTCCATGGGTCTGGATGAAGAACTGGTTGTCAAAGGTGAAGACGTTGTAATCGAGGATAAAGCGGATGAGTTGTAGGACAGTCCTCGGAGATTGGCGGTTGTTGGTGTTGAGTACTGAGGCTGTTGCCGCAATGCTATCATTATGGGGGATGCTGGTGTAGTGTGCTGAAACATCCATTGTGACGAGGAATGTTCCCAGTTCGACTGGTCCGTGGGTGCTGAGTTTCTGTAAGAAATTTGAAATGTTGTGACAGGAGCTGGGGGCCCCCTGTACAATGTGTTTCAAGATGCCTTCGACAGAGCCAGAGAGGTTCTCATACCCTCATCATCCCATTGCCTGATATGATGGGACGTCCTGGTGTATTGGCTTTATGTACCTTCGGAAGGCAGTAGAAGTCGCCTACGCAAGAAATATGTGGCATGAGGCTGCGTAGCGGACTCTGAAGAACTGGGTCCAAAGTCCTGATCAACGTGTCTAGTTCACGGCTGTGATGTTTGGTTGGATTGGCCGGTAGTTGCCCATAGTGTTTCTGATTGTTCAGTTGTCAGTACACCTCCGTGCAGTAATCTGTTATATTCTGAATGACAATGGCTTTATCTGCTGGTTTGATGACAATGTTGCGTTTGGTTTTGAGAGCCTGGATGGCGTTGTGTTGTGACCGGGTGATGTTCTATTCTAACTTGTGGGTGTGGCTGATGAATCTGCCATTTATATATTTGCTGACGGTTTGATCATACATGTCAAGCACAGAGCAGCAGCCCTCTGGTGGGTTCCAAGTTGACTTCTTCTTTGGTCGCTCCTCTACAGATCCCTGGGATGACTGTTCAGGTTCACCGGTCAGCTCATTGGGATCACTGCTGGGATCTTAAAAGAATTCCTGGAATCTCAGTCATCTGATAAATTCCTCTGTGTCTGCTGCAAGAACCATGGGGTGCATTTTGGTGGTGGGGCAGAAATTGAGACCCCTGCTAAGAACTTCAATCTCTTCCGGTTGAAGGGTGTGGTCCGATAAGTTGATGATTGACTTCCCCGCAGTGATAGCATTATCCACTGTGGTGTCAGGGTGGGCTAGGCTACTGCTGGTGGTGTTGCCAAGTTTCTCCAGTTTCTTGTTCTTGGTGTGCATGTACATGGTGTAGCTTTGTAGCCACAAGGTAGAGCAGAACATCACCCAATCACAATGCAACACCATCCACACTCTCAAAACCAATCACAACATTGTCATCAAACCAGCAGATAAAGGAGGAGCCATTGTCATTCAGAATACAACAGATTACTGCAAGGAAGTGTACTGACAACTGAACAATCAGCAACACTGCGGGCAACTACCGGCCAATCCAACCAAACATCACAGCCGTGAACTAAACCTGTTGATCAGGATTTTGGACCCAGTTCTTCAGAGTCCCCTATGCAGCCTCATGCCATGTCCTTCTTGCGTAGGCGACTTCTACTGTCTTCTGAAGATACATAAAGCCAATACACCAGGACGTCCCATCATATAAGGCAATGGGACTCTGTGTGAGAACCTCTCTGGCTATGTTGAAGGCATCTTGAAACACATTGACCATGGGACCCCAGCTTCTGCCGCAACACTACAGATTTCTTACAGAAACTCAGCACCCACGGACCAGTCGAATTGGGAATATTCCTCGTCACAATGGATGTTTCAGCACATACACCAGCATCCCCCACAATGATGGCATCGCGGCAACAGCCTCAGTAATGAACACCAACAACTGCCAATCTCCGAGTACTGTCCTACAACTCATGTGCTTTATCCTCGATCACATCTTCACCTTTGACCACCAGTTCTTCATCCAGACACATGGAACAGCCATGGGGACCAAATTTGCACCCCAATACGCCAACAGTTTCATGCAGAGGTTCAAACAAGACTTCTCTACAAAGACCTCCAACCAACACTGTACACCAGATACATTGACAACATTTTCTTCCTCTGGACCCATGGCGAGGAGTCACTGATAAAACTACACAGTGATATCAACAAGTTCCATCCCACCAATCTCACCATGGACTACTCTCTATTATCTGTCTCATTCTTGGACACATGCATCTCCATCAAGGATGGGCACCTCAGCACCACACTACCACAAACCCACAGATAACTTCACAATGCTACATTTCTCCAGCTTCCACCTGAAACATATTAAAATGGCCATCCCCTATGGACAAGCCCTACTCATGCACACTATCTGTTTAGTAAAAGGAGGAACGTGATGGGCACTTGGAAGTACTCAGGGATTCACTCATTAGAATGGGGAACGATGCTCAACTCATCGACCATCAGTTCTGGTGTGCCACAGCGAGGAACCGTAATGACCTCCTCAGGAGACAGACAGAACCTGCAACCGTTAGGGTACCCTCCATTGTCCAGTGCTTCCCAGGAGCTGAAAAACAATGGCATATCCTTTGCAGCCTGCAATACATTATTAATGAGGATGAGCACTTCTCCAAGACCTTCCCCACACCTCCACTGCTCGCCTTGAAACAACCGCCAAACCTCAAACAGATCATTGTTCGTAGCAAACTGCCTGGCTTTCAGGACAATACCATACAACCTTGTCACAGTAGACACTGCATGATGTGACAGAGTGTGGACATGGATACCACTATTACGCATGGGGGACACCTCCCACCATGTACATGACAGGTACTCATGTGACTCAGCTAACGTTGGCTATCTCATACGCTGCAGGCAAGGATGCCCTGAGGCATGGTATATTGGCAAGACCAAATGGAGGCTACGGCAATGGATGAATGGACACCGCAGAACAAATCAACAGACAGGAGTGTTCCCTCCCAGTTGGGGAACACTTCAGCAGTCCAGGATATTCGGCCTCTGACCTTCGGGTGACCGTACTCCAAGGCAGACTTCAGGACAGGCAGCAGCGAAAAGTGTCCGTGCAGAGGCTGATAGCCAAGTTCAATACCCCTGGGGATGGCCTCAACCGGGACCTTGGGTTCATGTCACACTACAGGTGACCACCATGGCAGCAAACACACACACACACTCATACATTTACACGTACACTCCCACACACCCCTCTTACACTCTCACACATACACACCCATCCATAGACACTCATAATCCCCCACCCCCAACATGCACACATACATATATACTTTTGTGTGGTGAATTTGTACTTGCAGAATTATATTTTACATTGCTCAAAAACTGGATGAATCCATGTAAGATTCTGCAAATCCATTTTTTAGATTAGGATTAATCTTACCATTGTGGCACAGACAGCCTCACAGTGAGTTAACACCTTCAATACCTTATCTGGGCTGACATGACACTAATTGTTGAAGTGCACTTGAGAATATAACTTTAAAAAAGGTTTTGCAATTTACATATGAAAGAACTGAAGCCAACGTGATCGTTCTAAAAGAGGAGAGACTTATCAAACAATCCGGGTCTTTTTCAATATATAATTTCAGTTAGAGTCATAGAGTCATAGAGATGTACAGCATGGAAATAGACCCTTCAGTCCAACCCATCCATGCCGACCAGATATCCCAACCCAATCTAGTCCCACCTGCCAGCACCCGGCCCATATCCTTCCAAACCCTTCCTATTCATATACCTTTCCAAATGCCTCTTAAATGTTGCAATGGTACCAGCCTCCACCACCTCCTCTGGCAGCTCACTCCATACATGTACCATCCACTGTGTGGAAAAAGTTGCCCCGTAGGTCTCTTTTATATCTTTCCCCTCTCACTCTAAACCTATGCCCTCTAGTTCTGGACTCCCCGACCCCAGGGAAAAGACTTTGCCTATTTACCCTATCCATGCCCCTCATAGTTACATCACACTGTAAAACTTTTGCTATAAATTCTGCGTCTTACAATCTTATTCTTCACAATCACCTGATGAAGGAGCAGCGCCCTGAAAGCTAATGTCTCCAAATAAACCTGTTGGACTATAATCTGGTGTTGTGTGATTTTTAAATTAGACGTTTTGGTGGCAGTGTATCTACCCATAGGTCAACCTATTAAACTGGGTCAAAGAGTGTGGTGCTGGAAAAGCATAACCAGTCAAGCAGCAGAGGAGCAGGAGAATCCCCATTTCAGGCACAAGCCCTTATGCCCGAAACATCAATTCTCTTGTTCCTCGGATGCTACCTGACTATGCTTTTCCAGCACCACACTCTTCGA